>NC_138342.1:134104053-134411553 GCF_046562875.1 Panthera onca | reverse complement strand
ATCTTAGGCAAGTCTGGAGAACAAAAGAAGGTTATGTTCCTTATAGAGGATAGGGATTGTTATAGAAGGGCTGTTATAAACAAAACATAGCATGTTGTTTACATTATAAACACAACAGGAGGGCTGTTATAAACAAAAAGTTCATTGGAGTAAACTGGGAGTTTGAAATGCAGTGGCTTTTCATTGGCTGAGTTGTGACAGTCTCTCATTGGCTGAGTTGTTGCTGGGGGAGGAGCAAAACCTTTTCCTCCTGCTGGGTAGTAAAGTAGTAGCTAGAGTATTATCATTTGCAAGTTATGTCTCTTCCTGCCCGGATGCGATGGATGACAAGCGGTAGGGCCTAGGAGCTTCCCCTTCTGGTCTCCTGGCTCCATTTTAGTGAGGTTTCCCTTTATTAGGTTTCATAGTTTACTTAAAAAACCAAATAAGACAAAGTATTCATATGTTACTTATCAATAAAATGAATTAAAAAATTCAAATCAAATATTTCAGAAAGTTAGAGTGATTTAATTCTCAGTGTTGGAAAATAAGTAATTATTATATTTCCTTTACCATTTTTCTGATTGTTTTCCATTCCCACAGATCTCTCTTTCATAGATCCACACACCTGTTTAAAAGCATAATAAAGGAAGATAATTCAAGCATCAAAAAAAAAGAAAAGTAGTTTTGTATAGTGCAGTGGTGTGAATGTTTGGGCTCCCCCAAATTCATATGTTGAAATCCTAATCCCAATGTAAAGGTGTTTAGAGATTAGGCTTTGGCGAAGTAATTAGGTCATGAGGGTGGAGTTCTCATGAATGGGATTATTTCTCCTAGAAGAGGCCAGAGAGCTAACGAGCTCTCTTTTTGCCATGTGAGGACACCACAGAAACATGGCCCTCTGTATGCCAGGAAGAGTTCCCTAAGAACTGTGCTGGCACCCTAATCTCAAACTATCAGACTCGAGGGCTGTGAGAAATAAATGCTTGTTGTTTAAGTCATCCAGTCTATGGTGATTTCTTATACGGCTCCAATGGTCTAAAATACATTGGTAGAGAAATAATCTGGAAAACCACTGGAGACCAAGCAAGACACTAATTCAGGTCCCTTACCCCGTACGTAGTGAGGGAAGATAAACAGGACCCATCTGAAACTGATATAGTTGATAACCACTTTTGATTAAGTACAAGCAAGGCAGGGGAATGAATAAAACACATAAAGCTTGGGACGCCTGGGTGGCTCAGTTGGTTAAGCGACCAACTCTCAGTTTCGGCTCAGGTCATGATCTCACAGTTCCTGAGTGCCAGTCCTATGTTGGGTTCTGTGCTGACAGTGTGGAGTCTGCTTGGGATTCCCTCTCTCTCTCTCTCTCTCTCTCTCTCTGCCCCTCCACCACTCATGCTCTCTCTCCCAATAAATAAATAAATAAACATTAAAACACACACACATAAAGCTTAAGGATGATAAGATTTTATTTATACCAGCATGGGCATTCCAGGGGGCACAGAGGACACATGCGGAAACATATGGACCTGAGGGCACGAGAGGAGGTTGAACCATGGAAGTGGAAGAATGGAAGAAGAAAGGCTGCCATCTGGGCTGGGATCAAGGATGATGACTCACGAATAGACACCAAGAGAAGGAATCCTACCAAGACAGGATATTCTGCAGTTGCCAACCTGCGTTGGAGGACAGGACTGACACAGCGTTTGGTGGAAGGAGTTAGATTCAACCTGAATTATGGGCAAACTCAAAAGAACTGGACTAAGAGAAATGGGGAGGCAGCTGGGTGTGTTTCCTTCCTGAGCCCTTTGGAATGTAAAAAAAACAGGAGTTGTTCTTGATGTATAGAATGATGTGGGGAGAAGCTATAGTTCATTTTATGAGGTGGGGCAGAATTAACCTGGGGCGTATACAAGAATGGGAGTGTTTTCAGTGAATAGCACACAAATAAATAAATGGAACAATCTGTTGAGACTAAGTTTTTCTCTGTGGGCCATCTGGTTCATATCAATTAGCACACACTGATTTTATTTGATCCTTAAATAGGCATTCTCTCAAAGAGCTTCTAATGTAACCTTAATGTGAAACTGTTCCATATATACATAAAATAGTACTTCATAAAGGGCAAAATATAGTATGTCTTAGTTGCAAATAAAACACCAATTGTTACTATACTATGTGTGTATGTGTGTGTGTGTGTGTGTATACATATATATATTATATATATTCACTTACACCTATTCATACACACACACACACACACACACACATACTAAGTTTTTACTTTAATATTTTCACAGCATTACACCTGTTAGATGTCAAGTTTTTAACAAAAGTTTCTTCATAAATGGATAAATACTATGGCTATCATATAAATTATGTTGCCTTAAGAAGTTCAATATAATTTTGTTACTTAGGGGTTGGCCTCATATATTTTCAATGTAAGTTCAGAATGCAACACATTATTTATACAGAATTGGGTTAATTGGATATTTGGGTTAATTGAGAATATGTTCAGTACATAGTTGGGTTACCAATCTTCAAAGAATTAAAGTACAATAAAATATATTAAAATGAAAATTCTACTGAACATAATTTAGTATTCCCTCTATGTTTCAGAAAGAACTTGAGAATCGTGCAGTTCTCCAGGATAATTGTTAAGAGCATTAATTATTTTGTATTACTACCATACATTCATGGGTTATTAGAGACTAAGCTCAATTTGAACAAGATGGGTAACATATTTAGAAAATTCTTTTCTGTATTATTTTTAAAAAAATCTAAAATATTCTCATTTATCTATTTGTATAGGATACATGTAGAATATGACCCTTAAATATGTGGATTCTGAATTTTTGGCATTGCTGTATTCCGTTACCCACAACCTAATGTTTACATTATGGACTTCCAAGTAATAGCCCGAAGATTTTTTTTTACACATTCCAAGAATATTTTAATAGGCTATTTATAGTTCCTGATGTTGTTTCTATTCTTAAAGTCCTTTACACTCCAAATTGATCTCGATGATTATGAGTGCTAAAATACCTGAAGGACAGACATGATGTGAATCTATTATCAAAATGTCGGTGTATTTTTTAGCCCAATACTCGTTATTTTAATAAAGAACTTTTGAAAAGTGGCAGCTTCCTTAGAAATAGTGTAGTTATAGTAGTAAGAGGTAAAATGAGATAAGAACGATAATTTATTACACGTACTATGTGCTGGGGACTCTGCTGAGCATGTTACCTATAACAACAAATTAAAATGCCACAAAAACCTTACGAGGTTGTCATTGCGACCCCTGAGTTAGAAATAGGCAAATTGTGGCCCACAGATGTTGAATAACTTGCCAAGATTTACACTAGCAAATAGGATTCTAGCCTCGATTCTATGTTCCCAAATCCTCGTCTATAATGGACTATAAAAGGCAGGCTTACATGTTGTAATTGGTCATTCTTGCATTATTTTTATTCCCTCTTTAAAAATAGGGCAATGGAGAAAAAGATTCTTTGAGAAGGTTTGCAGGATTGTATATGGCAAACTCAGAACTATAACCTAGGTCCTATAACGTTTAGTCTTTCTGCTACCCACTCCCGCCTCCCTATATAATACAATAATTGGCTTTCGTCTTTGTTTAGACCCTAAGATTATTTTTATATGATGCATGTCCCGCATATATTCATTAGGAAAGTTCACATTTTTCTTTAGACATTTAAATTAATTCATCTAGAAATTTGGAAGCTTCTAAGATGCCAGTGGACTGATTGGAAACTCCGGTGATTTTTGAATGAAAGGGCTTTTGAGTATACAAATGAATGAACCAGACAAGTGCAGCTGTGTTTAGAATGAGGCTTTATAATAGTCTAAGGCAGACTTTATTAGGTATTCCCTCTTAATGAGTTCCATATAATTCTCCCAGTTAATAAGTTAAAGATCATCTTTGTAGCTGACAAGCCTGAAAATTCTGACTTAGATTTATAAAAAAAAAAAACAACAAAACAACAAAAAAAACCCTGTTAGTAAAGCAAGCGGATGTGCTTGTGTGCTTGTGTCCTAAGGAGGAGATACCTAAAAGCTATATGGCGTGAGGTCGCAGTCCTCAAAGAGAAGTGGACAGGGTGTTTACTATTGTTAAATGCCATTTTCCTCCTGCTATACTTCCAACTCTAATAAACACTTAAAAGAATATCCCATGGGAACATACAGTGAACTGAGCTGAGCTTTTCAAAAACTGAAATCATTTGCCTCTTCATCTTGTTTACCGTTTCACCAAATGGGGTTTCTGTTATGTGTCATCGATGGCATAGGGTGAGGCAATGCTAATTGACTAATAAAATCCCTGTTTGATGAGGTAATTGGGAAAGGACCTGTAGTTTGACTGCATTCTTGCTGAAGGGGTGGAGGGCTCTGACTCCTTTTGACAACCTCACTGTGAATGATATTAATTGAACTGCAGTTGCCTCAGGCTGCAAATTGGGATTTACTGAAAAATGTTTCAAGCTACAGGATTAAGATCAGATGGGAGTTTTAGTTAAGAAACAAACATTAGGTAAAGTGCATTACATCATCAGCTAAGGAAACTTTCCTTTACTGTTCATTATTTCCTCAGCAATGTTAACTAGGAAATAAAATTCAAATAGCACTTCGACATTTTTAATTGCAATGTTTCTGCACTTTACGTATCATAATTTTCTTTTTTTAGCTAATGTCTAGCTTCAAAATTCTATGATCAATGGTAAAATGGCCTTTATTAATGGGTATATTAAAGTATTTCTTACTTTTCCTTAAGACAGGTTTTTTTTTTCCTTTGACACAAATGATTTTGTTCCTCCTTATGCTTTGATAATATGCATTATGCATTCTGATTTGTTTTATAGTGATTTGGGAATTTAATGTATATTTCCTTCTCACACTGTTGACTCTCATTTAGGAATGGAATCTCTGTTCTCACAGTTTTTGGTTAACACATATTAAGATATTAAGTACCCAAGAAGCATTTACCTAGCTACATTTTTTTTTTCAGTATTCTAGGCTAAAGAGGGTTTAGAAAGAATTGTCTGGGGTATGATATGTGAGATGTGAGAAATCTTAAAGTACTTGTGGAAATGTAAATGGTATTTATTGTTTAGAATATAGAAATTCCAAAATTTCATTGTTCTTGCTGAGTAAGGACAAAATAAAATAATACATATGCATATATAACAATATATGGGTATATATGTAGAGAAAATATAAAACATATTAAATATAAAATATTAAATGTCTGTATATATGTGTATACACACACTAAGAGTATAACCAACCTTGAATATAACATTCATATTATCCATTAATATTAATCACAAGAAAGTCTGTTTAGTTAAAAAGTGAGGGTGAGTTAATGAATGCTAAATTATTAATATGTTATATAAACATATGCATTTAATTTGAAAATATAATTGGAATAAATCTGCTATTCTAAAGCAAGGTAATATTCTAACAAGAAAGCATTGAGTAAAAGTTATCAAAAATATTTCTAACCATTTATCACAGGCTTGGTATTGTATTTTTAATATTTATTTATTTTTGAGAGAGAGAGAGAGAGAGAGAGAGTGCAAGAAGGGGAGAGGCAGAGGGAGGGAGACACAGAATTGAAGCAGGCTCCAGGCTCTGAGCTGTCAGCACAGAGCCCAATGCAAGGTTTGAAATCACAAACTGTAAGATCTTGACCTGAGTCGAAGTCAGACGCTTAACTGACTGAGCCATCCAGGCACCCCTAGGCTTGGTACTTTAAAATTTTATATTCAACTATTTGCGTAAGCTGAAGTTTTCAGTGTAATAGATGATAAATTGAGTTGTTTTTAGAGCAGCTTGAGTTAAACACTGTGTATGTAATGGGAAATATTTTAACTTTATTTTTCAATAGAGATGTAACCATGTGACTAAAAGACAATGTTGAGTGAAAACACATCAGTTAAAAGGAGTATTTAAAGACATGACATCCAAGGCTGGCACACGTAAAAGAAATAGTGAAACGTAAACCACTTTCCTATAAGGCAAGGTACCTGGCTGAACTTCACACTCCAATCACTACTAAATGAAACATAAAGGTCAAAATCAATTTGGTTGGATTTCAAAATGTGAGCAGAGGAGTAGTAGGAGAAACAGCTTCAGGGATAAATTAAACATTTAACAGGAGAGAATCTCATGTCAGAAAGAGGATTTTTTTTTACTTAGCTCATTGGGCAACACAAGGTACTAGAGATGTTTGACCAGATGCCACGATCACAGTTTTATTTTACAGAACTTAACGTCATGATAATTAAGTGAAATATATGAAACTGGATTGGATCTTGAACACCCCCTCCGAACACGGTGGGACAATTGGCAAATTGGAATAAAGTCTCTAGAATATAGCATTTTATTAATGTTAATTTCTTGATATGGATACTTGGCATTATGGTGGTACCAAGTTCTCTTTTAGGAAACGTACACTGAAGTTTGTAGAGGTAAAGGGACATCATCATATCTTTATGCAACTTTATTTTAAATGTTTCAGAAAAAAAAAGTCTCAAGGACACACACACGCACTCACACACGCACACTTACACACACACACGCACACATGCGCACACACACACAGTAGTGGGGAATAAAGCAAATATGATAAAATATTCACATTTGAGGAAACTGGATAAATGGTAGACAGGAATTCTTTGGAATATTTTTGCAAGCTTTCTAAAAGTCTGAAACAATTTCAAAAGAGCTATAAAAGTAATATGTCAATGACATAAAATAGGTTAAGAGATGACTAGGTTGTGAGAGTTTATCATGATGAAAAGCTACATTTGTAGCTTTTAGGAGGGAAATCTGGGAGAACTCCCCAAATCTAAAATGTATACATCTTTCAACTCAGTAACTTCACTTCTGGCATTTGTCTCATGGAAGAATACTCATATGTGCACAAATTTCTGTTTAAGAGGAAGCTACATTCAGGCATATTCATGCTATAAAATAATAGGAGACAGAAGATAGACCTATGAATGTCCAGTATGTCCTCACAAAGAAAGATCTCCAAGACATATTAAACAAAAACTAAGCTAATTGCAAAACAAAACATATGGTAAAATCCCCTTTATGTTAAATCACATTACATTAAATTATCTTTCATATTTAAAAATTGGATGGGGGGGCACCTGGGTGGCTTAGTCGGTTAAGTGCCCAACATTGGCTCAGGTCATGATCTCACGGTTCATGGGTTTGAACCCCACATCAGGCTCTGGGCTGACAGCTCAGAGTCTGGAGCCTGCTTTGGAATCTGTGTCTCCCTCTCTCTGTATCCCTCCTTGACTTGTGCTCTCTCTCTCTCAAAAATAAATAAATAAACATTTAAAAAAACACAACTGGATAAGGGTGCCTGGGTGGCTCAGTCATTTAAGGGTCCAACTTTGGCTCAGGTCATGATCTTGGGGTTCGTGGATTCAAGGCCCACATTAGGTTCTGTGCTGACAGCTCAGGGCCTGGAGCCTGCTTTGGATTCTGTGTCTCCCTCTCTCTCTGCCCCTCACCCACTCATGCTTTGTCTCTGTGTTTCTCTCAAAAATAAATAAATGTTAAAAAATTTTTTAATTAAAAATTTGATTTAAAAAAACGGATAGAGTTGTAAATGCCTAAGGCAGATGCCTAAGGTGGTGACCTCTGGGGAAAAGAGAAAAGAGCTTGGAGAGCAGCTGCCATGACAGCAACTTTGAGTGCTTACTCGAAATACATCTTGGTTTCTAATACATCAAGGTATTCACGTCTTACTTGGGTAATTAAAAAAAAAATGAGTATCACACAGTTCAAAAATAAGCTGATTTGAGGTGCCTGGATGGCTCAGTCAGTGGAGCATGTGACTCTTGAGCTCAGGATCGTGAGGTCAAGCCCCACATTGGGTGTGAAGCCAACCTGATGAAAATAATAATAATAATAAGCTGGGTTCTAGTGGAGCGAGTCTGCTGTAACAGTCTGATAAGGAATGGGAAAGGGCAAGTGAATTAGAGTTGTGTCAGCAGAAACAGAGAGGAGGAAGTGGTAGGTGTGAGAGGGAGAATCTATATGCCTCGGTACTTGAACGGGTGTAGAGTGAGAGAAGGAAAGAAGATTTAATATGGCTGACTGCAACAGGGACGGCTTTAACAGGAATAAGGGAATGAGAGAACCTACTGATTGTGAGGACAAGATAATTTTTTATTTTGGAGACAGTGGATCTGAGATACTGAGATACAGGTAAATACACTGCGAGTCTCCTAGAAAGACATAATATTTAAAGACACAGACCAGAACTACCCTGGGGTTAAGCGACTAAGTCCTTGAGATAATAATTATAGAACAACGGTTAAGTGGACACTAATTGGACTTCATTGTTATGATCACTGTCTAATGTCCCACTTGAAGTTCTATATACACACTTAATCCTTATATGGCTATGTATTTAGTTTGGTATTAAAATTGATCTTAGGGGGCTAAAATATTACAGAAAGGAATTCATTCACATTATTTTCAATAAATAAATTCTTGTATAATGAAACCTGTCTTCCATTTGGTACATTTCCCACTTAAAACTCTATATCTAAATCAAACTTCTGAATATGAGTGAAATTTGCAGAAATATAAAAAATGTATTATAAGCAAATGCCATTTTCATAAATAAAAGTTGTAAATGGTTTAAGTCTTACTCAAGGCATTTTCTTCCTAGCATGGTTCCATTAAAATGTTACTGCCTTGGGTCCTTGCAGGATATTGAAGTCCATCAGTAGGGTTACTTGTGGCATTTTAAAACTATTCAGATGGCTGAGCTTTTGCAACTAGGGGGTACTGAAGTTCTACAGAGGATTAGATTACATCTTATTTTTTAAAAATTTGGTAATCGGTGAAAATCTTTTAAAAGTTAAAGTCTTTAATAAAATAGCATTGAATGACACATAGCAATTTGCATAAACAATATTTAAACACACTTTATTGTTGAATTAACCATATAAACTCTCATCTGCGACAGAACTCTCCAAATAATGTAAATATACTTATTTGGTCTTATGTTTGTGTTATATGAATTACTGATAATTCCAATTTCAACTATGGAGAAATAAAAAGGTACATTGGGTTGATACCACTAGGATATAGGACACTTATAGACCAGAAATTGCCTACTTTCAAACTGAAGATCAAAGTAAATAAGTAATCTAGACTTGTAGCAAGAACAAAAATACAACTAGAAGGCCTAACATAGACAAAGACATTATATACTTAATCTTTAAATGTTTTATAACAAATCCGAAATTATTCAAATAAAAAAGAAATGAATTAAAAAAAATTTAGTTTTACTTTAAAATATGTAAGCATTTTAATAAAATAAAGAAGCTAAAATCCTTCAAAGATTTTTTTTTTCCAAACTCGTTACTTCTAATAATAGGGTATTTTCCTCTTGGTTTCTTAAAAATTATGTGGAATCATATATCCATTATTATATTCCAATTTAAAATATTTATGACTCTTTAAGGCACAATGATTTTGTATATTCTATATCAATAAAATGAAATCCATGAAAATATATTTAGGCTTTAAGATGGATTAAATAGAATTTCTTTTGTCAGAAACATTTAATCAATGTATCTATCCTTTATTTTTATCAGAAGCCAGAATTCAGTATGAATTTATGTAAATCCAGATGTCCCTTTGTTTCAAAAATGCTTACCGTGTTTCATAACCTGGCATTTTGACAACACAGACACACTTTAAAATGAGCTGATTTTACAAACTAGTAACTTTTTGAACTTTATTTCTCCACAGAGCCCACATGATTATAGTTAATATATTTCTACTTACAAAGTTTAAACAATATGTAATATAATTTTTGCTTAATCTGTGATAGTACCATCTAAAATTATACAAGAATAAGATGGCTTTCTCTGAAAGTTACAAGGAAGGAAATTTGAAATACTACATACATTAGAGTGGTCATCATAACAGGATCCAGCGTGCACATCATTTTATTATCAGAATTATGTGAAATATTTGCAATTTACACTAACCAAAGAGAACGGTTTAGATTTTATTGTATGGAGTATGCTTATCCTTCATTTATTCCTAAAGCAGTATGTTTGCTATACATATATACATCATCAGTAGAGCACAGACGTAACAAGATCATGCTGCCATTCAAAAGTTAGGTGCCACATTTTTATTACAATCACATGGCATCCAAAATGCAATATATTGCTATGAAAATGCAAAATTTTTCAGACTGGCATTTATGAATGAGGTTGGTCACAATGACATGGGATTTTATTTTACACAAATGAAAAAGATTTATCATAAATATATAGACCAATATATAACATTGAAGAACAAGAAGCAGAAAGGAAACAATGCTCTTGCGTAAAGATCAATTCGCTTAGCTGCTGTTGGAATAACAGGTTTGGCAGGGGGCGGCTTCTTGTTGTTCTTTGCCTGAGATTTCCCAAGCCCATTGTTGACTTCAATAGGTTTTCCATAGCAGTCATAATTGGATAATTCAAAATCTCTTGGTAAGCTTCCAACAATGCTGAAGTCATTAGACCTCAGGTCAGACTTAGAGGTGCAAACCTTTTTGCATCTTGTCTCTCCAACCTGAGAATAAAAATTAAGGACAGGGTATATTTAATTTTTTTCTATTCATAAAACATCTCTTCAAAAGGATATTTAAAAAATCTGATGGTCTAATCAGTTGACTATTATCTCTGTTTGGCAAAACAATTTAATAGCAACTGATTAGACCATCGGGTTACCTGAACATTTAGGGCTTGAAAATGTTGCCCATATAACAAGGCTTATGTCATGGAATAAACTTTTGACAGGTTATTTTATGTCAAAGGATCAAAGCGCAAACCAACATTTATCTCAGGCGCTCCCAGGCTTGTGAGAGTTCTCAGCTGAAATACCAATGAATAAAAATCCAATATTTAACCATAACACAGACCACATTACCACAATATGTGGATTACGGAATCTTCTGGTATTTCTAACCTTTGACTTCCCCATGGATTCTATTTCCAAAGACGGTGGCTTATAAATGACTGAGGCATTTATCTCCTCAATGAGACAGACTCTGTCTCCAAACCACACTCACAAACAAGATCTAAAAGATGGTCACAATTACCATGAACCAAAGATTTACTGGTGAAAGGCATCCATTCCTAATTTGTTGACTAAATTTGAAGAGCCAACCACACTCAGAGAATCTAAAGAAATTGTGTGTATTTCAGCCAGATCATAAGCCATAGAGATTATTCAGTTGATGGTCTCTGAATTATTAAATCTGAATTCATTCCCCATGACATACATAACAATTATTTTACACTGAACTCTAGCAATCAGAAATGCTCTTAGAAAAAACAGAGGTGTAGGCTAACCCCAGTGTCTAGGATAGCCCTGATATTACAAAAGGCCACAGAAGGGCCAGCTTTTGACTCTACTGCTTAATTTCCTACTGTTCTTACTCCTGAGTTCTATGCTTCACCTTTGGGATCTCCATTATCGATATTTACTGATTTGACTGAAAAAGGAAACTATGTCATTATATATACTGTCGGTATACTATAGTTTTTGCCTTGTTAGTATAATACATATGGATTCTACTTACCCTAAGTTATGGCTGGGTAAAAGTCATGCTTACTCTAAGAAGTAAAACACATTATTTCCTAGAAGTACTTCAGGTAGCAGGACCTTATCCTTTATCTGAACAAACACTGAGACATATTTTCTGGGCCAGAGCCAGATGGCAGTGTCTAGAGGTGGATAGCACACATAATTAAGATACACTGAGTGGAAAAGCCAAAATGTGTTTATGCATCTCCTGTCATTATACATGTAGGTTATTTCCATTTTTTTTCAATTATGAACATGTATTGGTAATGTTATTTTTTCAGCTGGTATGCAAGTGTTAGCTTGATCATTATATACTTTATACCACATAGATATTTGTACAATCCCATTGAGTAAGAATTTTTAAAAAATACGTTTATATAAACATAATTATACAAAAATACACAAGAAAGAAAAGATATGGAGTGCCAATATATTAACATATTTAGAGAATGTTTGTTATTAAATAGCCCAAATGGAAACACATTTCCATCCTGCTTTGATGGGACTTTGTTTTAGCTACCAGCAGCCAACCTTAAGAAACAGGATCCCCACCGCTTTTCTAATGTGCCCTTACAATTTGCCAATTGTGAGATCTCAGCTGAGCTTAGAAGAGTAATTGTGTCTTGATGAGGTATCTGGTTTTGACGGAGCAACCACAGGTCTAGTGTCTAGTCCATACCAATTTATGCACTGTGTCTATGACAATATCTGGCAAAAAAGAGGGGCTGGTGAATGAGAAAGACAGCAAAGGTAGCAACTAAAATCTAAATTATTTAAATAGGACTTTGGGAAATCATATATATATATATATATATATATATATATATATATATATATAATTCATGAATATATTTATTTGACTATTATAAATATTTGACTGTACATGAGTATTATATATGTGAATATTATGAATTATGAATATAATGATTATATATGATAGAAAATAGACTTTATATATATAAAATTTACCTTTAGACCTTCCACTTAAATTTCCCAATTGGAAATTTCAAAAGGCCATTTTCAGCAAGCGGTTTGTCATTTAAGCTCCACCACCATGACAGACTCATGCACATACACAGACTCATCATATTCACATTCACACACTTTCCGTGTAAGTGTGCCAGAAGGAAGCCCGCACTTAAAGCTCAAATTTTCCAGTGCTGTCTGAGGAGTCGGTCTCAGTATGTACCAGTGAACTTTTGTAAAGAGTAAAATGACTACCTTCACTGGAACAGAGGTTGAGAACAGGCTCTACATATCAAATCTGTGCACTATCCTCAGACTCTCAGAGTAATCTGCAAAATCTGGGACTCTGTAGATATCCCAGTCTTTCTCCCTTGAGAATTCTCTAAGAAATCTAAAGTTTTAGATTCACTAACTGTGCTTTAGAATCCACTTATCAAAACAAAGGAGTATTTCTGGCTTCTGCCAATAGACTTAAGAAGCATGTTTCTTCTTGGTGATTTTACTTTTTCACAAAGAAAGAGATGCATATTTACATGAGAAATACATTTGCTTTAAGTCATATTTTATACACACCTACATAGCTATAAGTATAGTTTTAGTATCTATAAATAACTAAACAAGTAATCAAATTTATATGATATTATAACCTAAGTCACACATAAATGCTTCACATTTTCTAATCTGTTTTATTTACATAAACATATTCTTAGATTCTGCTAGCAATCTGAATAATTTTAAAATTTTACCTACACAGTTTATTCAAAATGTGACACAGGATGTTATATTTATTCAGAGAGTTTATTTAAATACAGTAAACTTGTCAGTAAGAGAAGAATAATTTATTCAATGTTAAAATAATAAAATAGAAAAGTACTCCAAAGGGCTTCAATTTGGTTATACTAAATCTTCAATCATTTTATTTATTAAAACCTCTTTTAGAAACATAGTTGAAGATTCTTCTATTTGAAAAGAGTAGGGGTGTGTGTGTGTGCGCGTACTGATGGAGAGAACCTCTTCTACAGAAATATTTTTTAATTATGTGACACAACTGAGAAAGAAATAAGAAGTCCTCAGATTCCTTAAATAAGTCATGATTCATTAACAAGTTGGCTGCTCTCCCCTTTTTCCATTCATCAGAGATTTTATACAAACATAACTTTTTATTTAGTTAATACTCTCCACACATAATTATCATATCTAATATGTACATAAAAGTACAAATTTATTAAAATGTTTTAAGCAATTATAACATGAAGAGAGATTCAATAAACTCCTTATAAATGAGATACTAACCCTACATAACGCATTATTAAAAGTGATCTTAGTTATATTAATCCCCAATCTAAAATTTCTCAATTTTTCTCAGATAAATATGTGTTTTAATTTCATCATATAAACTTGTCACTTTTGAAAATCACTGGTAGCAAAAATGAGGTAGCAAAAATGATAATGAAACTGTCAAGAATAAAAAAAAAATGATGCAGAGAATAACTTACTAATGTTTCAAACTGAAGCTTTTAAGATTTTCTTTGTTGTCCTTTTCAGTTTGAGTCACACATTTAAAGGCAAATAACCTTATGCAATATTCCTTGACCAGAAGACTTACGCATGATTTCGTGGTGATAAAGATACCTTCTGCAGTTGATGAAAACACGTTCAGAAGGGAATAATCTCTATATATTTTACTAAATTTAAGTCATTCCTTATTTTTAAAAATTTAACATTACCATAAGAAACAACTATCCCATTGAAGCATGAACAGTAGATTTTATTTTTAATTCAATCAAATCCAAAAGCAAGGATACTATTTTTGTCTTTCATTCACAACTTTCTTGTGAATGGTACATGGCACACACTAGGCATTGAGAATAGGGTGGTATTAACAACAGTAGGTCCTCACTGTTTTTGCTGAATTAAAAGAAAGAAATGTGTGAGTGAACAAACAAATTAGTAAACAAAATATTGTAATGGTTGAGGAAGTCCTAAATTTACCTGGAAAATTATGTATGTATGATGACAGATTTATGTATGCAGCTAAAATTATAAAAACACGTTAAAAGCTAGATTAAACTATCATTGCTCTTACATTTTTTTATATCATCCCTTTTCTTAGCAAGGACAGTATTATTTTAAATATCAGCATCAAAAATTTCCTATAATCCAAATTTCACTGTGCTTCCAATGACTATTCCTATGCTGTCTAAAAATAAATGACATATCATTTTGAAACCATGCCCCACAGTGTTAATGAGATTGAAACCAGCAGAAAGTTTAAAGGTTGTTTTTTAGAGAATTGTTTCTCCCTAATCAGCTATTGTGTCTTTTCAGACCCCACTAACAAATCCACTAGCTGTTTCTACAGAGGCTTGAACTCAAGGTCAACTGATATAGTTCCAGCCTATGAACAAGAAAGGCCTGCATTCCTTAACAGATAATGAGCCTAAGACCCCATTCGAGTTTATACCAGCTCTTGGAACATGCCCATAGCCCCTTGTCCTTGGCGTAAAATAACCTCCTGACTGACGCCAGGAGCTGAATTTTTCCTCCTCTGGTGTTAAGTCCCCACCCCAAAGTGAACACGGGATGGATGCTGCATGTATGTTTGCTCAATGTGTGTATTCCACCTTTCCTCATGAATAGTCATAAGTTTCCCTGCCCTTTTCATCAACATATATGTAATCTCCTACCCTGAATTCCCCTTTAAAAACCCTGCTCCTTAACCTGGAACCTCGGAGATGGTCCTTGGACACCAATCCGCTGTCTCCCCAGGTTGCCAGACTCCTAAATAAAGGAATCTTTCCTTTCCGGCCAGCACCTGTCTTTTGAGTATTACCTTTCCAGTGGCAAGCAGCCGACGTTGGGTTTTGCTAACAATTTCATTGAAATTACTTAGCAAAAGTTTGTGATTTGAAAGCAAAATACACTGGAACAGATGCATTTTGAAACCAAAAACTATATTTTTCACAGGAAAACCATCAATGAAAAAAGAAACAATTTTTTAATTTCTTTTTTTACATACTTTTATGTGTCAATGTGTAACAATCTTACTGAATTTATCAAGCTTACACATTTGCTCTAAGTTTGATATCTATATATATCAAACTTAGAGCAAATGTGTAAGCTTTATCAAGCAAATGTGTAAGCTTGATAAAGCTTGATATACATATATATATATATATATATATATATATATATATATATATATATAACTAAGCTATTTTCGGATGCATTCACGTTCTGAAATCTTTCTCAGGGTACAAATACTACATAGGTCCAATGTTCATTTGGGGGCGCCTGGGCGGCTCAGTTGGTTAAGCGTCCAACTTAGGCTCAGGTCATGATCTCATGGTTCATGGGTTCAAGCCCTGCATTGGGCTCTGTGCTGACAGCTCAGAGCCTGCAGCCTGCTTCAGATCCTGTCTCCCTCTCTCTCTGTCCCTGCCCCCATTTGCACTCTCTCTCTCTCTCTCATATAAATAAACATTAAATTTTTTTAAAAAGAAATTGCATTTGGCCTGTAAGCAATGAGAGTAATTTACATTTATTTCTGGAGATTAAAATTTCTGGTCAACTTTTAAACTCCCTAAGCATCACTCTATAACTTCTGTAGCAGAATGTAGCAGGTTCAGAATTAAGACACGTGTGTTTCTATTAGCAACCCAAACATAGAGAATTGAAATACAGAAGTTCTTAAATATGATGAAGTTTTCTTCATTGGGAAATTATTTTAATGCCTGAAGGCTAAAGTTTAAATAATATAATTCTGGGGGAGAGTTCAAGATGGCATAGAAGATTCTGAACTCACCCCTCCCATGGACATAACAAATCCATAACTGCATATGGAATAATTCCCTCTGAAGGGGATTGAGAAACTGGATTGAGAAGCTTAGGTGCTGACTCATGTGACATGGAAAGCAGTGCAATGAAGGGGATTGAGAAGCTGGATGAACAGAGCCTCTGCAACAAGGAACAACAAAATGGGTTGAAGAGGCAGAGACACTGTCTCGCTAAGGATAAAAACACACCCGAGATGCAGCACTCCATGGATCGGAGGAATCTCAAAGATACAGAGATTTATTTACCCTGAGGAGTGAAAGATTTGAGCTCCATGTAAGGCACATTACCCCTTAGATTCTGCACAGGAGAGAGGAACCCCCAAAATACTTAACTCTGAAAACTTACAAGGAACATATCCTTGTAAGGAAAACTATGAAACTGTAGTGACAGAATAACCCACTTTTAAAAAGCTCATGTGCTGGCTCACTTGACATGGAAAGCAGTGCAAGAAATACAATCAAAAAGTGCATATCTATAGGTGAAGGAGGCCTCCTTACTAATGTACCCACTAGAGAGGCAAGAGAAAGCTGGGCCTCTCTCTCCCCAGGAACTGAGACACTGGAGGCAGCCATTTTTACTATCTTGTTCTGCCATGCTGATTTTGGCACTGGGGAGCACCATTTTGGATTTTCCCTCTAGACTGCTAATGTCAGAGGGCGTGATCCACCAAGAGTGTCAAACAAGCCTGGGCCTTGTCTAGGCCTTACAGCCAACAGCATAATAACCCTACCCACCAGTGCATCTGCAGCAGTGACAGCCAGGCATCGCAGCCAGCTGGTCCAGGGCCACTCCCACCTATCATGTACCCACAGCAGTCATTTCCCCACCACAATAGGAGAGTGCACACAGACTACACAGGGGACATTCCTGGAGCAACCTTGTTCTGGAGACCGGGGGAATTGCCCTTCTGGGCCCCACAGGACAACTTCTACATAAAGCTACTCCTTCAAGACCAGGAAAAGGAGCTGAACTACCCAATACATATAGAGAAAGTCAGGTAAATGAAGAGACAGAGGAATATGTTCTAAATAAAAGAACAAGACAAAACCTCAGAAAAAGAACTAAATGAATGGAGCAAAGCAATCTACTTGATAAAGAGTTCATAGTAATGGTCATAAAAATGCCTATCAAACTCAGAAGAAGAAAGGATGAACACGGTGAGAACTTTAACAAAGCTGGAAAATATAAGAAAGTACCAACCAGGGCTGAAGAATGCAATAACAGAAATGATAAATACATCAGAGGGAATAAACAGCAGATTATATGATATAGAATAATAGATCAACAATCTAGAGGACAAGATAGTGAAAATAGCCCAAACTGAACACGAAAAGAAAAAAGGATTTTAAAACGTAAGATAATTTAAGGGATCTTTGGGACAATATCAAATGTGCTAACATTCACATTAGAACTCATATAACTCACTATCAAAAACAAAATAAAACAATCCAGTTAAAAACTGGGCAGACGACCTGAATACTTTTCCAAAGAATATATGCAGATAATCAGCAGGCACATGAAAAGATGTTCCACATCACTAACAATCAGGAAAATTCAAATCAAAACCACAATGAGTTATCATACAACATCAGTCAGAATGGCTACTATCAAAAAGATAATAAGTAACAAGTGTTGGTGAGGATGTACACAGAAGGCAATCCTTGTGCACTATTGGTGGAAATGTAAACTGGAAAGTAGTGTGGAGGTTCCCGAAAAAAATTAAAAAGAGAGCCACCATTTGATCCTGCAATTCTGCTCCTGGGTATTTATCTGAAGAAAATGAAAACACTAATTCAAAAAGACATATGTACCCCCAATGCTTATTGCAGCATTATTTACAATAGCCAAGGTATAGAAGCACCTAGGCGTCCACTGATAGATGAATGGATAAAGAAGATGTGGTAAATACATACAATGGAGTATTACTCAACCACAAGAAAGAATGAAATCTTGTCATTTGTGACCACATGGGGGGACCTAGAGAGTATTATGCTAAGTGAAATAAGTCAGTAAAAGGTAAATACTGTATGGTTTCACTTATATTTGGAGTTAAAAGCAAAACAAACAAGCAAACAAAACGAAACAAACAGACTCATAGATACAGAGAACAAACTGATGGTTGTTGGAGGAGGGGGGCAGGAGGATGGATGAAATAGGTAAAAGGAATTAAAAGATACAATCTTCTATTTACAAAAATAAGTGAGACACAACAGGTAAATTTCAGCATAGGGAATAAAGTCAATAACTTTGTAACAATTTTGTAAGGTGAGAGATGGTGACAAATCTTACTGCACTGAACATTTCCTAGTGTATATAAGTATCAAATCATTATGTTGTACATATGAAACTAATTCAATATTGTGTAGCAATTATTCTTTGATAAAAAATAAATAATTCAGTCTAATGTTCTAGATCCTATTTATCCTTTGTATCTATTTTCACAAATAATTTTGATATGTTCTATAGTACTCTGAAAATCTGCTTCCAATGAATCTCTAGTATCAATCCCACTGCATCGAATATATTAAGATTCCAAATTCCTTGCACATTGGTGTTCCCTATTACTAGATAATTTCTGCAATCATCCAGACCCCGTGACATACCATAAAATGGAGCTGGTTGTGGCACTACTGAAAATCAAGCACCCATTCCATAGAACGTCTTTGTTTTCTTCTCTAGATCACTTAACCAGAGTTCAAGTTAGTAGGTAGGGGGATTAGTAGGTAGGAAAAATGAGAAAGTGGTAAAAGACTAGGAGATATACATTGGGGGACTGATAGCTAGGGCCACATATTTAAGGAGTCCATATAGTGACATGTCCATATAAAAAAGGGGGCTCAAGTATTCCTCCTTCCATTTCTGGAATGGGGAAATAAGTATGTTTAGAAGGAAAAGCAAAGTTCCTCACAAGGAGCTAGCATGCTTCAAATACCAGTTTTTTTGTTTTTTTGGGTTTTTTTCATTTTTTTTTTTTTTTAATGTTCTGAAGCACCCTTAACCAGCCATGAGCTCTTCCAAGGTACTATTTGGTGGTTTGGGTCATAACAGAAAGTAAAGTAAAATACTGGGGGAAAGAACCAATATTTCTCTGAAAAGGTGTGTTCCTGGTGCAGGAATGCAATAAGTCTGAAACAGTCCGATAGGTAGAGTAGCTGTCACATAACTGAAGTGTTAAGAGTAGCTCAGTGACGTGTCTAATCACTAGGGTGTGGCAGCCAGGCTACAGGTTCAGTGAGGATGCTGGGAGACTTGAAAAGAGTATTGGGGAACTCTGCTCCCGGGAAGATATAGTAGACATATACTGGACCTTATATAAAACAAACCTAAGAAGACTGTGAACAGTGGAGAAACAACCATTTTCCAGTTGTGGACCTTCAGACGCATGGAACAACACGTTGTTGAGTGTCCTTTTTGCCTCATATATCCCAGATTTGAAGATGAAGGAGCTGAAATTCAAAATGAAATTGGTACAGATAAAAATAGCTCCAATAAAAGTCTAATTTCTCTATCCAAAGGACAAAGAAAAGAGTAGCTTAGCAAGACAAAAACTTTATTTTTTAATTTTTATTTGTTTATTTTTTTTTAATTTTAGAAAGAGAGAATGCCAGGGAGAAGGGCAGAGGTAGAGAGAGAGAATCTCAAGCAGGCTTCACACTCAGGACAGAGTCCAACATGGGGCTTGATTCCATGACCCTGGGATCACGACCTGAGCCGAAATCAAGAGTCGGACGCTCAACCAACTGGGCCACCCATGCGCCCCAAGACAAAAAACTTTTAGACAATGTTCTCTCTAGTCCAATAAAACACCACACACAAAAAGGTGACCCCATCCCCACCCACGCCAGCAAAGGTTGAGTGGGGAGCTGAGTCTTCCACCTTTAGAGGCTGTAACAAGGTGCCCAACACTCCCACCACAGTGATATCAGAGAAGACCCATTAAGGAGAGAGGACTCCCATCTCCATAGACCACTAACAAGGCCCTGCTTCCCCCATTGCATCAGAGGAGACTGTGCAGGCAGCATGGACTTCCACCCCTACCCAGCAGAAACAGACCGCTTCTCCTCTTCCACACTGGAGGTGATGTCATAGGAGCCCTAGCTGAGGGGCAGGAATCACCACAAAGTGGTAATGAGGGCACCCCCCCCCCACACACACACACTGTGTATCAGTGGAGACCACATGGGTAATTAAAAACTAGCAGTCCCACCCTGCAATAATAAAGAGCCCCCAGCTACACTGTGTCAAGCCCTGGACTTCTACTTCCACTGAAGTCCTGAAGCAGCACCCTTCCTTCTCCCAGCAGGACAGGGCCAGAGAAAGCCATCTAACACAGAAAGTTTCAATAAGATTCAGAGTCCATAACAAACTATGAAAATGTCCAGGTTTCAACAGAAAACCATTCATCATATGAAGAACTGGAGAAGATCTCAAACTGAATTTTTTAAAAAATAGAGTCTGTAGATAACAACACCGAAATGAAAAATGTGTTAGAATCATCTGAGAGAGGTTCTAAAACATGGATGATTAAAAAAAAAAAAATATTTCAATCAGGTATTATGAACATTTGTTTGAAAGCACTGACAAATAGAAAGCCTGAGCAAAGAAATACAAAATCTCAGCAAAAAGAAAGTCCAAATGGAAATTTTGTAACTGAAAAATACATTCAGCAAAATATAAATCTCAGTGGATAAGCTCATCAGAAAAAATGGAAGGGGCAGAAAAAAAAATCATTGAATTAAAAGATATAACCAAAGAAATTATCCAATCTGAACAAAACCGAAAAAAATTGACTAGACAAAATGAAGAGAGTCTCAGGGATCTGTGGGACTATAACAAAGGATTTAACAGTTGCATCATCAGAGGCTCAGAAAGACGGGAGAAAGAAGGTGGGTCTGAAAAGGGTACTCAAAAAAATAACAGTCGAAAACTGCAAATTTGACAAGAAACATAAGCCTACATTTTTAAATAAGCTGAATAAATCCCAAACAGGATAAACCCAAACAAATCCCCACCAAAACACAGACTTTAAGGATAATAAAGACGAAAAGAAGTCTTGAATGCAGCCAGACAAAAATGAGTTTACCCTCAGGGGAAAACCAATATGAATGAAGAGGAGTTCTCATCAGGAGCCATGGAAGCCAGATGGAGGGAGGAGGCACAATATTTTTTACATGCTAAAAGAAACGAATTGTCAACCTAGAATCTTATACCCATTGAAAATATCCTTCAGAAATAAAGGGGAAATCAAGATTTTCTCAGATGAAGGAAAACTAGCTGAATTTGTTACCAGCAGTGCTCCTCAAAATATTGAATAAAGGAAATTCTCTATAAGTAAACAATGAAAGACATATCAGAGTAAAAGAAAGAACATGGTGAGCAAAAATATGCATAAATGCAATAAGCTTTCCTTCTCCCTTGCAGTTTCCTGAAGTATATTCGATGGTGAAATAAAAAGTAGAATGCTTTCTAATTAGATTCTCAGAAATATTTACAAGTCTATCATAAATAGAAAGTTAAAGTGACATTAAAGGATGTGATATTTTTACACATCACACAAACTGGTAAAATAATGACACGAGCAGACTTTGATAAGTTATGTACATATAATTAGTACCTAGGACAATCACTAAACAAGATGGATAAAGAGACACACTTTCAAACACAATATAGAAAACTCACAAAATGTCATTCTCGAAAATGTTTAAAGTAACCTTCATGAAAGCAAGAAACAGAAAAGAGGGAGATAAAAAATGGGATAAGCAGAAAAGAAAACATAAAACAATAGACTGAAGCCCTAACATATCACTACTTAGATTAAATCATATCATCTAAACATACCAATTAAAACATGAGAGTGGTGGAGCGGTTCAAGGTCATAAATCAACTATATATGTTGTCGACCAGAAACTCACTTCAAACATAATGATTTAGACATGCTGGATGGAAAAGGATGGAAAAAGATATGTCAAATGTATGACTTCTCTAAGGTCATGATCGTTCTTTATTAACAAACAGTTTAGCTTTATTTATCATAAAGAGAGTTAGGGTATGAAAGAATCATAAGGCCTTAAAAACCCTCCCACAAGGTAGCAACTAACACTACAGAGACTTGGCTGTAGATGCAGAAAATGAGTTTAATGACTTTACAAGAAATTAAAATTTTCTAAAAAATATAGCTTCAGGCAGCACCACAAAAATAGTTTACTTTTCATATCTACAAACATGCACCTGGCATACTTGTCTAACATTCTAGGTAAGGGGTGTGATGGTAGATAACAAACTGAAAGAGTAATATTGGGCCAAAATATAGGCAGAGAAGGCAAGATTTTCAAGGTTGTAAGATGGTGTGAACCTATTAGTCTCCTGTGGAATGTACCAGGCTAATAAGCTCAATGGCAATAGCCTCCTGGTTTACTGGTCATCCCAAACAGAAGGTATCAATCAGGGGAGCTTTGGGGTAAGTAGAAACCTATCCTAAATTCATGAAACAGCCTGTTGATCCAGAATTTATCAGAATCTAAAGGCACTGACCATTACTCTTAGACCAATGATCAAGTGACAAGGCAAGGTCCAATTCTGCTGCAAGTACTCACCACTGGGCTGGACAGATCTCTGACTACGGTATAGTTTTCCCATGGGCCAGGCATCCTGTAAGTAAGTAGCCTGCCGGCCATATTCTGTGTGGAACTCTCTAACTTGATAGGGAACAGGAAGGGGGTTTTATCAAGAGCATGGGCTCCCCTAAATCTACCAAGTGGGCAAAAGGTCAGTGCTTCCAGCAATCCTCTGGCCTTTGAGGCTTATCAGGTGAGAAAGAACAGGAGGGTCTGTAGCTTTGACAATATCTCCACAGTCAATGGTACCCATCAAAGAAGAAACGTCTCATTAAACTCCATGGAAAGTCTTCTAGAAAGTTGATAAGGTGTTGATTTCTTTTTATTAATTAGTATTTGACCTAAGTATTTTTTATTTCTCTTACAAAAAGGTTCGATGTGTTTCAGTTCCTTTTTATCTGTGAGAGAAGAATGAGGGAGCACCAATTCTATCAAAGCTTCACACCCACAGAAAAGTACCTTTCTCCTGAACTGCAGAGCGGATGGGGGAAATACTTTCGCCAGTGTCATTCTTACCTGCAAAGTGCTAATGTGAACAGGAGTCCCTGTACCATTCACAGTATTCTTTTTAGCAGCATTTACATTTCCACCTTTTCCATCTGCCTGCTCAGCCTTTGCAATTCTGGCTTTCTCTGCTTCGACTCGTTTGGGGTTATTCAACATCACCTGCACAACAGCATACTCCACCAGAGAAGCAAACCCAAAGAGAAGACAAGCAATGAGCCACACATCAAGGGCCTTCACGTAGGATACTTTGGGAAGTTCAGCAGCAAGGGTTGTGCACTCGGAGGCCAAGCTGAGTACTGAGAAGATACCTACAGAAATAGAAATAGCAGTTAAAGTTGCTTCTTACCCCTGTGAAATGTTCTGCAAACATTACTTTTTGATGATATCCCTCTGCAGTTAACTCCCAATGTTCATCAGATCTCTTTCAAGCTCAAAGAGTAGAAAAAATAATATTGACATACTTTTCATGCAAGTATTATTTAATGTAGTTGGAGATGTTTGTAAATATTTAATATTTAAAAGTAAATAGAAATTTAAGCCAACGTGTAAAAACACAATTTAGATCTGGTTTAAATATTAAAGATGTCTGAAACTATTTTGTAGTATCTCGGAGGAAGCCACAAAGCTCTCTAGTTAGAGTTATTTCATTTTTCAGCTTTATTTTAGACAGTCACAGAACTGCATTTTACCCCAAGAACAACTAAGTCTGAACAAGAATAGAACATATAAAGCAATTTTCTGATAAGGCTTACAATTTAAAATATCTAATAGAAAAGACAAAGATAGAGCATTCCTGATTATTTCAGGGGAGACAAATGATTTCAGCTTTTCAAGGAAAGAGTAATATTCTGCTATCTGTATTAACCATTTGTGGAAGGTTAACTAGTTACATATCAATTTAAGCCAAATAATTATAAAATCCAAAAGGAAAAGTGCAATAATTTATATCCCTCCTTTTCTTTGCACTTGCCACATTCCCACTGACTACCAGTGACACCCTGTGTCAGAAAAAGTCTTCTATGATGTCAAAGGAGGCTCACATTAAGTAATGTAGAAAACAGGTTTGCCTAGGCTATGCACTTATGGGGCCAAATGCACTTTTTATTCTTAGATTTGACCACCACAGAGAATTAACAAATAGGTCAACCTAACAAAGATATACTTGGTGTTCTTGTCTCTCGCCTTGGAAGTATGGTAAGCACTATATTAGTATTAATAATCAGTTAGAACACTGAAAAATATATTCCATCATTTGCACTGTTTTAAAGTCTCCTGAGAGGTTGACACCTCTCAGGTGTTTGTTCGGCTCTTTTTTGTGAGTATTGAAGAGCTGCGAGATTCTCTACTAGAAAGAAAGGTTTCTAGCAAAATATAGTAACTTCTGCAGATAGAAACAATATTACTTAGAATGTAAAGACTTGACAGTTATATCAATTACCCTTGGTCCTGAGGAAAACTAAGAACTAATTAATAGAGACTACATCTTAAAAGTTAATATAGGTCTTAATGTTTCTAACCTGGAAGTGGAAACTAACATAAAAACCAAGATCTTATCACTTGTTACCCGAAACTGCAATTAGTTATACCTATGGGCGTTAATTTAACAAGTCATATTTCCAAGTCAATTTTTCTATTTTTAATCAAATGCTATATGTCAATCTAGCAATCAAAAACAACCTTACTTAATTCCTTGAAATAGAATATATTGACACACCATTCTCTGTGTTTCCATAGCATTTCACTTTCATCAATAACACAGGATAGATATATCAAACTGGTGTAAACTCAGTAGTATACCTGAAAATTTCCTGATATATCAGAAACTTCATGAGAAAATGGAGAATAATGGCAGAATTTTAAGGGTCCTGAAAGCCCTACAGTGAATTTACCATACCTGGTAGAAAATATTAAGAAACTTTAAATTTGGGGAAGAGAAATGACATTACCAAAAGAATGCTGAGTAACATTATTCTGGTAGGGATATATACAACAGACTAAGAAAGGAAAAAATAGTAGCTGCAGAAACAAAGCACAGAACTGATGCAAAAGGATTTTGACAAGACATTTTAAAAGACTTGGTTACTGATTAAAGGAAGAAGGAAAAGATTGAGACAAAGCTCCGAAGAATGGAATAACTGGAAGAATACCCATGAAAGATGGGAATAGGAGACATAGGAAAGAAATGACTTTGGTATGAAAACATTGAGGTGGGTTAGAGAAAGGCCAAGAAGCATAAAACCGATGACCATGACAAGAGCATGATACACTTGAGAATGTTGTAAAAGAAAAGATTAGCCAATATTATTCAGATGGAGGTCATTTTGAAAATGCAGAACACCTTGTGAGGAAAAGATGCTGGAATGTCAAAGAAAGGAGACCAAAGAAACAGAGAAGGGACTGTCCTTTTAAAGGAAGAATATGGCATTAAGGGTTTTCTGGGGAGAGGAGGGAGGCATTTATAATTCCAGATATTAAGTTAGAAACCATGATGGTCAATTCTATTAAGATTTTTATCATTTCAGAGATGAAAGAATAGAAATGGAGAAAAATGTGAACATCACTGTATGCCTTCTCTTCAGGAAATCATATTAAAATTAGAAAATATCCATTTGCTTTTTTAATCCTAAAATAAGAAATCTGAGCAAATAATATTTCTTTGGACAAGTATTGTACCATTCACTTAACATAGTCTTCAAATAAAATTACTTCACTGTTAAATAATGCATAGTGAAATTTTGTCTGAATTTTAATAATTTATAAACCAATCAAAAGAAATTTCACTACTGGGCATCTACCCAAAGAAAATAAAAACTCTAATTTGAAAAGATATATGCATCCCTATGTTTATTGCAGCATTATTTACAATAGCCAAGATACGAAAGGCTACCAGGTGTCCAATGATAGATGAATCGTTAAAGATGAAGTGGATATACATACAATGTAACTTTACTCAGCCATAAAACAATGCCAATCTTGCCATTTGCAGCAAGAAGGATGGTGCTAGAGAGTATAACGCTAATGTAATAACAAATGTCATGAACCAGTAGAGGTCAAGGAGTAAACTGCAAGTGTTTACATACCTGTCTCAACTACAAATAATTTTTATCTCATACTGCAATAAACTATCAAATTCATACATGGGGAATTGTGATTAATAAGATGAAAATTAATTTAGAAGTACTACTAAATTATATTAACACGTTATCATTTCATAACATTTTACTCTAAGGATACGAAAAAGAAAGCTATTATTAATATCATGTGAGAATCCAAAAAAACCTTTTTGACATTTCTGTAAGAGGTCCTTATAATCCCTGAACACTGTCCTAGATGATCAGAGTATAAGAAAGAATGTGTGCATACATGGTCTGCTAGAGGTCTGCCTTGTAACCTAAATTATTAATCTGTTTACACTTCAACTGAAAGTTACGTGTTAAAAAAACTCCCTTTTTAAAAAATTCCCTTTTAGCAACAATTCAAGTACTATATGTACCAGAGAAATGGAGTGTTATGCATTATTTACTTAAGAGTATTACAAAAAGTTGCTTCAATAATTACTTCCATACTCAGAGAAAGAGCTATAGACAAAAGTCTGTACCTAAAATTCATAGAGGGAGCTTTCACGTTTGTTAACAATGGAAAAGGTAAATTCAAATGAGATTGGGAGAATGTTTAGCATCTTTTCATGTGTTTGTTGACCAATTAGATGTTGTCTATTCAAGTCTGCTGCCCATTTTTTAACTGGACTTTTATTTTTGGTTTTTCTCCTTTTTTTCTTTTCTTTTTGTTTTGTTTTTGAGCCGTATGAGTCTTTGTAAATTTTGGATATTAGCCTGTTATCAGATATATGATTTGCAATTACTTTCTTCAATTCAGTAGATTATTTTTTCATTTTATTGATGGTTTCCTTTGCTGTGCAGAAGTTTTTTAGTTTGGTATAGTCCCACTTGTTTATTTTTGCTTTTGCTAAAATCATCAAGATATCTATATCAAGGAGCTTATCACCTGTTTTTTTCCAGGAGATTTATGGTTTCAAGTCTTATATTCAAGTCTTTAATCCCCTTTGAGTTAATTTTTGTGTAGGGTATAAGATAATGGTTCAGTTTCATTCTTTGGCAGGTGATTGTCCAATTTTCCAAACACTATTGAAGAGACTGCCCTTTTCCAATTATACATTCTTGGCTCACCTGTCATAAATTGACATATATATATATGGGTTTATTTCTGAGGTCCCTATTGTTTCACTGAACTATGTGTCTCTTTTTTACCACACTGTTCTAATTGCTACAGCTTTGTAGTATAGTTTGAAATACTGCCTCCACCTTTGCTTTGCTTTCTCAAGATTTGGGATCTTTAGTGTCCACACAAAAATTTTAGGATTATTCTATTTCTGTGAAAAATACTATTGTAATCTTGATAGATATTCCACTGAATTTGCATATTGCTTGGAGTAGTATAGACATTTTAACAATATTAATCTTCCAATCCATGGGTATGAAATATATTTTTCCTTTATCTGCACTGTCTTCGATTTACTTCATTAATGACTTACAGTTTTCATATAGCTCTTTCACATTCTTGGTTAAATTTATTCCTAAGTATTTTATGCTTTTAATGCAATTGTAAATAGGATTGCTTTCTTAATTTCTCTGATAGTTCATAATTAGTGTAAAGAAACAACAGACTATATTGAAACTTCACTGAATTCACTTATTAGTTCTAGCAGTATTTTGATAGAGTCTTTACAGTTTTCTGAATATAATATGTCATCTACAAATAATGACAGTTTTACTTCTTCCTTTCCATTTTGGATGATTTTTATTTCTTTTTCTTGCCTAATGACTCTGACTAGTACTTCCAATACTATGTTAAATAAAAATGTTAAATAAATATGTTTATGTTAAATAAAAATAGCAAGAGTGGCCATCCTTGTCTTGTTTCTGATCTTAGAGTACTGTTGGGTATAATGTTGGCTGTGGGCTTGTCACATATGGCTTTTATTATGTTGAGGTACATTCTCTCTGTATCCACTTTCTTATGAGATTTTTATTATAAGTGGATGTTAAATCTATCAAACGCTTTTTCTGCATCTATTGAGATAATAATAGGAGTTTTATCATTCATTTTGTTAATGTGGTATATCACACCGATTGATTTACAGATGTTGAACCATTCTTGTATCCCTGGAATAAATTCCACTTGGCCATTGTGTATGATCTTTTTAATGTATTTTTGAAACAGGTCTGCTAATATTTTGTTGAGGATTTCTGCAGGTATATTGATCAGGGATATTGGCCTGTAATTTTATTTTTTTGTGTGGTATTCTTGTCTGATTTTGGTATCAAAGTAATGCTGACCTTGCAAAATATGTTTAGAGGAGTTCTTCCTTCTTCTATTTTTTGGAAGAGTTTGAGAAAAAAATGATATTAATTCTTCTTTAATGTTTGGTAGCATTCACCAGTGATGTGTCTGGTCTGGAGCTTTTGTTTGTTGAGAGGTTTCTGATTACTGATTCAATCTCCTTACCGGTAATTTTTGTTATCTGTTCAAATTTGCTATTTCATCATGATTCAGGCTTGGTAGGTTGTATAGTTCTAGGGATTTATCCATTTTGCCTCGGTTGTCCATTTGTTGGTATATAATTATTCCTAGGAGTCTCTTGGGATCCTTTGTGTCCCCTGATATTAGTTGTAATGTCTTCTCTTTCTTTCCTGATTTTATTGATGTGAGTTTTCACTCTTTTTTTTTCTTGGTGAGTCTAATTAAGGGTGTGTCAATTTTGTTTATGTTTTCAGAGTCAGCTCTTAGTTTCATTGATCTTTTCTATTGCCTTTTAGTCTCCATTTTTTCCTAGTATAATTTTTATTTCCTGCCTTCAGCTTAGTTTGGGCTTCATTTGTTCTTCTTTTCCTAGTTCTTTCAGATATAAAGTTAGGTTGTTTACATGAGACTTCTCTTGTTTCCTGAGGTAGGCGTTTATTACTATAAACTTCCCTCTTAAAACTGCATTTGCTGCATCTATAAATTTTGGTATGTTACATTTTCATTTGTCTCAAGGTATTTTTAATTTCTCTTTTGATTTCTATTTTTGATCCTCTGGTTGTGCAGGTATATGTTGTTTAATCTCCAGAAACGTGCAAAATTTCCATTTTTCTTAGTGTAATTAATTTCTAGTTTCATATTGCTGTGGTTTGGAAAACTGCTTGATGTGATTTCAATCCTCTTAAATTTATTAAAACTTGTTTTGTGGCCTAACATATGATCTATCTTGAAAATTGTTCCATGTACACTTGAGAAGAATATGTATTCTGTTGCTCTTAGATTGAATATTCTGTAAGTAGCTGTTAAGTACATATGCTCTAATGTGCCATTTAAGACTGATGTTTATTGATTTTCTGTTGGAGTGATCTATGCATTGGTGTAAATGGAGGGGGGGATTAAAGTCCCCTACTATTATGGATTGCTGTCTATTTCTTCCTTTAGGTCTGGGAATATTTGCTTTATTAATTTAGGTTCTTCTATGTTGGGTGCATAAATATTTGTAAATATTACATCATCTTGTTGGATTGACCTCTTTATCATTGTGTAATGCCCTTCTTAGTCTCATTACAGTCTGTATTTAAAGTATTTTGTTTATATAAGCATAGCTTCTCTAGCTTTCTTTTTGTTTCCATTTGCATGGACTATCTTGTTATTAAAGTAATATGATATATTAAGTAGTACACTAAAGTAATATTATTTCTCTTTTAGATAAAATTATAAATATGTATACGTTTAGTAACAGAGCTTCTAAATACCTACAGCATAATTTTATATAGTTGGAGATTTTTAACAACTCTCTCAACAATAGCTGTAAAAATAACTAGACAAAAGGCATAAAAGATTTCAACAGTACTATCAACCAACTTGATATTTACAGAACACTACATCCAACAGTGACAAATACACTTTGCAAGGGAATGTGGTATGGTTACCAGGAGATACATGTTAGGCTAGGCCATAAAAAAAAATGTCTGAATAAACAAAAAGTTTGAAATCATATTCTCTGACAAAATCAAAGAGCATTTAAATAAATTTAAAATCATTATCAGGTACTTATTAAAAGTAAATATTTGGACATCAAACAGAATCCATGGGCCAATGAAGAAATCACAAGGTAAATTAGAAAACATTTTTAACTGAAAGAATATATCTGTTTATAACTTGAAATGCTCCTGTTTAAAAAGAAAAAAGATCTAAAATCAATTATCTGAGTTTTCACTTTAAGCATCAAAGAGAGATCGAATTAAATGCAAAGTAATTAAAAAGAAGAAATTAATAAAGAGCTAAAAATCAACCAAAAGGAAAATAGAAAAAAAAAATGAAATAGTTATGATATTTTGAAAATATCAAAAAAAAAAATAAGCCTTCAGCTAGAATAATCAGGAAAAAAGAGAATTCCCAATTTAACAATATCAAGAATTAAATCTGACATACCACTAATAGCCAGACATTAAAAGGATAAGGGAATATTATGATAATATTTTGTGCTAATAATTCTTGCAACTCATGTAACATCTATAAATCAATGAATATAATTCACCAAAATAAAGAAGAAAACCCATCTAAATATTTAAGTATATGCAGAAAAAGAATTTGGCAAAATTCAATCAAATTTAAATTCAATGAAATTTTATCATACGTGATAAAAAAACAACACTCAGCCAACTAGGAAGCAAAGGAAATCTACTCAATTCAGTTAAGACATCTACAAAAAATCTACAGCTACTATCACACTTAATAGTGAATGGCTGTTATTTCTACTAGAATCAGGAAGAATAATTGGCAACAATTCTATTCAACATTACAGTAGAAATACCACAATGAGGTAAGAAAATTAAATGTTGGGGAGTATTTGAAGCAACTGGTAAGAATGCAAAATGGTACCATCTTTTTGAGAAATAGTATCTCAGTATTTTATAAAAGTAAGTGTATCTTGATATCACCTCACACCTGTCAGCATGGCTAAAATCAACAACACAAGAAACAATAAGTGTTAGGGAAAATGTGGGGGGAAACAACCCTTGTACATTGTTGGTGGGAATGCAAACTGGTACAGCTACTGTGGAAAAGAGTATGGAGGTTCCTCAAAAAGTTAAAAATAGAACTACCACTGAGTATTTACCCCAAAATTTAAAAAACACTAATTCAAAGGAATGCATGCACCTCTATACACACACACACACACACACACAAACATACGATATATGTATATATATATATATATATATATCTCACATATATACATGCCATGGAATATTAGTCAGCCATAAAAAGAATGAAATCATCATTTGCAACAACATGGATGGAGCTAGAGATAGAGAGTATAATGCTAAGTGAAATAAGTCAGTCAGAGAAAGACATCACATTATTTCACTCATATGTGGAATTTAAGAAACAAAACAAATGAGCAAAAGGAAAAAAAAACAAAAGAGGGGAGAAAGAAAGAAAGAGAAAAGCAACCCAAGAAACAGACTCTTAACTATAGAGAAAAAACTGATGGTTACCAGAGGGCAGGTTGGGGGGTGGGTGGTGAAACAGGTGATGGGGATTAAAGAGTACACTCATGATGAGCATTGAGTAATATATAGAATTGTTGAAACACTACAATGTACATCTGAAACTAATATAACACTGTACATTAACTATACTGGAATTGAAATTAAAAACTTAGTAAAAATAAAATGAAAGTTTTTCAAAAAGTAAAACATAGTTTTACTTTAAAATCCAGAAATCTTATTCCTGGGTATTTACCCAAGAGTAATAAAAACATATGTCCATAAAGAGACTTGTACACAATTATTGAAAGCAACATTTGGGTTATTTATAATAACCCAAACCTGGAAATGATCTAAATGTCCATCAACTGTGGAGTGGAAAAATAAACTATGAAATACTGCCCAACAATTATATGGAGTCAAATATAAACATGAGCAACAACATGGATACATCTCACAAACATAAATATATTCCTGTCCTCTAGTTTTCTTTTAGTGGGTGTGGCTAGAGATAATCATCCCAACATACTGAATGATCTTAGTTGAAATTTATAATCACTAACCTCAGGAAGCCCATAATCACAGCAAGCATTGTATATTTCCCTTGTCCATTCACTACCTTCTCTCTTCAAACTCACAACAGTCTATCCTACCTCACTTGCAACTCGTGACCTTTCTTCCTATTTTACTGAGAAAACAAAATCATTCGCAAGCCCCCACTACCATATCTACTTACCTATCTCTGTCTATACCTATATACTCTGCCTTCCCTCCTGATATTGAAGACCAAGGATTAGTAAACTGATGCATGGGACACCCATTCAATTATGTATTGTCTAAGGCTGCCTTTAATGCTACAACAACAGATTTAGGAGTTGCACCAAAAACCATATGGCCCACAAACATAGAGTATTTACTATCTGGCCCTTCACAGGAAGAGTTTGCTGATCCCTGGGACCAATCCACTTTGTCCTCGAAAAGGCCAATCTGTCTACCTGATCTCATCCCCTCTCACTTCTCAAATTCTGCTCCTGCAGTTCTTCCATCTCTCATTTTTTCCTTTGTTATTGGTTGTTTTCCTCTAAATATAAACATGCTAAGATTTTTGTCCGTCTTCAAAACAAAAACCAGAAACCCTTTCAACTCCTATTCCCACCCCAGCTATTTCCCCATTCTCTTTTTCTTTTTACAGCTGACAATCTCCAGCGTGTTGTTTCTACTGGATGCCTCTAGTTCCTCCCCAGATGCCACCATTCTCTCCTGAAGTCACTCCAATCAAGCTTTCCTCTGTTCACTCTACAGAAACTGTTCTTATCATGGACACCAGTGACTTCTCCAGGTTAATGAATCCAATGACAATAGTTAGCCCCAAACTTACTTGATTGGCAAGCAGCTTGACTGAGCACTCCTTTAACCTAGAAATGCTTTCCCCGTTTGGCTCCTAGGAAACTACATCATACTGGTTGTTGCTCATCTTCTCAATCTCAAGGGTTTAACCTTTATACGTCCACCTGCACTCCCGTCTCCTCACGTTAAAGACCATCTATGTTCTTACAAATCTAAAGTTCTTACCTCCAGGCTTGATCTCTCTTAAAAACTCCATACTTGTATAGCCAACGATCTGATATCTCTACCTAAAAGAGATCTCAAACTTAACATGTCCAAAACCAAGCTCCTCATCTTCCCACCTTCTCAAACCTCTTTTACATGCAGCTTTTCCCATGTCTGTCACTAAGTGGTAATTTCATCCCTCTGGTTTCTCAAACAGACAAACAAAAAACAAATACAAACCCAAAAACCCTTTGAAGTCAGCTTCGATTCTACTTTCTTAAATCCTACATACAACACATCTACACATCTCTTTATCTCTACCATATCCATCATTTATTATGAGCATCTCTACCCTCTGGCTCATACTGTGATCATTTCACTTAGATTATTAAAATAGCTTCTTTTTTTTAATTTTTTTAACGTTTATTTATTTTTGAGACAGAGAGAGACAGAGCATGAATGGGGGAGGGTCAGAGAGAGAGGAAGACACAGAATCCGAAACAGGCCCCAGGCTCTGAGCTGTCAGCACAGAGCCCGACGCGGGGCTCGAACTCACGGACCGTGAGATCATGACCTGAGCTGAAGTCGGACTCCCAACCGACCGAGCCACCCAGGTGCCCCTAAAATAGCTTCTTAACTGATTTCCTTGCTCCCACCCATGCCCCATTTTAGTGGGTTCTAAACAAAGAGGCAAGGAGAATTTGTTAAAATTTATTTATTTTCTTATTTTTATTTATTGATTTGGGGGGAGGCAGAGAGAATTTCAAGCAAGCTCCATGCTCAGTGCAGAGCCCGACATGGGGGAGCTCAATCCCACGACCCTGGGATCATGACCTGAGCTGAAATCAAGTCTGATGCTCAACTGAATGAGCCACCCAGGTGCCCTGAGATCTGTTAAAATTTAAAGCACATCCTGCGGGAAAAGCCCTCAAGGGCTTCCCATTTCACTTTGAATAAAAGCCAAAATAATCAGAATGCCTTAGGACATATTACACAGTCTCCTCCCTTTTGCTGTCTTTCTGACATCACCCTTTCACTCGTTCTGATCCAGCCACACTGGCTTTCTTGGTGTTCCCAAAGTACTCCACACATGCTCCTGCCATAGGAATGCTGGCCTTGATGATCACTAACCCAGCCCATTCTTCCCTAGATATCCACCGTGATTTATTTCTTTACCTCCATCACATCTTTACCCAATATCACTTCTCTTTCAACAGTTCCCTACAAGCAGGCTGCTGTCCCTGAACTCTCTGTCCTTAGGTCACTATCTTTCTACATTCCCGGACATTAGGATTTTTTTTTTTTTTTAATTTTAGTGTAGTTGACATACAATGTTATATTGGTTCCAAGTGTACAACAGAGTGATTCAGCAATTCTATACACTGCCCAGTGCTCACCATAATTACGTACAGTCATCATCTGTCACCACACCCTGTTATTACAATATAATTGACTATATCCCCTATTTTGTACTTTCCATTTCCATGACTTGTTTTATAACTGGAAGTTATACGTCACTGTCTTGTATATCATATATTGTACTTATTTGATGTCTGTTTCTTTCCAAAAAAAATACATACTCATTGAGGCTTAGAGGTTTTCTTTTGTTTAATCTATTAACTATCTCTTAGCTATTTACTTTGTTAGCTATGTGCTCATCTTCTTGAATATTGCTTAGTACACAATTGGCACACACTAAATACTTGCTGAATGAATCAAGAGTGCAAAAATGCCTTACAAAGTGTAATGTAATGTATACATGTGGCATATTATTAACTCCTGAATGTGTAATAAGCACTTTACACTCATATTTTCAGTTCTCCAAATAACCAACCCCTTGAGTATTTTTTGATCCCTATTGACATTTCAACAGAGTATGTTTAAAGAGGTTAGATCTGTTTGTTATCTAAATTGTCACAATTTAGACAGAGAGCAGGAATTGAAATCCAAGTTGAACTCTAGGGACTGACTTTCAACCATGAAATACTTCTGCTCCATACAATAGGTCTACTGGACGTTAAGTGGACAGCTCAGGGACCTTATGTCAGAACTCCTGCAATAGATGGGGATTTTCAGAGAAAAATCCTTCAAGGACATATCAGGGATTTAAGTGTCTCCAGAGTACTCTTGAAAGTCTGACATTTCAATTTATATCGGTGCATAAGAGTAAGATATTTTTAATAAGCAAAAAATTGACTACTTGGGGGAAATGCATGATATTTTGGACAAGTCTAAGAATACAAATCTAGTTTTCCAGTAGTTTTATTCTCAGTACAACATACTACATAGTTAATTCTCATCCCCTAAATGAATTAATCTATGAGTTGCCATTGTCTTCATTATACATACATAACCATTAGGATGAAATCTCCTACATTTTTGGTCATTAAGATGTAGATTTGGTCTCTGTGGCTTTTATTAAATGTAAATCACCAAATGTCTTATTCAAGTAAAACTGTCATTTTCATTGCTTCTTTCCTGGTTTTCTACTCTTTAAAATCTGTATTTCATTTAATTCCCCTAACAAGTCTGGGGGGAGATTTGCACAAAGCCTTTTTGATGGAAATAAAAAATAAAATGCTGCAAGCAATCAGTCACCAAGAGGTCAGATATACCACAGCCCTACCTATATAAGTTCCAGGTGAAAGTCAGAGAACACACACACGCGCACGTGCGCACACACACACACACACACACACACACAAGGTAATGAAACATTTTAAAACATTCCAAACAATCAAAATTTGTTGTAACAAAATCCTTATTTTCAAGATTATTCACTTCACCCACTAGAAGGGCTCTTGATTACTTCACAAAGCAAAGACTTTTTCATCCCTATACAGACACAATTTTAAGACTGGCTAATGATGTTTCTATGTGACAGAGCATTAACAATAACAAATAAGAGAGCATAGATAACCAGCTCTTCTTCTCCCTAGCCACTCCTGATGATACAGCACACAATATCCGATGTTTAAGAAAATGATGCAAAGATGGGGCACCTGGGTGGCTCAGTTGGTTAAGTGTCCAACGTCAGCTCAGGTCATGATCTCATGTTTCATGGGTTCGAGCCCCACATCAGGCTTTGTGCTGACAGCTCAGAGCCTGGAGCCTGCTTCACATTGTGTGTCTCCCTTTCTCTCTGCTTCTCTGTCTCTGTCTCTCTGTCTCTCAAAAATAAACATTAAAAAAAAACTTAAAAAAAAAGAAAATGATGCAAAGTCATTCCCCAGTGAAGAGCATGAGATAGTATAAAATATCACTGAGAAAGATTCCCATCAATATAGTTTTGTTTTTAAGTCTGGCACTATTGCGGCTTTTAGACTTTAGTTACCTGTGGAAATCACTTCTTAATAATTATTTCACAAGAGTCAAAGTTAGACAGATCAGCTGTTTAAAATACCCAAAGACATGAAAGAAGAAAAAAACTTAGTTTAATTATTGACTGCATAAACACTGAGAAAATACAGTGCAATGTCAAGTTTTGAAGGAAGTCTAAAAAAAGAAAAGAAAAAGGTTGCCTTCAATTCTACAGTTCTGTTTGAAAATAGTTGATTACACAGTTAGGCAAGGACATAACCCACATCAGACATCGAGAGAGAAGCACAGAACGCTTTACCCAGGGGCACTCTGGCAGCGCTTGCGTCCGGGTTGATCCAGAAGGAAAGCCAGGAGAGAACCACTATCAGCAGGGTGGGGGCGTAGACACCCATCATGTAAAACCCGACCTGTCTCCTCAGGGTGAAGATGACTTCCACACACGTGTAGTACCCTTTCAGAAACAAACATGTTAGAAATATGAGGTGCTCACCCACGTGCAACTGCAAAAATCAACGATGTACCTATAAATTGTAAGTCACTTCCATTTGAGGCAGTTTCACAAAGTAAACTCAGAAAAAGATTTTTTTTTCTATAAATATATAATTCATTTGATGCGAAAGGTTGACATTATGGGACCTGTCTCACCTGACCTTTCACAACTTTATTATGGCATCGAGAAATAGATACCACATGCTGTGCCACTATGTCAACATCTCAGCTTTTAAGTCTTTGTTCAGAGAATTCGCAATGAACTTAAACTTTTCATTACCCATGGGTCCTCTCAGAGCAACTGATCTAAAGGAGTCACATAGGGAGCAGTAAATCAAAGTGGAACAAGTCTAAAAAGAAACACTCCACGACTACGCATTGTCAGTATAATTTTTCAGCTACATGTACCACTTCTTATCTAGAAAGTATGGCAGTCTACAATAACTCCTATGCGTACTTAAACCTTAAAAGTTAAGAGTATTGGAAGTAAATGCTAGCAGCAATAAGAAATATGTGTTTTCAATCTACGTAGATAAAAAATTATAAAGGGCAAATATCCAACGTTCCTCTCAATTCTCTCCTCCACTCTAGACCCTCAAGCATGCTTTATGAGGCAGAGGACCTCATTTTCACAAGCGGAGACAAGTGCAGAAATTGCATTACAGCATAATTCTAGAGATGCCATGACACTACTAGTCCCCCGGATTAATCACAAATTATGGGCAGCCTCATAATAGCCTTTGCTGACTTGAGAAACAAAATAAGTGACAAAATATTCTCCTAGCACTGGAATAGAAGACACACTTCTAGATGTTTGAGATTATTTTTTTAAATGCTTTAGTTCTTTCAGTTAGCAAATTAAATATAATATTTAATGCCTAGAGTGCTTAATTTTGATAAAATTGTCGTTAGCCATTCAAACAAAAGCAAGGTTATGTGCAAATGCCAAAAAGTTAAAATATCTCCAGTTGTGTTCAGCTTAAACCTTGTTATTTTAAAATGTGGAAATATATAAATGAATGATAAATGAACACATTAAATAATTGTGGGGAAAGGACAATATTGCTTTTTACTATTTTAAATTTTAAAAGAAATATTTATCTGATTTTCCTAGTTAGGAAGGATATATACACTTCTGGCACTAGAACAATCTTCATTTTTATTCATTAATGGTACTTACGGCAATAGTGCACAATTAAAGAATGTCAAATAAAAGAATAGCTATTCACGTCCTCTTATTAAATAACTTAGATTAGAACCCTATCTTTTCCCCAGTGTGAATTATAATCATCGCCACCTCTGAGAGATTAGAAACATATTAGGGCTAAATATGTAACAAAAATAAAGAGTTGATTTGAACTGCAGTAAATTCTACTTATGCCAAATGCTTCCATATTATATCAGAAAACAAAAAAAAAATGCAGAATGTTTGTCTCTTTTTGTAATTTTAATTTCATTAAAACCAGGCAATTAATTTAAATTGTGCATAGGTTTTAAAAAGATGCAAAAGGTCAAATAATGAAACCTCCCTCCCTTTTCTGTTCCCCACCACTCATCTTAACTTCCTGCCTGGACAAACAAGAACATATGTTTCTAACTAACAATTATGTGCAAAATTTCCAAAATAGAATCTTTTAAAAGTCCCATTTTCTGCAATTAAGAGGCTCCCAGTACTTCTTAAAAGTGGTTCTAAAGTACCTGGCTTTGCAATAGCATCACTTACTCAATTTAATTTTACATTTACCTAGCACATGTGAGATAGGGAATGACATACATGTGCTTATCACATATTTTAAATTTATTTTTTTATTGTTTTTTCTTTTCAAATTTTTATTTAAATTCTAATCTGTTAACATATAGTACAATATTCATTTCAGGAGTAGAATTCAGTGATGTATCACTTACATACAATACCCAGTGCTCAACACAAGTGCCCTCCTTAGTACTCATCACCCATCTAGCCCATCCCCCCACCCATTATCTCTCGGCTTGCTCTCTATCTTTAGTAGTCTCTCACTTACTGCATATTTTTAGGTAACCTGAATTGTCACAAATATTTCAACAATTTACTATGGAGTTGCTCACTTTAAAATGAACTTTTGCATTCCATCCCATCATATTTAATTGGCAACCTAAATAACAGAAACCCTGTACTCTGAAGCAAGTTTCCACCCCCTCCTTTTATGAAGGCACCCACTAGGGGAGCTTCCCAAGACTTGGATGAATTTGGCAATAAAATACATGCTTGGATATTATAGTGATTTGCTCCATAAACTTTTATGAGAAACATTTCTTGATCTTTTTTGATCTTTCCCTAGGACTGTTACATTTATGAGAGGCAGGTGGGCAGCTAATTGATATAAATGTTCATTGGCAAATTCAATTTACTTTCTATTTCCTGTGGGGTTTTATTTCATTATTATTCACCTAGGCTTGCAATTTAAGTATTTTTCATACTTGTTTTCCCATATATTTCTCCTTTGTAACATCTACAATTATAAAAAACTGTAACTTTTAATAAAGTTAAAGCCAAATTATTATTTCTGATTATTTCTGTACAAGTTAAAGAACATATTGTCCATCATTCTATATATGTTGCTGTCTATATCTTTTTCATTATTCTACATTATTAAGCATCCCATATATTTAGAAGTTTATTTCTTTTATTTAAAAAATTATGTTTATTTATTTTTGAGAGAGAGAGAGAGAGAGAGAGAGAGAGCACGAGTGGAAGAGGGGCAGAGAGAGAGGAAGACACAGAATCTGAAGCAGGCTCTAGGCTCTGAGCTGTCAGCACAGAGCCCGACACGGGGCTGGAACCCACGAACCACGAGATCATGACCTGAGCCTAAGTTGGACGCTTAACTGACTAAGCCACCCAGGCGTCCCAGAAGGCTCTATATTTCTAAGTACATTTCTAAATATTACCCAAATATTAAAATATATTTTACTAATAGTCATATGATGATTCATGTAAACACTGATGATAAAGCATGCTTACTGAAACATAGTAAATGACAATTATTATGATGTTAGAAATAAGTTTTTTTGGGGGGGAGGGTGCCCGGGTGGCTTGGTTGGTAAAGTGTCCAACTTTGGCTCAGGTCATATCTTATGGCTTGTGAGTTCAAGCTCCACATCAGGCTCTGTGCTGACAGCTCAGAACCTGGAGCCTGCTTCCAAATCTGTGTCCCTCTCTCACTCTGCCCCTCCCCCACTCATGCTCGCTCTCTCTCTCTCTCTCTCTCTTTCTCTCTCAAGAATAAATAAACAACATTTTAAAAATTTTTAAATAGAAATAAGGGGGTTTTTTTTGTTATTTTCTGTAGCTAATGAGAGTTCAGTGACTTATTTATAATAATGCAAAAAATACCACAAAATCTTTACTTATTATAATCTGAAGTAAGCTCTCAACTACTCTCCAGCACATCTTATTTTCTTCTTAAAACTAAAATAAATTATTTTGTTTATGTGTGTACTATACTAGAATACATATGTACAAAAGGGCAGGGATCTTGCCTTTATTCCTTGCTGCATCCCCAAAAGGAGACTTTTAGATATAGGGTTTAAGATGTAGGGCTTAAAGGTGAAAAAACAAATATCCCAGGATTTTCAATGCTATGTCATCATTTTATGCTATTACATAAAATCAGAAATAAAATTACCAGTTTTATTTTCATCTTTAGATGAAATTTAAAATTTCACTAGGGTCTATTTCAAATTTCTTAAAACAATTTAGAGACTATTCATTTTGAAATGTTAAGCATATAATCTAGATGTGGTTAACTATTTGCAGTGTATAATGGGACTGACTCCACAGGTAGGGTAGCAATACCAGACTCACTATTCCAGTGCTTCACCTGGATAAGTGTCTTTGCTTTATTGTCCTAACATGTAAAATAGGGAGAAGAAAAGTATCGAAGTCGTGGCATTGTTGTGAGGATTAAGATACAGAATTCCTGTAGACTACTTAAAATAATGCCTGACATACAGCAAGAAATCAAAGAGCTATGTACTTAATATGTGCTTCTACACAACAATCCCAAAACGCTGCTTCTTGGCTTTCAAGCTTATTTTTTTCATTACTAGGTGAGCTGTAAACATTTCTAAACACTGTAGCTCATTTCCTTAATTTGAGTGAGTACCAAGAAGAGGGACACTATGCTTCGGGCAGTCGCCGACATCGAATTGCCTGGAACATTCGGTAAATCACTCAGTCACCCTGCTCTTCAGTTATTTTATGTGTTAAATAAAGAAGCTGCCTCAGAATTGTCAATAAGATCACTTCCATATCTAGCAGTCCGTGTATCTATGAGTTCTTCACTGAGTACTTTGGTGGTCAAATTTTTTTTTTTTTTTTTATTGCTGCACAATAAGTTTCACCCAAATTTATTTATTTTTATTTTTTTTGTTTGTTTGTTTTGCATGATCAATTTATAGGTATCAGTGTGTGCTTTCTTTTTTTTTTTATTTTTTAATATATGAAATTTACTATCAAATTGGTTTCCATACAACACCCAGTGCTCATCCCAAAAGGTGCCCTCCTCAATACCCATCACCCACCCTCCCCTCCCTCCCACCCCCCATCAACCCTCAGTTTGTTCTCAGTTTTTAACAGTCTCTTATGCTTTGGCTCTCTCCCACTCTGGGGGTCAAATTTTTTAGAGCTTTCAGGTTTTCCTTTTAAAAACCTTCATAAATTCTTTCGCAGTGCACTTCCTTATTATCTCTCCCGTTCTAAAATATATAAGCTTTATAAGAGAAGGAACTCCTTATATATAAATGCTATATAAGCTGTTAACTTATGTGAAAGTAAACAACACATGCTTAAACTAACTTTATCTCCAAGTTGCTTAAGTGTTGCGTTTATTGTAGCACTGTAAATATGCAAATGTTCACTCTACCTTTTTTAATATTATATTTTGTCTTTGATGATGTCACGATGACAGCATTTTTGCTCAAACATCTGATCTCTCTGAATTCTACAGAATTATACTATACATGTTTTATTTTTGCAAGCCAACATAAATGTTGCAATAAATTTAAACTTTTATTGTATCTATTTCTGAATATCTTCATCATATCTTTGTTTACTTCCTGAAAATTAGAAATTGTATGGTAATTTACAAGTTGAAATGATAATTTGAAATAATAGTTTGATATAATGATCAAAATTCAATCATCTTTTTATGTATTTTACTAAGAGAAACAATGTTATTATATTTAATATCTAAAACTCTCTGTAACTATCAGTTGTGACTCAAAGGTTGAATATGAATCATATTATTAAAGTATTGATTAGTATTATATTTTTATTTCTGCAAAGTTTGAGGTAATTTAATGAATGAGGTTAATTTGTTGTGCTTTTCGCAATTAGCTGCTCCATAACGTATGCCAAGAATATTATACAGGGAGTGTTCACTGATGTCTAGTTATTTCCTAGACATGCTATTGATTCCTGCACAGCATAAAGATCAGTGCTTTGTAAAACTAACAATATGGCTCAACCAACATCTAAAACCTGCCTAAAAGACAAGAGACAAATGTATATGGATTACATCGATCAAATCCATAATGTTTGGCCCCAAAATGAATCTTGCCAGAAGCAGAGTTTCTTCAATACTTAAGCAAACCATTGCTTGGGAGAGTTCATATTACTAAAATAAAAAATTGAAAACCTCTTGTTATCTAGAATTTCATAAAGAAAAGCAAAACTAGAATAAAATTTTTTAAGAACTTTAGTAAATGTAATTTTATGAAAGATTTAAATATGTAATTTAAGTATATGGATATATGATAAACTACTTATAAATACTGAACTTTCTTTTTAACTAAGTTTTTTTCTATCCTGTTCCTAGCATATATTAAAATTAAAATGAATCTTTGAAATATGACTTAGTTTTGTTTAATTCAAAGAATATTACTTACCGGTGCCTTTATAGTATTTTGTACAGTTACCATATTCGATATCTTCCTTTTTAATATCAAACTGAGGCAATGCAATTTTTTCTAACTGAACAGGATCCCCTGATTGCCAGATAAACCGTAAATCATCAGTTGTGTAGCCAACTATAAACAAAAGTAAATAAATAAAAATATTAGTTTGGAATATGATTATTAATACTTTTAAATATTTTAGTAGTCCAATTATTAAGTTCAGCAACGGTAAGATCATAGGCCCTACTTATATAAAATTTTTGTTAAAAATGTGAAGAGATAAAATTTATGGCCATTAATGAAAATATTAGCACAAATTTACAGATAATTAGTTGGCTTAAAGAAAGAATAAGCTCAAATATTTAGCATATTGCAGTTACAATCCTACAGCATCATATGTAGTAGCACATTTCTCTATATCAAAATTCTGAACTGTTGATAAAGAGCAGTGAATAAGTCATTCTAGCTTTTTTGCATATCTACATTCACAACTATACAATATGCTACCTGGACATTAAAAAAAACAAAAAACAAAAAACATTTAAGCACGAAATCACCTATATTTTTGAAGACATGACCAGAAACTTCCCTGAAGGAGTTGCATGGCCACAGGAAAGCAGTAAAACAACCTCTCAAGTGGACAGTATTACAGCAGGCTGAAGCACACATTTTGGGCTTAGGTAATATGGCTACAATTCAAGGATCCTATAGGGTTTTACAGCATAGAGTAGCCTACCATTCAACGCTTAAAGTGTATGGATTTTCCAAAGCAATATTTCAGTGCATCGGGTAATAGATTTGAATGTAAATAGTTAAAATTTTCTACACAAATACGTATTGACACACAGGTATACACTGTACAACACATTCACAAAAATGTACAGACACACACTTACATCTACAAAATCCCATTTTATACTTAGAAAGCAACCGATATTGTTCAAATGTAGGATCAAACTTCAGTACACTTAAAACAACAACAAATAACCACAAAGTAACTTTAAAGCACATCATCTAGCAAGTATATATACGATATTTTCCAAGGCTATCACTCTTTTTTTTTTTTTTGCTGAAATAGCTCACGGTATATAGGTATTCAGGCTAAGGATTCCTTGTGTTAGTGTTCATTTTTCAAGTTTTATGTCCCACTTTTATTTTCAAAAGATAAGCATCATAGTGAATTAATGTATTTTAAAGGTAAATAATCATTTCAATAATAATTTCAATTAATATACTTTATACCTTAATGTAGTGCACCCTTCATAAACTGAAAAACATGATCACAGAAACACAAAAATTCCAATGTTGTCGAAAAAATTTTTACATATCCAAAGAAAATGACTATTTGGCAGGATTTAGAGACACTTTTTCAATGTTTTCAAATTTTCTGCTCTGAACACGTGATTTTAACAGCAGAACAGTTGTTAAGACATAATTTTTTTTTCATTTATTTTACTTACTTTTTAAAATGTTTATTTATTTTTGGGAGAGAGAGACAGACAGACAGAGCGTGAGCAGGGGAGGGGCAGAGAGAGGAAGACACAGAATCCGAAGTAGGCTTCAGGCTCTGAGCTGTCAGCACCAAGCCCAACATGGGGCTCAAACTCACCAGCAGTGAGATCAGGACCTGAGCTGAAGTCAGATGCTTAACCGACTGAGCCACCTAGGTGCCTCATCATTTACTTTACTTATAATACTAATTTGAAATGAAGTTGGCAATTATAAGAAGTTAGAAGTGTACATCTACATAACTGAGGTAAAACTAGTACCAAAGGGATCTATCTTAGTAATGATTACAGTAAAAGAATAACTATAATTTTCCTAAATAAATTATTTTACTATTTGTAATCAAAAGCATCAGTTTTATCATTGTTATCCAAGATATTAGTAGAATGTATTGTCTAGAGATTTTAAACATATAGTCACATATAGATTTTATGCTATAGTCACTTTGGGTCTCATTTACATACAGCTCTCCAGCTGCATCTTGCAACGTTGTGTATCCATGGGAAACAAGGTCAAGTCCAAAGGGCAGGAAAGAGTAATAGATAGCCTGAAAGTAGAAACAGAGGTCTTAGAAGTTGCTTAACATGTTTCTCTGTGATACACTGACTTAAAAAATATATATACATGTATAAATGTACAAATATTAACAAGTACCTCATGCTGACAAGAACATCTCCATCACGAAAAATAAATAGAAGGATATTTTCCTGGGTCACATCATGAAAATTGGCACTTTTTTCATTTGCAAAAAATAAGTCAGGTTTCCACAGACACTTGTACATCGTGGGATCCACTGTCAGTGCATCTGAACCCCGAAAATCACTAGGGAGCTTCAACCTGGGATCGTTCCATTTTTGTCTCAAGAAGATGTTAACTCTATAGTCCTGGGGGGAAAAAAATGTGTGCATGTGGGTGTTTATTGCTATTTGAAAGACATGCTCAGCACCAGAATAAAAAGAGTTTCAGTGATTAGCAGCACCAATATTTTTGGTCTTGTAACGTCAACCAGGATCAAAACAGTTTGGTCACTAAATAAAAAGAGCAGTCTAAAACGACCCTTGTGTCTCTATAGACATTCCAGCAGCACTTGCTAGCTCCAACATCAGAATATAAGTTTACCAATAATTGCTTTACTTTCATACAAATGCCAGTTATGCCAGTTGGGTAAGTGGTGTTATAAAAACCTGAGACTGCTAAATATTACCATTATTCTTCTCCCCCCCCAACACACCAAAAAAAGAATAAAATTTAATTCAAAATAGATGACAAGTAGGTGAGGGGATGGACTAAATGAGGAAGGGGCGTTAAGGAGGACACTGGTTGGGATGAGCACTGGGTGTTACACATAAGTGATGAATTACTGAATTCTATTCCTGAAATCATCATTACACTGTATGTTAACTAACTTTGATTTAAATTAAAATAATAATAATAACAAAACAAAATAAACAACAATAAAAAAGCTTCAGATTATTAATCAATATATGTGTATATTGTGTCAATATACCTAAAATATTTTTTTTTCTTTTTTGCTTATGAAATGTGCCTTTCCAACACTCACTGCTTTATGCTTAATGCCCATCTTTAATTACTCTTACTCCTATACCTCAATAAAGCTAAAAAAAAAAAAAAAGGAGAGTAAAGAAAAATATTTCTCCTGGCCTTTTACTAGTTAGCAAACTACAAAAATAATATATATGTGTATATAAAACATACACATTATATAATATTATGTATATATGTATATAACACACATATGTACATATGTTTACCTAAGAAGGAAAAAGAAAAACTGTCTTTGAAGATTCATACATGTACGATTACAGAGAGAATTTAAGATAGTCAAATGAGATTTGCATTGGATGCAAAACAGGTACATCAAAATTTGTAAATGTTATGTTTTATTTAACTATAGTAGAAAAATGTTTTGAAATCTACTAAATAGCTGATTATTTTACTTGAGTTTTTTGTCTACCTCCTAAAATTTTTATCTTAAAACTTTGTAAAAATTGAATTATGTCAAGACATAGATTTTAAGAGTATGTGCACTAGGAACAAGTTTAATACCTTAATACATTTTATTATCTGCCAGTTAAATGGGGTTCTAGCACAAATCAGGTTGTTAGTATATACGAACTTAACATTGAGCATCATGCGCACACCTTTTGATTTTAATTATATATACTATACTCAGAACGTGCACAAAAGTGTCCAAAGCATAAATTGCATTGGGCCTCAGCTTCCTTATTTTCAATCATTCAAAATTCACAAAATACTATCTATCCATATAGTCTTTTGATGTTATCAAAATGAATGAAATCATAAACTTCAAATCAAAATCCAAAATAATTAACTAGGAAGAGGTTATAGATCATCTTTTACTAAATAATAAGACCTAATAGATTTCTATAAAACATAAATGTACATGCTTTACATATGTGTAAAATATAAAATAAAGCATAAGCAAGGAGCAATCTGAGACATTTTACTTTCTCATATGATCTTCAGACTGTATAGTAATTGTAGAAGGGTAAAGGCACACAGTAGCAATATCCACACACTGAAGTACAGAGAGTAAAATAAGATTTAACCTACCTATATCTCATAGCTACTCTAAACTTAAGGTTTATAAAGGCTTCAACATATATAACACAAATGGTTTCTTAAAAATCATATGCAGATGGTTTCAGAGTGTCCAAGGCAAATAAACCAAGGATTATATAAGCAAGGTGCCTGGGTAGCTCAGTCAGTTAAACATCCGACTTCAGCTCAGGTCATGAGCTCACTGTTCATGGGTTCCAGCCCCACGTTGAGCTCTGTGCTGACAGCTCAGAGCCTGGAACCTGCTTTGGATTCTGTGTCTCCGTCGCTCTCTGCCCCTCCCCCTCCCCTGCTGGCGCACGCGTGCGCGCGCGCTCTCTCTCTCTCTCTCTCTCTCTCTCCCTCCCCCCACATGCCTCTCTCAAAAGTAAATAATAAACACTAAAAAAAAAAGATTATATAGGCTGACACTGAACTTATCTGCACCATTGGGGGCGGGAGTGGGGGGAAGGTAACATTTATCTTATTAAATGAACATGGAATTAAGGAGGGAATAAAGGAGGCCAAGGACTCTAGAAAACAAAGAGTTATGTTGCACAGCTACATAAACTGTTTGTTAAAATATATTCATATCTTAAAATTCATAATGGGATTTAACTGCTTTATATCTGACTGTGGTTGTCACGACTACAAGAAATAACTCAAACTCATCCAAGACAAAGGCTTCTCACCATCATGTGGTGACACTTCCAGCAGAAGTAACGCTCTTCCCACCCCAAGTTTTTATCCATTCCAGGCAAACATCCATGGCCCTCCCCTTTAAAAGGCATACACATTAGGTTCAATTATTTTCTAATAAAATAACAATTATGCTACCTTCACTAAGCGCATGGTTGACATAGACTTGACATGACTTTGAGCACTTATGAGTATTCAACTTCATATTATTTGCTAAAAAGCTCCCTTGAAATGATCAGCTAAAATTATTGGTATTCTAAAATTACACACCCTAAAACTATTTTATTACTTTCTTTATGTTCTATGTCTTGTCAAAAGGTAATTCATCGAAAACCACATCTTTAAACTTCTATGTTTAAAATGTGCATTCACATGTCATGATAAAATACATGTCCTTAACTTGTTGTCAAGGATCAGTATGAAAAATAACCAGATGAGGTTGCCTATCTATCTTCTGTAAACATGTTGTTAAAGCCATGACCTCTTATTTTGGTCAACGACCATTATATGAAAATACACAAGATAAATTCTTCTTTATTTATTAATTTTTCACTTGTTTATACATATATTACTATATCATTCAATAGGCATTTACTGTGTGCTAGGCACACTTACTCTAAGCACTTTGCAAAAATAAATCTATTCCTTAGAGTTTATTCCTAAAAATGCTCTCCTGATTCTCTTACATGCCTCCTATTACAGGAAAGTGAAACTGAAGTATCTCATCATGTTTTTCTTTTTGTCTGGCAGCTAAGGAGTGAAGGCTAAATTCTACAGCCAACTGAATTAATAATTCATCTCTCATATCCTGGTATGACTATCATTGCATGGTTCTTGCACATTTAGTCCTATTTCAATTATTTGCTTGCATTTTTTTTTGTTATTATACACCTCAAATCCTTGCCAGAAATAGAGATGGATGAAAAGTAAAATATCATTTGAGGGATTGTCATATACCTGACAAGAGACTGTCAGCATTATTTGGATGCCACTGTTAATTAAGCAACTCTGCCAATGTAGCTTTTAGAATCAAGATGCTTTATTTTAGTCTAATATTAGGTATTCTTATTTTAATAGAATGTTAGATATATTTATACAGATACTAATATTAAGATCTATTGGTATTCTGTATCTAGACTAAAAACAACTACATTTTGGGGTGTATGCTGGTTTGCCCTGTAGTAATTAATTTCCAATGATATTATATCAATATTTTTAATAATACTCAAGATATCTGACAGGAATGAAAGCAATGCCAACCTTTAACTTCAGCATACTTTGCATAATTAAAAAGAAGCCACCTTATAATGTTTGGGGTAACCTGAATTCTCCTTAAAATCTCCACACATACACATATCCTATATCCCACTATTCTGTCTCCAAAATTGTATGGATAGTTCATCTAAAATTATACAGCAAAATTATTTTTCTTTTAAAAATTTTATAGCAATTTTAAGAGTGTTTCTCCATGTGAAGATCATTATTCCAAATCCTTCTTGAACTCTAAACAGTATTTCCATCAATGCATGAATATCTTTATATCACTTATACCTTTATATCCATTATTAAGTTCAAAGCATTTTAACCAGCTGAAAGCTGATTAAAGCCTTGCATAGCCCTATACAGTACCAGAGGGTTTTGACAAAATAAAACCTATCTGTGGAAAAAATTACAAAATTACAAATGATACAAGAAATGATTAATGTCACCACCTTTTTATTCTATATATCATCATAAATAGTGTTTTTGAAGTTATATTAGCCAAATTATAAAGCCTAGTATAATGGAGTCAACATGGGCTAGAAAAGATAAAGTACTTGACTCAAATTTCAGCTCTGAATCTTTAGCTTTGACCCTGAGCAAGTTTCTTAACCTCTTTGAGCTCAGTTTCTTCATATAAAAAGCATGAATATCGATACCCTAATGTGATAATTCAATAAAATAATCAATTAAAAGATTAACACAGTGACTGCTATATAAATAAGTTAGTTCTCTTTTCATTAAACATCCTTGAGAATCTAGCTACAGAGTACGTTCTATACTTTCAGAAAATGTTTACTTAAATTCCTCCTAAATCCCTAGGTGATGGGTTGGCTCATTCATTCAATTCAAAAATCATTTATTAACCATATATTCTTTTCCAAACTCTGGGTACTAAGGATACATCTGTGAGTACTCCCAGACTTCAAAGATAATTGTAAGTTACACTGACAATCAGCCAAACATAAAACAATTTGCAAAAGGCTATAAAAATGGAAATAGTTTGCAACAGGGCATCTAATCTAGACTCAGGATTAGATAAAAGTAGCCAAGCGAACTGACATCAAGGCAGGGACCTGAAGACAGGACAGTCAGACAAATATGGGTCTGAATTATATATATTTTATGTGCCTTAAAGCAAGTCACTTAATCTCTCTGAGCCTCAAATTCCTTGTCAATAAAATTAATCCTAAACTATTCACAGGAATCAAATGAAATGCTGTACCTAAAGCATGAAACCTGGAACAAAGAAGTACTCAAAGTTAGCTAACTTATTATATGTATTATTAACATTATTACCAAGATAGCTATATCACCCCTGTGAAAAGGCTAACAATTACTATTGAAAGCATTTCTTTTCTATTGTGGTAAAGATGCCACCTGTAAGTTTTAATTGGTTACCAAACATCAAAACTAACTTTAATTCTATTAATTCTTCAAAAGCTTTGAAAAAATCATTGTTCATGTACCAGATGTAAAGTGCTATATTAGTTGCTGATTATACACAGATCAACATAATACAATATTAGAAAACAAAGCAGATTTCTGATTATTAATTATTAATATCTGATTAATCTAATATTAAGATTTCACAGACTTTAGATACATCAATGAGCAATGGCAAGTTTGTTTTATAGACTAACAAAATAAAATATCTACTTGCTATTATGTTCCAGACTAAATTCAATGATTACAAAAGAGGCTCGGTTAACTATCAGTTTTACTATGCTAGGTTAAACATTCCTTTCTTCCTTCATTTGTTCATTCACTAAACAGTAATTCATTAAGGACTTTCTATGTTCGAAGTTCTGAGCTACCAGTCTGAGAAGGATAAAAACATGAGGGCCATACTCTCAGAAGGTGATGAGGATACAAGTAAGGACCTAATTGGTAAGGATTCTAAGGGTGACAGTACTTGTTGACAGAATAAATGATCACTTCAGACACCAGTCAGGAAAGGCTGTAGAATGTGAATCTGAGGAGGTTCCCTGAGAGTGGGCAGAATTTTGCCAGGTGCTGCAATCAGAGAAGGTCAGGTAAGTGTTTTATCAGTATGACAAAAGACTCATTAAGGGGTGCCTGGTGGCCAGTTGGTTAAGCATCCGACTTTTGACTCAGGTCATGATCTCACAGTTCGTGGGTTCAAGCCCCGCATCAGGCTCTGTGTTGACAGCTCAGAGCCTGGAGCTGGCTTCAGATTCTGTGTCTCCCTCTCTCCTGTGTCTGCTCCTCCCATGCTCCTGATCTGTCTCTCAAAAATAAATGAAAAATTCAAAAAAAAAATTAAAAAGAATCACTAAATATCAAGATACATAAATTGACAAACATAATCAATATCGTCACTAAAAAGAGGCCAGAACGAGAGACAGAGGTTTTGTACTAATCAGTGGAAAGACATTAGTTAAAAATCAAGAGCAAGAAATATACGAAGAACTCTTTTTAATTTTTTTAATGTTTATTTATTTTTGACAGAGAAACAGAACATGAGTGGAGGAGGGGCAGAGAGAGAGTGAGACACACAGAGCTGTCAGCACAGAGCCGGATGCGGGGCTTGAACCCACGAACCATGAGATCATGACTTGAGCCAAAGCTGGATGCTCAAATGACTGAGCCACCCAGGTGCCCCTACAAAGAACTCTTGAAATGCAACAATAAGAAAGCAAACAACCCCATTAAAAATGGGCCGAATATCTTAATAGACACCTCACCAAAGAAGATATACTGATGGCAAATAAGCATATGAGGAGATGTTCCACTTTACATGTCATTAGGGAAATGTAAATTAGAACAATGAGATACCACTACACCACCTATTAGAAAGGGCCAAAATCCAGCACACTGACAACACCAAATGCAAATGAGGATGTGGAACAACAGGATCTCTCATTCATTGATGGTGGGAATGAAAACGGTGCATCCACTTTGGAAGACAGTTGGAAGTTTCTTACAAAATGACACATACTGGGGCGCCTGGGTGGCTCAGTCGGTTAAGCGGCCGACTTCGGCTCAGGTCATGATCTCGCGGTCTGTGGGTTCGGGCCCCGCGTCGGGCTCTGTGCTGACCACTCAGAGCCTAGAGCCTGGAGCCTGTTTCAGATTCTGTGTCTCCCTCTCTCTGACCCTCCCCCGTTCCTGCTCTGTCTCTCTCTGTCTCAAAAATAAATAAACGTTAATAAAAAAAAATTTTTTAAATAAAAAAATTAAAAAAATTAAAAAAAAAAAATGACATACTCTTACCACACTGCACTGCTTGGTATTTACCCAAAGGAGCTGAGAACTTACACTCACACAAAAACCTGCACATCCATGTTCACCGTAGTTTTATTCATAATTGTCAAAACTCGTCCCTCAGTAAATGAATGGACAAACTGTGGTACATCCACACAACAGATATTACTCACCGGGGTAAAGAAATGCACTGTCAAGCCACGAAAAGACATACAGGAATGTTAAATATATACTATTAAGTGAAGACCCAAATCTGGAAAAGCTATATGCTGCATGATTCCAACTATGTGACATTCTGGAAAAGGCAATACTATGGATACAGTAAAAAAAAAAAAAAAAAAATCAGTGGTTGCCAGGGGGAGATGAGGAGATGAACAGGTAGAGCACAAAGGATTTTTAGGGTAGCGAGATTCTATTTTATCAAATTATAATAGTAGATCATGTGTTCACACCTTTGTCAAAACCCATGAAATGAACAACACCAAGAGCAAACCCTAATGTAATCTACAGCCTTTAGGTGATGATGTGTCATTGTAGGTTCACTGATTGCAACAAATGTATCTCTTTCATGCAGATGTCCACAGTGGGGGAGGCTGTAGGCAAGGAGAGGTGGGGGTGTGTAAGAGTTCCCTATACATTCTGCTCAATTTTGCTGTGAAGCTAAAACGGCTCTGAAAGAATCTACTTTTGGGGTGCCTGGGTGGTGCACTCAGTTAGGCGTCTGACTCTTGATCTTAGCTCAGGTAATGACCTTGCGGTTCGTGAGCCTAAGCCCTACATCAGGCTCTGTGCTGATGGTGCAGAGCCTGCTTGGGATTCTTTCTCTCCCTCTCTGCCCTCCCCCACTTGTGCTCACTCTCGCTCTCTTGCTCTCTCTCTCTCAAAATAAATTTAAAAAATAAAAATAAACTCTACTTTTAAAAGTGAATGCACTTGGGGCACCTAGGTGGCTCAGTCGGTTAGAGTCCGACTTCGGCTCAGGTCACGGATTCTGTGTCTCCCTCTCTCTCTGCCCCTCCTCCGTTCACACTCTCTCTCTCCCTCTCGATCTGTCTCAAAAAGAAACATTAAAAAATACATACATACATACATACATACATACATACATACATAAAAGTGAATGCACTTGGCACATAAATATATTTCAAGGATGTTTATTGCACACATCTATGTAATAGCCAAACAAACCAACAAAAAAACCCAGAAACAATATAAAATCTATCATGGAGGAACAGATTAGTAAAATATGTTATTTTCATATGATAGAATGAATTTACCATTAAAAATATGAACATAATTTGTATAAAACAATCCGATCATCCTCTCAAAACACTTATACTACGAGTTTCTTTCAAGAAAGTAACAATTCTCATGAAAAACCCAATAGCGAAGTCTGTTAAGAACAGCCAATGAACATGAAGATATGTTCTGCCTCACTAGAAAACGAACACAATAAAAAACAAGATTCAATTTTTTCCCTTTGTTCATGAAATTGGAAATGAGGATGATGAGTAATCATATTTATTATTCACAAGGCATGGAGACCTGGCACATTTCTACACTACGGATAGCAAAATAAACTTAAAACCTTTCTTGGAGGGTTATTTGGCAATATATATCAAAATTTAAAGAAAAGTAAACAAATTCCAACAAAGTAATTCATCCTAAGAAAGGTATGTACGAAGATGAAGCTACAAAAAAAATTGAATGCAAAACATAGTATAAACAAAATAAAAGGGAAAAGGAGGCAAAGTAAAATAAAATCTGGAAATAGAGAAAAAATGCTGTTGTTTGCCTTTTTAATATCATGCTGAAACATTGTCTAACAAGCCCACTTAAAGGGTCATAGGATTCTTCGGGAAAATGTAACTTTGTCTGACTTGCCATTTTCTACCGGTTAGGGGCCCAGATGCCATAAAATCATATAACCTATAGCAGGTTCGTAAATTGCAAATGATTTTTGCCTGGTGTAGATGCAAATGTTTTATGTCAGGTAGAAAAGATATCCACCAATAATATGTTTTTATTGCCCTGTGAGACATTAACAGGTCTGTATCTAATTTAGCAGTCTAATGTCAGCATTCATTCCTTCACTTCCAGCTCCTGAAGTCTCCACTGAAGCAGCTTTACTATCCCACTGGATCCCTCACTAATGAGTTCAATAAATCACTAACACGTCCTCACTCTACGTACATATTTAACTTTTCAACAATGATAGTCTGTCCTCACAAAGTTAAACATAGGAATACCATATGCCCCAGCAATTCCACTCCTAGGTATAAGCCCAAACGAACCAAAAGGAGAGATTCCAACAGATACTTGCATGCTCAGATTCACCGCGGCATTATTCACAATAGTCAAAAGGTGGAAACAACCCAAGTGTCCACCAAGAGATGAATGGGTAACCAAAGTGTGGTATGCAGGCATACCTTGAAGATATTGCGGGTTCAGTTCCAGACCACAGCAATGAAGTAAATACTGCAGTAAAGCAGGTCAAATGAATTGTTTGGTTTTCTAGTGCATATAAAAAGTATATTTACGCTATACCGTAGTGTATTCAGTGTGTGACAGCAGTATGTCTGAAAAAAACAATGTACACACCTTAATTAAAAAATATGTTACTGCTAAAAAATACCAACCATCATCTGAGCTTTCAGTGAGTCATAATCTTTTTTTTTTTGCCGGTGGAGGGTGTCTTGCCTCGGTGTTGATGGCTGCCGACTGACCAGGGTGGTGGCTGGCGAAGGCTGGGGTGGCTGTGGCAATTTCTTAAAATGAGACGACAATGAAGTTTGCCACATCCAGTGACTCTTCCTTTTGTGAATGATTTCTCTGTAGCCTGAGATGCTGTCTATAGCATTTGACCCACAGAAGAACTTCTTTCAAAACTGGAGTCAATCCTCTCCAATCATGCTGCTGCTTTACAACTAAGTTTATGTACTATGCTGAAACCTTTGTTGTCATTTCAACGATCTGCACAGCAACTTCACGGAGGAGGCTCCATCTCAAGAAATCACTTTATTTGCTCATCCAAAAGGAAACAACTCCTCATCCATTAAAGTTTTATCATGGGGTCGCAGCAATTCAGTCACATCCTCAGGCTCCACCTCTAATTCTAGTTTTCTCCCTATTTCCATCACATCTACAGTTATTTCCTCCACTGCAGTCTTAAGCTCCTCAAAGGCATTAATGAGGGTTGGAATCTCTTTCTCCAAAGTCCTATGAACGTTGATATTTTGACCTTTTCCCATGAATCACCAATGATCTTAATAGCATCTAAAACACTATCTTTTCCAGAAGGGTTTCAATTTACTTTGCCCAGATCCAATGGAGGAATCACTATCTATGACAACTATAGCCTTGAGGAAAGTTTTTCTTAAGTAATAAGACTTGAAGTTCAAAATTACTTCTTTTTTTAAATTGTTTATTTATTTTTGAGAGAGAGACAGAGACAGAGCACAAGTGGGGGAGGAGCAGAGAGAGGGGGAGACAAAGAATCCGAAGCAGGCTCTAGGCTCTGAGCTGTCAGCACAGAGCCTGACACAGGGCTCGAACTCGCAAACCATGAGACCATGACCCGAGTCAAAGTTGGACGCTAAACGACTGAGCCAGGCACCCCAAAGTTCAAAATCACTTCTTAATCTATGGGCTGCAGAATGAATGTTATGTTAACGGGTATAAAGACAACGTTAATCTCTTTGTCCATCTCTATCGGAACTGTTGGATGACCAGGTGCATTGCGAATGAGCAGTCATATTCTGAAAGGAACCTTTTTTTAGAGCAGCTGGTCTCAACAGTGGGCTTAAAATATTCAGTAAACCAGGTTGTAAACAGAGGTGCTGTCATACAGGCTTTCTTGTGCTACTGATAAGAGCACAGGCAGAGTGGAGTTAGTATAAAGCTTAAGGGCCTTGGGGTTTTCAGAATGGTAAATAAACATTGGTTTCAACTTAAAATCACCAGCTGCAATTGGGCCCTAACAAGTGAGTCAGCCTGTTCTTTGAAGTTTTGAAGCCAGACATTGACTTCTCTTCTCTAGCTGTTAAAGTCCTAGATAGTATCTTTTTCCAATAGAAGGCTGTTTTGTGTACATTGAAAATCTGCTGTTTAGTGTAGCCACCTTCATGAATTATCTCAGGTGGATCTTCCGGAGAACTTGCTGCAGCTTCTCCATCAGCACTTGCTGCTTCATCTTGCACTTTGATGTCATAGAGATGGCCTCTTTCCTTAAACCTCATGAACCAACCTCTACTAGCTTCACACTTTTCTTCTGCAGCCTCCTTACCTCTCTCAGCTTTCACAGAGTTAAAGAGAGTTAGAGCCTTGCTCTGGATTAGGCTTTGGCTTAAGGCGATGTTGTGCCTGGTGTGATCTATCTGGACCACAAAAACCTTCTTCATATCAGCAATAAGGCTTGTTTTGCTCTCTTATCATTCATGTGCTCACTGGAGCAGCAGTTTTAATTTCCTTCAAGAACTTTTCCTTTGCAACCACAATGTGGCTGTTTGGTGCAAGAGGCCCAGCTTTTGGCCTATCTTGGCTTTTGATATGCCTTCCTCACTAAGCTTAATCATTTCTAGCTTTTGATTTAAAGTGAAAGACCTGCAACTCTTCCTTCACTTGAACACTTAGAAGCCATCGTAGGGTTATTAATTGGCCTAATTTCAACATTGTGTATCTTAGGGAATAGGAGGCCCAAGGACAGACAAGGAGAGAAACAGAAAATGGCTGGTTTGTGGACCAGTCAGAACACACACTTTTATCAGTTAAGTTTGTCATCTTTTATGAGCATGGTTTCTGATGCCCCAAAACAATTATAAGACTAACATCAAAGATCACAGATCATCATAACAAATAATAGTAACAAAGTCTGAAATACCGTGAGAATTACCAAATGTGACAATAGAGGCAGAAAGTAAGCAAATGCTGTTGGAAAAACGGCACCGATAGACTGCAGGTTGCCACAAATCTTCCATTTGTAAAAAAGACAAAATCTGCAAAGGACAATAAAACAAGGTATGCCTGCATACACATACACACCGAGGAATATTATTCAGCCATAAAAAGGGATGAAATTCTGGTACACATTATGGCAGAAATAAATCTTGAAAACAGAACAACAACAAAAAGAAGACTAATGAAGAGTTTGTCTAAAAGTATTAATCATAGTAGGAATGTAAGGCAAAAAACAAACAAACAAACGAACAAAGCTCTGGGAAAGGCAAGCATTTAAGGGACAGGCTAGAAGACTGAGGAGAAAAGGAAACCCTGAGAATGTGATTTCATCACCAACCCAAACAGGCAAAAACTTTGAGAAGGTCAACAGCAGCAGATGTCACAGAAGTTCAAGTATAATCACACTTTCAGCAAATGAGGAAGCCCCTGAAAATTTTAGCAGAAGCATTTTAATAGAGTGACATAGTAAAAGCAAGATTATGGAGGATTAAGAAACTGAACAGAAGACAAAGTTTCCTGTCTATAAGATGTGGATAATAATAATATACCCACAAAGATAGCATTTTTACAAGGATTAAATGAGGTAATATATTCTGCACTTGGCTATACTAAGGGCTAAACAAGCACATCGCCTTATTAGGATATATCTTTTATGCTGCTGTTATCCTTTTATAATATTGGTAATACCTATTAATAAAATTTTTGCCTCAAAAAATTCTGCATATAGTGTCACTCATTCAATTTGTTCTGTACTGTGCTGATCAACCAACAGTTATTCTTAACAATAATTTACTTCAAGGTCACAAATCCTGACACAGTACTAAAATATACTTCTGAGCATCTCCTGTATTATTCTTCTTGCTTTCAACTGTTCTGTTGTAAGCTCAACATACCACATAATCCTCAAGCCTCTACAGTTATCCTTTTCTTAATTTTATTTTTTAGAGTACTCTAGAGTTGTATTACAGTAAGCATCACTGAAAAACTGGAAATTGCTTTTCTTGTTGTATCAGTCTTGGTCATTGTATCTTATTATCTCATTATGAAAGTGCTTCAACGATGTTTTTCTGTTAGCTATGTAGCCACATATTATTATGATTCAATCCAAGTTGCAACAAATTTATATATCTTTTAAGAATGTTTTAAAATTTTACAGTTTAAATTAATAATTTGAGTTTAACATTCATTAAAAGATAAAAGCTCATTAGTTGCTTTGGTGAATGTTTTATGGGCATTTCTAAATAATTGCTGGTTATTGGCATTTCCAATGCTCTATATTAAGATAACTATCTTTGAAACCTACTTATTTTCATTTTCAATTATTCAATCACAATAATTATAGCTTTATCGTTTGTTTTGCAATGAAAAATTCCCATCAGAAACAGACTTCTTTTATCAGTGGAAAATTACTTAATTGTTTTTAAAGAACTTGGTGACAAATACTACTCATTGTTCATTCCAAAGAGCATACGATTATTCATTATCTAGAAAATGGATGTTCTCCAAATTTTCAGTCCCAATTAACACCCAAATTCAACTATTTCTTCAAGGCAATAAAACACTTCACAACAAGACATTAAAACTGGCTGAATTGCATTATTGATATTTTAACACTTAAAAAGTTTTTATACTTTGTATTATTGTTAGGATAGCAATTCTGGTTACTCCTGATTTTTACCTAGCCTTCACATATGCAATCCTTAATTTAACTCTTGGGTAGTCTTTACATTACAATACAAATTGAGCATTCAAAGAAATAAAGGAGATCAATTCTCATAGCATCTGGCAGCAAAATAACTAAAGTTCTGTCAACAAAGGTGTTATAAGGCTGTTTGAAAAGGGTTTAAATTTAGTCATTAGTGAGGTTAGATGTTTCGTGTAGGAATTACAAGTTAACAAAATGCCACTAAGATTTTTTTAGGTCATATTTTAGCAATATTTCTCAATATGTAATTTTATTAAAAAGTTTTAGTTAAATGGCGTTTAATAACACCTTATGAATATTTAAAATTTCCTAGTCCTATTCCAATATTCCATGGATATTAGGAGTGCCTGCTAGGTGGTACTGTGGTGCCTCTCCGAACTCAAAACTTCATGAGAGTAGCAGTCTGCTGGGCTGCATATACCGAAAGAACCTAGCGTAATTGGGATGATCCTCCAACAGAATTTGGGAGGAAAAACTTTAAAGTATTCATCAGCATGTGTCTTAGTTTCCCATTACTGCTGTAACAAAATTACCAAATCTTTAGTGGCCTAACAGATCACAATTATCATCGCAACACTTCTGGAGCTCAGAACATCAAAATTAGTTTCACACGACCCAAGTTACAGTGTCTGCAGGGCTGACTCCTTCTGGAGGTTCTGAGGACAGATTCCATTTCCTTGCTTTTTTCAACTTCTAGAGGGCACCTATGTTCCTTGACTGATGATACATCACTTCCTTGTATTACTCCGAGTTCATATAGGTTTCATTGCATCTACTACTGACTCTGATCCTCCTGCCTCCTGTTTTTAAGGACCCTGGTGATTATAGAGGCCTTGCTTGGACAACCAGAATAATCTCCCCAGCTCAAGATCCTTACTTTAATCACACACACAAAGCCTCTTTTGCCATGTGAAACAGCATATCCACAGACTCTGAGATTAGGACGTGGACATCTTGGAGGAACATTATTCCTACCACAGGGTACAAACCTGAATGAAGGTAGATCATATGAGAAAAAATATATATATAAAACCTTTTGAAGGTTTGTGTATCTAAGATGTAAAATAGAAAAAAAAAATGGGAACACATATGTCTAATTTTATTCCATAATGAATTAATGTTGGAAAGTTAATAATAAAAGCAACAAAATAAAAGGAATAGTAAACTAAGACTAGTTTCAAGGAAAAAATGTAAATCTCTATATAGAAGGGAAATATACAAAATTGTTTTTAAAACAACAAAGATAAATCATTGCCATAAACCAGAATTAAGCTCTTTTAGCAGATCCCAAATGTGACTTTTTTTTTCCTGATAGGCCCAAAAAGAGTTGAAGTCTATTATTTTTTTTTTTATTTTTTTTTTTTTTAAATTTTTTTTTTTAACGTTTATTTATTTTTGAGACAGAGAGAGACAGAGCACGAATGGGGGAGGGACAGAGAGAGAGGGAGACACAGAATCGGAAGCAGGCTCCAGGCTCTGAGCCATCAGCCCAGAGCCGGATGCGGGGCTCGAACTCATGGACCGCGAGATCGTGACCTGAGCTGAAGTCGGACGCTCAACCGACTGAGCCACCCAGGCGCCCCTGAAGTCTATTATTAAGACAAATAAAAAGTCATACAGCAGAAAGGCACAGAAAGTCTGACAGGATCATGAGTTATAGTGCAATAATAATTCAATATAATTATGAAGCATGACTAAACCAAAGAAAGAATATGGATTGTATAAACAGGCTTTGATTTCCATGAAAGAGCGCTTACGTATCTCGGATGAGGTGAAGTGTCTGTGTATAGATTATTATAATAAACCATAATACCCAACTTTTCCCCCACAAGTATAATAGTTCACATTTTCAATTATGAAAATCCCAGTGATTTAAGCCAAAGGTAAGAACTGAATAAAAAAAATCAATAAATATTATAAACATAACCATAGAACAGATGCCACCTGGCTTCCAAAAAACCATCCTTCTCACTGTTCTGAATGCTCCTTTTCTAGTTGTCCCAAGCAGTGCCATCTACACTGATAAAATTAGAACTTCAAATTAGGATGATTACATTTATTTGACAATTTTGGTGATGTTACTATTAATGTCAGGAAATACCACTTGTAGTATTAATTATGATATTTTACAAAAAAAAATGTAAGGTAGTAGGATGCAAATAAACACATCGAAATGAGAAATAAGAATTTTGAGCTATAAAATGGGATCGTAAAACAAGCTGTAGGGGCATATAACGTGGAAAGATCTTAAGGAATATTAATATGACTGTAATTTCTCCTTCACTACACAATTATGGCTTGTGAATCAATGTGAGATTACTTTTAGTTTAGGCAGCAATAGTTAGCATCTGAGTTAAACAAACAAGCACAAAGAAATGGTTGCCAAATGGAATTGGTTAAAATTTCCCAACAACAATGTGAATGCCTGGAACCCTGATTGCTTCTTCGATAATCAACTTTATCTGTTGGAAGAAAGGACTGGGTTGCCTTCTTTCAGAAGCTGCCCTACATCTGCCTGCCACCTGACTTGTAGCTACTGATGTTACACGCACCCCTGAGCTTTGTGTTCTGCATTATGCCTTCTGGAACAAGAAACTGCCAGTTGAGGTAGAAAGGTTTGAACTATAGAGAAAAGCTTTGGGCAATATTGAAGCTTCCTAAATTTTAGGAGTTCCTTTATTTCAGCATATCTTTGTAGGGGAAATTTCTAGGCAGCTCTTAATAAGCAAAACCACAACTTTACAATGGGGCTACTAACAAACTTATAAAGAGTTCATTTTCTTTAGCATTTCCTTTAAGATGTGATTCTATTGTGAAACAGTACATAATTTGAAAATGCTTGACAACCCGAGTCACCATCACTGAGAGCTAATATGCCAGGCAAAATACTGTTAATTTATTTTTGTAACTTATTCGCTCTTTTTAGGGTATAGCGCATCAGGTACACAACACAAGTGTATTCAACACAAGTACATTCAGGTGTTCAAGCACAAGCCTGTCTGCTATCACGGCTTGCACACTGTACACCATACTGTTTCCATAAACATACATTCTGTATTTAGACAAATCTAATACTCTTTTTTCCCAACCTCTTGTTTTAGGGCACTTTTTTGTTTGCTTTGTTGTTAAGAAATATGTTCTCTAGTTATTATTTTAAACAAAAAGGTGGGGAGAGAGGCAACAAATACCAACAAGGATGTGGAATAAAGGGGACCGTTGTATGCTGCTGATGGGAACATAAGCTGGTATATACGCCACTATGGAAAACAGTATGGAGGTTCCTCAAGAAATTAAAAATAGAACAACCATAAAATCCAGTAATCCCACTTCTGGGTGTATATCTAAAGGAAATAAAATTATAATCTTGCAGACATATCTGTATTCCCATGTTCACTGCAACATTATTGACAACAGCCAAGGTATGGAAACAACCTAAGTGTCCATCAGTGGATGAATGGATCAAAAAAATGTGGGGTGTGTGTGTGTAATGGAATACAATTCATCCTTCAAAAAAGGAAAGTATGTTACTTGTAACAACACGGATGAGCCTGGAGGGCATACAAACAGAGTAGAAAAGTGGTTGTCAGGGGCTTGGGGTGTGGGAAATAGGAAGTGGTCGATAGAAGAGTACAAACTTTTAGTTATAAAGTGAATAAGGTGAATAAGGTCAGGATCTCATGTATAAGGTGGTGACTATAGTTGAAAACACTGTGTAACTGAAATTTGCTAAGAAAGTAGAACTTAAATGTTCTCACCAAAACTTTAAAAAATAAGATAAGTATATGAGGTGATGGATGTATTGATTAATTTGATGAGGGGACTCCTTTCACAATGGAGACATATATCAAATCATCACATACACTTCAAATCTCTTAAAATTTTGTCAATTATACATCAATAGCTAAAACAATAATAATAATAAAGTAAGCCTACCCTGGCAGATTGGAAGGAAAAAAAAATAAATATCCTCTCATCCAATATACCCTTTAAGTTATTCTCCTGAGTCCATCACTATTATTCCTGACCAGTGTTTGCATCTAGTAACAAAGAACAAATTTTGTTTTAGACCTTGTTTTTCCTTAGATGACACCTTACAGTTATCTATGTACCTATAATACCTTGTGACTTTCCCTACTTTGAAGGAACAAAGTATGAGGGCACTATTTTTGAAAAGACTGAGCAAATCTATAAAATATGACAGTCTCAAAAGACATGTTTAGGAAACTGTTTTATGGGGATGTATAAAATAAACATTGCTGAAAGTAAAACATAATAATAATAAAGCAGAATATTTAAGTCTATTCAATGAGCAAAACTTTAGGCTGTGTTTACACAACACAAAGTGAAAGGCAGATAGATTTTCATCCAGCAAATATATATAATTTGGCTCCTCTGGATAAAGGTCTCTAAAATTTCCAAAATCAATGCTCTACCATAAAAACCTATTTCAGTCTGTTACTTAATCAAATAAGTGCTTGACATAAGCCTATTAATTACATTTGCCCTGCCAATTGTTTTAACACTACTCTGACTCTGTGCTAGGCAAAGAGCAGAATATTTGTTCATTTATTCAATCAATATTAGCTAATATAAGAAATTATTTATAGGCTTCCTATTTATGGAGCACCTTTTGTCTTCTGTATCTTGGAGAAAATGAAGTGGGATACATTATTCCTGCCTTTAAGAAGTTTACAGTCCATTAGAGAATAAAAGAACACACAAAAATAATTTAGTTACAGCAAAGAAGCTATCAGATGATAGAGATGAAAGATGTGGTTTGAAAAGAAAGCACTAAGTGAGTCAGAATAGCCATAAAAGGCTCTGATTAGAAGATAAGAGACGGAAATCAGGGATAAATAGGAGGGACAAAGACTCCCTGATGAAAATTGGATGAATCCGGTTCCAGCAGGAAGTACTCTGGGCTAGCTACCATGATGAATCCCAGCAGGAGGACAACAAGAGGATACATTATAAATATGCAATATTTTATTATAATCCTCAAATATTCTGTAAGAAAGTTCCTCTCCCTTTTCTAGCATCCCTTTTCCCCAGGTGTTTTCCACCCGATACAATCAAGTAACTACTGTTGGGACCTGGAGAAGTTTAGGTGTCTGACATTTGGAGGGCATTCGGTAATTACTAAAACATAGGTATATTAATGATACCTCCTGAGTTGGGACACATGGTAGCCTTTATACAAATGAGAACAAATATTCTCGCATTAGCCGTCCCAGAATGCAAGATACAGTAGGAATGTCTCCAACAGGCCAGAATATCTTTCAGGGATGATTTAGGATTAGGGCAACGATGCCACAAAAGACAAAAGAGGGTACAGAGGAGAGCACAGACACTTCGTAGATCCTCTTAAAGTTTCACCTTGGGAAAATAACATCTACTCTTGCAAAGTGAAGTGCTTAGACAGACTAACCACATTTTCAGTTAAAGTTAACTACACTTGTCTCCTGAGTGCTGTACAGTAGTCTGTATCTTATTCCACAGCTATCTTCTAGTGATCTGTACTGTATGTTTCTGTCATTTAGGTGAACTAAAAGGTCACTGGAAGTAAATGAATTTGATTCCAAAATATCCTTTTGAATAATTCTCCAAAAACATCTATCAGCTAAGAAAATAATCAATTATTCAGGGGCTAAATACATGCTTCTACAAAAAATAAATAACATTCTCATTGCAATTAGATATAAAAACAGTTGTCATAAATTAAATGCAATACACGGTTGCTTTTATAACACATTATGCTACCCTGAGGAATAACGGAATACATATTTTAAATCACTCTTTCTCTAGTGTGAGATATTCCCTGAAAAATTATACTGTGCCTTATCTATTACTAGGCTTTCAATCTGGAACATATACTATATTGATAAAAATGTAAGTATTAATAAAAATATAGGTATCTCCAAAAAATACAAAAAAACTTAAGCCTTCTCTCTCCCACTTGAAGCAGCATTTCGGCATGTGTTTTTTCAAAAAGGGCAAAATCCAATATTCTAAGACATCAAAAAGCAAGTAGACTTTATTGAATGTCTTTTAAGAAGCTGAAGAGGAATTACATCACACATCATTCAGGAAATCTGCTAATGTAATCTGCTAATTAGTAACCTACTAATAAAAAAGTACTTCATGGAAGCTGCAATACAACTCATCACAGATAACAGCCACTCCTCCAAACTCTTTCCCGTGCCTTTCAAGACAGGAGCCTGCCTGTCACTACTTTCTGCTCTTCCTTTGCTTTTCCTTGACCTTTCCCCTCGCTACGTCAGTTTTTTAGGGAGCTCTGCTGCCATATCTTAGAAAGATTGATTTTCTTCTTTGCTTTCTACAGTTCTCTGATCCCAACATCACAATATTAGCACAACAGAGGAAATGAAGATTCTCCTCAAGAAACCAGAAGAAAAATAAACTGTGAACACTTATTTTTAATGCTCACACAGATAAGCACACTAGGAAATAAATGTTGCTCCAGAATACATTGCAGAAGTGCTTTTCCCAGGTGGTAACCAATTAGTTGCTCAGAGTGAGTATATTAATTCTTCCAAGTCTGCAAGTTTTAACTAACATTAAAGCTACATTTGAATTGCAAAATTATATAGGCACTGAAATTATTGATGTAACAAACCTTGGAACTTGGATATTTTATACTAGAAGGAAGCATGCATTTTGCTTTAGAGTTATTCTTTATTTTTCAGTTTTTTGTTTTTTTTTTTTAATTTTTTTAATGTTTACTTATTTTTTGAGAGAGAGAGAGAGCGAGCACGCAAGATGGGGAGGAGCAGAGAGAGGAGACACAGAATCCAAAACAGGCTCCAGGCTCTGAGCTGTCAGCACAGAGCCCAACACCAGGCTCGGACTCACGAACCGTGAGATCATGACCTGAGCTGAATGAAGTCAGATGCTAAACCAACTGAGCCACCCAGGTGCCCCTTTATTTTTCAGTTTTTTTCGTGTTTTTATGTTATTTTTGAGAGAGACAGACAGAGTGCAAGCAGGGGAGGGGTAGAGAGAGAGGGAGACACAGAATCCGCCGAAACAGGCGCCAGGTTCTGTGCTGATGCCGCAGGGCTCAAACTTTCAGACGGTGAGATCATGACCTGAGCTGAAGTCTGATGCTTAATGGACTGAGCCACTCAGGTGCCCTTATTTTTCAGTTTTAATATTAGTTTCACTATTCTCTAGTTAAAATTTTGATAATTAAACATATTAAATTAACTGCAGTCTTACCATTGTTGTCTCTTGAATGGATCCAAAACTGTTGATAAAAATGTTGACTACAACATCAACAGGAATGCCTGTGAATAAAAATTAAGAATATATTTAGTAACTATAAAAAACTCGGTCAGAATTTTCAAATTTTAATGGTTTATGCACTTGATTTTTATATTTTTTCCAATCCACATGGGGTATAAAAATTTAAATCTATGGTCTCAATATTCCATGTTCACAATTGCTATTAACATATTTTTCTAAATAAGGGATCATAATAAAAATAAAAATGAGTTAAGTTGTATTTTCTCATGTTATTTATTCAGACATACTTATCTCTTAAATTGTAGAGACTCGGAGTAAGTTGTTCACCTTTAAAGAAATTTTAAATTGAGCTAATGCATTGACCTTAACAAAATGTAAATTATTCTTTAAAAAGCACCATTTTCAAAATGTTTTAACTTTTTGCATTTTTATAATCACTTCAAATCTTACTTGAATTAGAAAGCAGTATTCAATACATTTTACTTACAATTATTATATTTTGATTTTTAATTCATAAATATGTGAAGTTAAGCAGACATATAACAGAATCATTATAAGGATTTTTGCCTGACCTGTTGGAAAATAATTTGAAAGTTCATGGAGTGAGAATTAAGGTATAATGTTGCAAATTTCTTTCTTGCTTGCTTTTTTTCTTTTTTCTTTTTATTCGTTGTGGGCTGCTGGTTGGGCTAACAAAGGGAAAATGTGAATTTAGCCTTTTAGCCACAGAACCACTGACTGATGAAAAACAGGTGGTGAATCAATATATGGTAGACATGAGACAACCCAGACCATGGCTGTTGTTGAAAGTAACTGAATAGGTTCTGGTAATGAACAAAAAACCCTGTTTTTACAACATAGTTGTATAACTTCAGTTGACTAGAAACAGCTGCAGACATTTTTTTTTTTTCTGTAAAGGAAGAAGAAAAAAATATCAAGCCTTATAATGTTAATCTGATCTACATTAATACCTGTCTTTAGCCAGCAATAAGGATTACAGTTTTTCAGAGGAGAGCTTTTCATATAGCTTTTCCTAACTCATCAAAAGGACAAAAAAAAAAAAAAAAAAAAGAAAGAAAGAAAGAAAAAAGAAAAGAAGGAAAGAAAGAAAATTTGCACAACTAAACAATATTTCCGTGACTTTTATTGAAAATATAGTTTGGTTCTTGAAAGGTGTGATAAATAGTAATATTCTGTTGGGAGTAGAAGCAATCTATGTGGTAGAAAGCATAGTCACTCTTATTCACAAAGTTAACATGTTTTTTAAAACCATATGGCCATCTTTTTCCAGCAAAAGAGTAGAGGGAATTTTTAATCAACGTTTAATGCTAAGAAAAATTTTGAAATAATCTAAATACATATAGGAACTACTGTCCATCCCTAATGAGTATATAAGCTTTTCTACAAATTATAACATTGGTGACTGTGAATGAAAGCCAGACTGCATCCAGAGCTTGAAGTTTAAATCACTAAGGTTAAGAATACGAAGTACTACTTAGAAAACCCATGACAGAGGTTGATTGTTAATTCACACTATACCTATTTTTGTTTTTTTAACTGGGAACCACATGAAACTATTAGAATTAATGTTCTGCTTATCTTTGAATGCCTTTGTCATTAAGTTGCTCTAAGTCTAAGCACATCACAGGTCAGTAACATGACAATTTGACATCTTATTGTTCTGAATATCACAACTAAATGATTTTATACAGGTAAAATAATTTTTAAACTGCAGAGGTTGAAGACTTTTGGTGGGGGGAGAAACAAACCTTTAAAATTTGGTCTTATCCTGGGATCATAACTGACCAATAGCCTATTCAAGATATTGCTAGTGGAGTTGGCGGGTACGCGGGCAAGGTCCTCTGCCGACTGCTGGCTATAAAAGAAAACGAAACAAAACTCTGGTAAGTATTTAGAAATGGCCAACATCAGAAATGGGTAATTGTCATTGGGGAAAAAACGCTTTTTGAGACAAATTCACAACGACAGCATGGTGTTTCCAAATAGAAGTAACTAAAAATAGTAGACATTGTCAGATGCCCAACAAATATTGGTTATAAAAAATAAAAAAATGAAAAAAGTATCTTACCACTTAATTTTACCACATTCATGAAAACACTGTTCTAAACACTCCATGTAACTCTCTCTCAAATAAAATTAAGCAGACGTCTTACTTGCCCCAAAACAACCTGCAATTAAAATCTAGACAAGCGCAAAGGGAGTGCAGACAATGAGATAATAGGAAAAAATAAGAACAGCAAAAAATATTTTTTTAATGATGTATATTAACCTAAGCAAGGAGTATGTGAATACTGTTAAGAGAATACAGCCAGAGAGATTGTCTAAGAATTCATAAAACTATCATGTTGACATTTATAAAATATTACCCAAGAAATAACCAATGAATGTTCTCATTGAGTTAAATATGCTGGGGGGAGGGGGGTGGAGGGATGGTAAAAGAAGTTTCTCTATTACCAGATCAATTAAACAAGGAAAATACAGAGCTACAAGTTACAACTATCTTTTCTACATATGTTTGCTGTCAACTATCAAAGAAAGGACAAATTGCCATATTTTTCTATTTTAATTAACTTTGAACAATGAAGCTTGACTAAATTGGTATCCTTTGAAAGCATTTAACAGAAACAAAAAACGCACTTCCTTAGATCTAATAAAAAACGTTTTTGTTGTTTACTGTTTGTTTGGGTTCTTTTTATGACCCATAAAGTCTTATATAATTATTGCCCCAATACAAAAAAAAAAAAAATCCATTACAATTACAAAGAAGTTTTCATTATACTTGGAATACCTAGCAATCTACTCTATTCTGTATTGATATGGTGAAACTATTAATTTCACAAATGATATTAATTTATGTGAAACAAACTTAGAAGTAATGGCTTTGTTTTGAAATCCCAGCTCTTACCTACCAGTCAATTCTGTTCTGAGTTAATTATCGTACAATCTGCTGATAAGAACCAGTAGAGGTGTGATGTGACTGATATTAAGAAGTTTATAAAAATCAGAAAATACTACAAATTGATACAGAAAGCCTTTTCAAGTAGATATCAGAGTCCAAAATATTAAAGAAAAAATTGATAACCAATTAGTTAAAACAGCTAAAGGTGCAAAAGACTATATAGATTTTTAAAATTGCTTCTCATGGTCTTACCAGTTCTAATATCACAGCTGCTGGGACTTGGGGACTGGTAATGGGATTTTCCATTTCACTGCAGGTGAAACTGTAACCTCCCTAGAGCCAGTTGTCATCCCTTATCAAAAGATTGAAAATTCTAAAGAGAATGAGGGTTTGTGGGAAAATTGGATATTAGGATGCAAATTAGTGTTCAAACCCATCTACAAGGTTTCTCATTCTGGGGAGGAAAACAGAACTGATTACAAAATACACTTCTATTGGATCAATTAAAGACTGCATTATTGTGTCTCTTGATGTAAATTCCTTTACAGGTACATTCATTCTAAGCAATGAAATGACCAGACACCATAAAAACAATGAATACTAATTTTAGTAGTAGAGAAATTTCCAGCCCAATTTTTCCTTCCAGCTGTGGAAGATGTCTCTTTGGCAGATGGATTATCTGGAGCTAAAGCCACTTGAAAAAGAGCAAATGCAGGGGAGGCTCTCTCTGAACTCCCATCTGCCTACAGACAGATCCTCCAAACAGAATTTATTGTCCTAAATCCCTTCCCTGGGAGTTTCATCAACTAAAGAAGATTGAATCTTATCACAGAAGAGGACACTCAAAAAACTTGGTCACAAACTGTCATATCTCCCATCTATTCTTCTGGGGGCCAATTCATCTTTCCTAAAATTCCCGTACTCCCCCTTTACAAGGCACGTATTCTCCCCTATCAAGACATAATATCAGCTCTCAAATCTCATCACACTCTGGGTATTCACTTGGGTTTTTGCTCTGGTGCCCCTGATGCATGTAAAATTAAAAATTAATAATTTGTATACCTTTACTCCTGTTAATATGCCCATTATTTCATAGACCTAGCTATCGACGATAGAGGGAAAAGTCTTTCCTCCCATTCAGCTGTAAGCTTGTGTCAAACTCACTTCCTAGCCCTTGTAATTCATTACCAAATTTTATCCTTCCCCCCCTTCACTGGTTCAGAATAAATCCTCCTTTCTAGAGTACTGTAACTTCCTCTTCTCATTGTCCTCATCTAAATCCAGCCTCTCCTTTAAGGTTGCCTATCTAAAATCTTGCCTTAATCATCCCAGCTTACTCTAATGAACATAAACATAGATATACTGTTTGGCAATCATTTTGTAGCTTTTTTTTCGTGCGCACGCACGTGTGTGTGTGTGTGTGTGTGTGTGTGTGTGTGTGTGTGTGTATTACTAACTGGACTGAATGTAGACAGTACGATTCTTGAGGGAATCATGGCTTCCGTATTTTTGTAATTCCCTATAGTGCTTGCATAGTATGAAATACACACTGTCTCAAGCACTTCCCATCCGCCAGTGCTTCTAAATTGACCTCAGCCTCAAGATGCCTGCATGCGCTATAGGAGTAGCAGGCGGCAGCAGGAGTCGCAGTAGTAGTACACGCATCACTTCCAGATGAAGAGCATTTCCTCCTGAGATGTCCTCTTAGGATGAAGGTTAGTTTTTGTGGTTCTGTGGTTTTATGTTTTTGTTTTCCTCAGAAGCTTCCCAGCATTGGCCACTGCTGAACCAATCACTGGCAAGGAGAAAGAAACAATCACTATTGGCTCAGATCAGTAGTCTGGAATGAAATAGACATTGAGGAATCAACTGTCATGTCCACTACATTCTTTCATTTAATAATCACAAATGCTCCTTTGATGAAATAGGAGAGATTCTTAACCACCCAGAGAGCTCTTTTTCAGTGGAGAGAAAGAGAAAATCCTGATATATATATACATACATATACGTAGGTATATATATATAAGGTTCTATTCATTAGTCTTACTAATTTTTAAAATCATTAGTCCTGAAAAATCTGAATTTGCTCTTTCCATAACTTATCAGCACCACTCTTCCCTCCTGCCATCTCTAAATGTTTTTATTTCTTTCCACAGCTAAAAAGAAACAACAAAAACAACAAAAACAACAAAAATTCTTATTTATTAACAATAAAAAATCAATGTCGCTAACAAAAATCTCTTGAAATTATAAGAAGGAATATATCAAATATATTACAGCTCTTTTCTTTCATTCTTATTTGTATCAATATATATTTTCAAGACTCTGCTGTAGTTAATCTGATATGAATATTTATTCAATAGTTCAGTAATTCACCTTTATTTATATTAGAAATTCAAAGATGTTTTAAAACTTAAGTGAAACCTTATGTAGTTTATATTCACATGCATGCATTCAGGGGTTTTCCTACCTAAAAACAGTAGAAATCACTTGTTTAGCTCAATCAATACTAAATAACATTAAAGTCATCTCTACACATTAAAATATATTTTAAGAGTCTAGAAGCTATACCACTTTCTGCCAAAGAGTTGAAATAATTTGCATATTTTCAAATTATGCTTGCACTTTACATAATTTTGTAATTTGGTATAGTGACTAGTATGTACACAAAATAAGCAAGAATAAGAAGAGTTAAATGCATTTAATTAGGGCACATACTTAATTCACGTTTCATTGTTAGTCTTTATATTCTGAATCTCAGTACAATATTTTATCTATTTGACTATGCCATTTTGTTTTATTTCAAGAAATCTATCAACAATTCTGTTATTACTACAAAAGAGGATTTACTGCATAGAAATACGATACTAATTTAAGAAAATAACTTACTTTACTCAGGCAAAGTGATCAAATGACTAGAGAAAATAATGTTTTATATCAAAAGCCTTTTTACAACCAGTCTTCTTTTGTTCACTTGCCTAAACTTGAACCGATGTCATTACTAATATGTGAAGTTATGCAAGGAATGCATCAGGCTGTATAGCTGGATGATGTAATGTTTTCCAGCACCAAGGGAAAAATCCAGAAATTTCTTTCCAAAGGGGAAACTCAGTTTTCCATTAACTGAAGAGCATTCTTATTTTTACATGACCCTTTAGTGACCATACGGCACAGCTCCATTTCAAAACTGGTGTGTTTGAGCATATTATCTGAATATCCTCCCTCCAACCAGGAGGGAGTCCAAACGGATGATTTTGTTTTTATAGAGTTATAAATGCAACAACAATGGTCAAAATTCCTTTCAGACTTTGAAGTAGTATGGCACATGCCAGCATGAGTAATCTGGGTGTGGGAGCCACAAAGCTTTGAGCCTCACATGAACTGAGGCAAGCAAGCACAAAGCAGTAAGCAAAGAGGAAGGTATGTAAAATGTGTAGGTTGTATTATTTCTCCTCTTTACGGCAGCGATTCTTTACCTCTTTTTTAGGTTATGGACAACACTGAGAATCTGGTAAAAGCTATGTTCTTCCCTGAAAAAAATGCAAAGTTTACAATGCTGAGGGATCGTGGACCTGAACACCTCAGGTGGTAGAAACCCTCTTTTGTGGAAACAGATGTTGGTATTCTCATCTAAAATGGGAGGAAAAGAGAAGATTAAAAAACAAATTAGATATCATGTAGTGACTGCAAGTAAGCTCAAAAAAAAAAAAAAAAAAAAAGATGATAAGAGTGTATCAAAGAGACACAAAGCCAACAGAAAGGTCTCCCAAGGGCCAAATTTGAATGATTTGAGCAATAAAATAAAGTCATATTGGATTATATCCCAAAGTATAAAATAAAAATCTGTGAGTCCATAAAGACATGAACAAATGATTAAATAAATAAACAAATGGAAGAGAACAGACAATTCTCCCATGCAGAATTCCAAGTAACTGGAATTCCAAATAGACCCTTTATTTTCAGGGTAGAAGAGAGCTCTGCATTTCTCAGTGTGAGCTGTGCATAATGACTTCCTTCCAAAGAGTACATATAGGAAGGGGGAAAAGAGTTACTTTAGAGCAGAGAAACCTGACAAATACTATCTCAACCAGAGGATCAAGGTTAACCTCTACAGTGAAAAGTCATGTCAACTTTATGTACCTTTATTTTTTATTTTTCTTTTCCCAACTTTTTTTTTTTTTTTATTTATTTTTGGGACAGAGAGAGACAGAGCATGAACGGGGGAGGGTCAGAGAGAGAGGGAGACACAGAATCGGAAGCAGGCTCCAGGCTCTGAGCCATCAGCCCAGAGCCTGACGCGGGGCTCGAACTCACGGACCGCGAGATCGTGACCTGGCTGAAGTCGGACGCTTAACCGACTGCGCCACCCAGGCGCCCCTATGTACCTTTAATAAAATGTGATGAGAATGGCAATGAATCCTGTGGTCTTCCCCCACCAAAACACGTAACTCCAATCCAATCATGAGAAAAATATCAGACAAATGGCAGTAAAGTGACATTTTATAAAATACTTGACTAGGACTCCTCAAAACCATCATGGTCATGTAAAAAAAGGAAGGTCTTAGAAACTGTCACAGCCAACAGGAGCCTAAGGACACATAAAGACTACATGTACTATGCTGAATGGGATCCTGGAACAGAAAAAGAAGGAAAGCCAAGGAAAACCAAAAATGTATTATACTAACGTAAAATGTTAATAATAGGAGAAACTTTGGCAAATTTTCTATAAATCTAAAGCTGTTCTAAAATAAAAAGTTTATTTGGGGGGAGGGGGCGCAGGGAAGAGCAGAAGGCCAAGGACCTTAACAGATAATGCACCAAAGATCGACAGATGGCAAATAAGCATATGGAAAGAGGTTCCACATCATACATCATCAGGCAAATGCAAATTGAAATAATGAAATACCATCTATACCTATTAGAATGGCCAAAGTCTCCAACACAGACAGCACCAAATGCAAATGAAGATATGGACAAATAGGAACAGTAGGAACTCTGATACATTTCTGGTGGGAATGCAAAATGGTGCAGCCACTTAGAAAGACAATGAGTGTGGCAGTTTCTTCAAAAATTAAACTTACCCTTACTACACAATCCAGCAATCTCACTCCTTGGTATCTACCCAAAGGATATAAAAACTTAATGTCTACACACACACACACACACACACACACACAGGCACACACGCACAGGCACACACACACACACACACAAATAAAACCATGCACACAAATGTTTATAACAGCTTTATTCATAATTGCCAAACTTGGAAGCAACCAAGATGTCCCTTAGTATATGAGTGGATAAATAAGTTGTGGTACATCCAGATAATGGAATATTATTTAGCATTAAATTATTTGCTCTATCAAACCATGGAAAGATATGGAGGAACCAGAAACGCATATTACTAAATGAAAGACGATACGAAAAGGCACTGTATGATGATTTTAAACTTGTGACATTGTGGAAAAAGGCAAAACTATGGAACAGTAAAAAGATCAGTGGGTGGTAGGGACTGCGAGTGAGAGGGAGATTAATAGGCAGAGCACAGAGGACTTGTCCAAGAGCCAAGAGACTAGCATTTTAGACCCAGACAGACTGGAAGATTACCACATAATATTGGGCAAATCCCTCTCTGAGTCTCTTCTAGATAATCAGATAGATAGACATACAAAGACAGAGCAACACTTTATATATTCAGGTAATAAATTAAGTCAATGGTTGTGTACGAATCCAGGGTTATTATATTTTTATTTATTTTGCATTTTCCTAATTACAGTATAAGTTACTATTACCTCTCTTGACAGCTTCTATATTTATTTTCCATTCAGTTTTCACAGATTAAACTGTGAACAGAAGGTTTATGAATATAGTGAGTGATACCTTTTACAGGATTAGTTGAGTTTAATTAGTTTATATTTATTTGAAAAGAATGTGTTTATGGGCATATGTGCATGTGTGTGGCAAAGTCTACTGTGTTATTATAGGCCAAGAATCATAATTAAGAACAGTGCTTCACAGCATTCATTTTATTTATCCTTCAATTGGGCTTAAGGAACTGTTGGATCTTGTGGAAACATTTTCAAATCTTGTCTACCTACAATCATGGAATTACATCATCCATGGCCCAAAGAAAAACATTTTTCACAAAGTAGAAACATCTATGTGTAGAGATTCCGGTTTTGGGATACGAGCAATCTCCCAATCGCTATGGTCTTTTTTAACTTCATATCACATGAGATTACTCATCCTATGAACACTACAAAGATCTATTTACATGTTACGTTTCTCAGACAGTGTAAAACATTATATATTCTCACTACTTCTTATTGGTTTACTAATTTGATACAAACCTCATGACATAAGGAGTCAAACTTACGCCTCAAAACATTCACCGTGCAATTACCTTCCACCCACAGAGTATTACAGCAGATACAAATCCAGAGTAATACCTCTGACTCCAACACCAACTGCAGCTGCTACGGTGCTTACTTTTTCTCAGTTCTCCATACAGAACATAAATATAAAATGTTTCCCTTCTGGACTCACAGAAATGGTGAGAAGATAAGTCCAGCACTCACGCACACATGATCAAGTTACGTGTGGTTATAATTGAAGAGACACTTGTCAAAGAGCCAAGAGACTAGCATTCTAGACGCAGACAAACTGGAAGATTACTACATAATATTGGGCAAATCCCTCTCTGAGCCTCAGTATACTCACCTTTAAATCAAAGGTCAAAATCAGGTGTTTGTAAGATCCCATTCAATTGATAATCTGGTTCCACTTGCAGCGGATGCTGTGGTGCCCCATCCCCCAGATCACCCCTTCAGAATTGAGGCTGCTGCCAGGAATGCTGGCTGCCTAAGGCTGAGCCAGGCCACTTCCAGAATAGCCTGCCTTCAGCCTTGCCCTGGAGGCAACCCACACTCAAAGACTTTGATATGGGGACACAAAAGCATTCAAGATCCCTTCCTACTGATAGACATCTCTGCAAGCCATCCAGGCTTCAGAGCTCCCTGGAGCATCCTGATGCCTTAATTGCAAAGGCATTATTCCTGTGCTTGAACCCACTTCCTCATTCCCTAGAAGTGTTCCAAAAGCAATCTCTTTCTGCATGTAAATCTTCATCTCACAGTCTGTCTTAGAGATAACTCAACCCACACCATCAACTAAATAATAAAACTCCTCAAAGAACAACGAAAACTTAACCATCATTCAACTGTCTGCATGCTGAATTTCTCCTTGCATGCATTTTAGTCATTACTGAATTCATTTAACAAAGTTTTTGAGCATTTGCTATATGCCATGCATGGTGCCATATGCTGGCTATGCACTTAAGAATGAAACACAAATGTTGGTTATTCTGATGCAAAAGTAGTATTTAAAATTGTGGGTTCTTGGGACACTGGGGTGGCTCAGGTGGTTACTGTCCGACTTTTGATTTCAGTTCCCATGATCTCACGGTTCCTGGGATCGAGAGCCCTGCATTTGACTCTTACTGACAGCATGGAACCCGCTTGGGATTCTCACTCCCTCTCTCTCTGCCCCTCCCCCACTCCAATACTCATGCACATGCTCGGTCTCTCTCTCTCTCTCTCTCTCTCTCTCTCTCTCTCTCTCTCTCTCAAAATAAATAAACTTTAATACCGTAGGTCCACATGGATTTGTCTAGTGATTCTCAGCTTTGTTGTGCACGGAATTCACCTGAGAAACTCTGCAAGCTACTGATGCCTAGTCTCACCCCAGATTTAATTAGTTTGGGGTGAAGTCCAAGCATCAGGGTTTTAAAAGCTCCTCAGGTGATTCTAATGGTCAGATGAATCACTTGTTAGAAGAGAAGAACATGGAATTAAAACCTGAGGAACTCCACCATTTAATGAGCAGATGGAGGAAGATAAGCCAACAATTAAGACAAAGAATCAACTACCCAAGAAGAAGGAAGAAATCCAAGAAGGGTGTGGTGACAACAGAAATTAAGGAGAAAGGGTAAATTTTATGGAAGGGTTGGATAAAGGGACCAAATACCGCTGAGAGGTTAAGGTGAGGACAGAAAATATCCCCATGGCATTTAGCAAAAGGGAGAGCTGTTTTTCAGCTGAGAGAGACAGAAGCCTGACTGGAGTGGGCAGAGTAGTGAGCGGTAAGGTAGGAAATGAAGGAAGGGAGAATACCCATTGAAAACTTTCGACTAGGAGAGACTTCAGCAAGGGACAGGAAGCTCTGGACCCTCCTTCCCCTCTTGAACATACCAAATGAACAGCAAAACCCAAATCAATTCTTTTTGTCAGAAATCCAAAAGCTAGTTGAGAGGCTTCTACACCCAAGCATGTGTAATGAAAGTAGCAGGAAAAGTGGAGACACCCTCTCGCCATAATCTCCACCTTAGCACAATACAGCACGGTGCAATGCCATCCAGAGATGTCCTTAGCTCCTGCTTCTTCCTGAGGAGGGAAAGAGACCTCACGTCCAATACACCAGCTTTTCTGAGTCTACCTTAGGAACCAACTCCTATCTCACCATCTGGGGCAACGATGGGATCCAGCACACACGTGGTAGTCCCCCGGGGAATAGAGAGAACAAAGCAGCTGTTTGATCAAGGGGCACTCACCACAGCTCTGCCCCCCACTTTGCTGTGAGTGGGCTGGAAACCCAGCTCTCACTGCATTCACAGTGCCACAATATAGAAGTAACCTGAATGCCCACTGACAGATGAGCACATTGAAAAATGTGGTATATACATACAATTGAGGACTATCAAGCCTTAAAAAAGAAAATCCTGCAACATGCAGCAAGGGTGAACACTGAGGACATTATGCTAAGTGAAATGAGCCAGTCAAAAACATAAGTACTGCCTGATTCCACTTCTATAAGGTCTCTAAGGTAGTCAAACTCAGAGAAGCAAAGAAGAAAATGACGGTTGGCTAGAGTGAGAAGAAAGAGGAGTGGCTAATCAAGAGGTAAAATTTCTGGGGTGCCTGGGTGGCTCAGTCAGCTCCGGTCATGATCTCACAGTTTGTGGGTTTGGGCCCCGCGTCAGGCTCTGTGCTGACAGCTCAGAGCCTGGAGCCTACTTTGGATTCTGTGTGTGTCTCTCTCTACCCCTCCCTGCTTCACACTCTGTCTCTCTCTCAAAAACAAATAAACATTAAAAAAAAAAAGAGGTAAAATTTCAGTTATGCAAGATGAATGAGTTCTAGAGATCTGCTGTACAATATTGTGCCTATAGCTAATAATATTGTATTGTACATGAAAATCTGTTAAGGAGGTTATAGTAAGTGTTATTACCACAATAAAATGGAAAAAAAATACAATTTCTAGTGACAACCTCCAAAGAAAAAACTATACTGTGTGTATACATAAAATAAGTTTTGCATGAGTTACTGCTCAATTTGAGGTAGGAAAAAAAGTCAAAAATTAGTCTGCTTTTTTAAAAAACTGAATCAAATAGCTTATTATTGAACTATCTGCACAGCTATTATTTGGAAATCAGAGAAAGGATGGCCTCTTCAATCAGTGTGCTGCACTGGGGTACCTGGGTAGCTTAGTCGGTCAAGCATCCAACTCTTGATCTCAGCTCAGGTCATGATCTCACAGTTTGTGAAACTGAGCCCTGCATTGGGCTCTGCACTGGCAACATGGAGCCTGCTTGGGATTCTCTTTCTCCCTCGCCCTTTCTCTCTCTGCCCCTCCCCTGCTCACATATTCTCTCTGCCTCTCAAAATAAATAAATAAACTTAAAAAATATTAAAAGTAAATAAGTAAATAAATGTGTTTATTAACTGGATATGCCTATTTTAAAAATGAGTCTTGACCCTACCCTACATCATATACAAGAGTTAAACTGACATGGATTACACAGTTAAATGTGAAACATAAAACAATAAAGCTCTCAGAAAAAAAAAAATAGATTATCTTCATGACCTTGGGCTAAAGAAAGACTTAAAAAACCATCAAACCATTAACAATAGCTAATAAATCAGAGCTTATTCAAAATAAGTACTTCATTTCATCAAGACACCATTGAAAAAGTGAAAATGCATAACAAAGATTGGAGAAGAGATCTGTAGTACATGTATGTGACAAAGAATCCTATCTAGAATGCATGAAGAACTACATACCGATAAGAAAAAGAAAACAAATTTTTTAAGTGGGAAAACACTTGAAACAACACTCTGCAAAAGAGATAGCTAGAAGTCCAATATATGAAAAGGTGCTCAATGAGATTAATCATCAGGGAAATACAAATTAAAATTACACTGTGGTATCATTATACCTACACGAGATGGCTAAAATTCAAGAGATTGCTAATAATATCAACTTTGGACATGAATGTGGAGTGGCTGGAACCCTCATACATTAATGATGGAGAATAACTGGAAAACTGTCCACATCTCCTAAAGTTCAATATTCATATACCCTATGATACACAAATTTCATTCTTAGGTGTATGCTTATGTCTACCCAAATGCATGTATAAAAATGTCCATAACACTTTTAATGAACCCAAATAATAATGACCCTAAACTGGAAGCATTATGAATATTCATCAATAGTAGTGATAGTAATATTCGAACTTTACCTGAACTCCTGGAACACTGAGATGTTAAGAAATTCCTCCATCATTCCCAGCATTCTGGGAAGCACTTTACCTCAAAGAGTTTGTCCCCATGTGACCTAAGTAAGACTCACGGTTAACCCCTTGTTTACCTATGACAAGACCAGAAACTCTCTAAACTCCCCTTTTTTGTCTACTGAATGAGTACCTGAACTGTTTGTCACCACTGACCAATCTGAATCGGAGACCTGGCAACTTCACCTGACCAAACGTGGCTTAGGCTTCTCTCCTCCCACGAGTTCCTCAGTTTTCTCTAGCCCCTAAGATTAAAAGCAATCACTTGGAACACAGAACGAAACCTCCTTAATGGACTCCTCCAAGAACTGGCTCGCAGCAAAGAAAAACTGTCCAATTTTGCCACCTGCTCACTGCAGTCTTCAACAACTGGCTCCTTCTGGCCACATTCACTCCTGTAAAAGAGAAGTTCCTTCTGCCTGACCTTTCAGATGCTTATCGGTCTTAAAGTCAGAGTATCCCTCTATTGCAACAATCCTTTCCAATTAAATCTTGCCTAAGTATGGATTTGTTTTCCATTTGACATAAAGTGGACAAATATACTGCAGAATATTCAAGACAATTAAATACAACACAGCAATGAGGAAGAAAGAGCTATCGCTATACCAACAACATGGGTGAAATCTCACAGATATGATGTTGAGTGGAGTGATTTTCCAGGATTATTATCCCTGTTCACAGATGAGCTAACTGAGGCAGAGAGCCTAATTATTCTAGAAAATCCTTTCTTCATAAAAGACCTGTTTTCAGTATTAGACAATTTAAGTAAAGAGCTTAGAATAGTACGTTATACATCGTGTTATGTATCAATTCACAGTAACCTATTTTGTATTATAAGCAAAGCAAAAGGAATCTGTTACAAAATAAGACAACCCAGTCAGAAAAAAAAAAAAAATGGAGTCCAAAGCAAGTGCAATTTATCAGTATTGTGCTTTGGTTTAAGCGAATATGTAGAATATTCTGATTTCTTGCATATATGCATACTGTAAATTCAGGCATCTTATTTTCCAAAACGATATTCTAATTTTACTGCTCTCTAGAAAATTATGGTACTGGGCTAGTGAAAGGAAGTAGTTTTCTTACTACCACAAACCAAAATTTAAAAACAGGACATTAAGTCAAGAGAAGTCAGAGCAGAAATCAGGAATTGAAATAAAATATTAAGCTTCAACATCCTTTAGAGTACAGAGCTCCAAGAGCACTGCAGAGCCTTTGGAGAAAGGGGCTTTTGCTACTGTCCGGAAACCCAATGAGCTGAGTGAAGTGCTTGCTGAAAAGCCACCACAGTTGATTCTGTTTCTGCTGTAACTGCTCTTTGCAACTTCTCTTTCAGCATTTCTAAGGTGTAAGATTACTTGTGATATAGAGACAAGAAAACTATCTCTTTTGAATTATATCTTCATTCAAATATCTGCAGGCACACATGTCTGAACAATGATAAGTGTCCCCAACAAAAATCCCATGACAAGATACAAAGGCAACAAGTATGAATGTCATTAGGTGAGATGAACTACTTCCTTGCAGTATGTGGTAGCATCCGGATAATGAAAGATAAGCCTTTTTTTTGTCCTTATCAACCACTGTTTGGAAACGAATGTGACTCTTTATTGAATGAGCTAGAACCTGGAGGACTCAATTATAAAAAAAAATAAAATTCTGTTTTCTCCCCAACATCCATCCAAACCTGGATGTGAGCTAGCATTCCACTGCACTTGAAGGAAATCTCCAACAGGTTTCATAATATTTTCAGTCATTCTCTGATAATAAAAAGTCTCCACCGGCACTTTCAGTCCCACTAAAATTGTCACTTTTATATTTCAGATGCCCAGTCCCTGGTAATGATAAAAATTCAGAGCTTGATTCAGAAATGACAACACCTCCCTCTCCTCCTCAAGTCTCCCTCAGAAAGGGGCTGCAGGCATGAGTAGGTTTTGTTCTGTCTTCCTGCCTTGTTAGTTCACAGCATTTTTGTGGGTTTCTCAAAATCCTCTCTTCGAGAACCTCAAAGTTCAATCACCATGAAATGGCTATGGCTTATTTTCAGCTGGCAACTCAGGATTGCAACCTTCACCCCAGGTATTCTGCAGTCCACACCTCACAGGCACACTACTGGGGTTCCATCATCTTCCCAGCCCCTTTTGGACGAATTTCCTTTCTTTGTTTTGTTATTATTATTATTTTTTTTTAGTTTATTTATTTATTTTGAGAGAGAGAGAGAGGGAGCGAGCAAGCACGCAGGGGTGGGGCAGAGAGAAAGAGAATCCCAAGCAGGCTCCACACTGCCAGTGCAGAGCCCGATGTGGGGCTTGAACTCACAAACCATGAGATCATGACCTGAGCTGAAATCAAGAGTCAGACACTTAACCAACTGAGCCACCCAGGCTCCCCATATTTCCTTTGTTTTAAACATCAAACCGGCACTTTCTTAGTTACTTTGCTCTTACCCTGTCACTGTCTACTCCTATTCTCGCTCATGTGACCAACATCGGAGTCATAGTGACTACCCAAGTATTCTTTTTCCTGACACACAGAAAGCAAATCTCCATGTCATGGTAGCCCTCTTCTCTCTGTTCTACAGCCTCTAGCCAATACCTGCAGCCATGACTGATGACTTCTCCAGTGTGAGTCAGATACCAGTCTACTATGAATCCCCCAAACTACAGGGGACAGACATGGTTCCGCCTCTCAGTAGCATTGAGAATAAGGAAAAACATTTTCCTCCCAATTCCATGGCAGGGAGTATGGAAAAGGTCACTGGGCTCCAAAGAATTTCCTCCAAAGTATTTCTATATGCTGTCTTCAATCTTAACCCTTTAAGGCCATTGAGGTAGATGCTGAGTAAAGGTCACAAAGCCAGTTTTCAGCACCTTTTTTGCATGACTGCATAAGAGGTCTCTTTCTTAACTTTGGTATGTGGGGGTTCGTGGCACCTATTGTTTTGTTCTTGGCCTTTGGAGCCTCAGCCAAAAACTGAGTCAGAAAGAATGCTATTCCAACTTCCTGATATACTAAGCTAACTTTTAACTGCTCTTAGTGGTCCTTTCTAACAGAAAATGTAGGTAATTATAGATTATTTATATAATTAATGAAGTAAATATTAATATTTACTTAACATTAAATAGAAGTACTTAAAATGTTCCTTAATATCAAATAATCAATTATCATTTCTATATTTTGGATTCTGGCAGGATGTAACATAAAGATAAAAGACTTTCGAATACAGAAGGTGAATTAATACAGATAGGCAGACTTTTTGCAGTAGAAATTTAAGAATTTTCACATGAGCTAAGATTTAAGAATTATGAACATTATCAACTAGAATTTTTATAACTTGGTTTTCTAATTAAATAAAAGTTCTTTGCCCTAATTAATAGTTGAATCAACAACTGGTCATTTCTAAAGGAAGAATTAAAAAAAAATAAAAACATTTATCTCAAAAATATTCCTGTTCAGGTGGGTTTTTCTCTAAAATTTCACACACTATTGAAAGGTAATTTGTGCACTATGGCTTAGAAATGGAACTTCAAAGGCAAACAAGCAAGTACATATATGGAAAGAAAACAATCTAAAGCTCTGTACGCTAATCTTCTGCAACCCATAGAGAGAGAACAATGAACCATAAGCAGTTATCTACTGCATGGCACAGGGGTATCAGTTAATTAAAACCTGTGCAGGTTGTACAGATCCTGTAGGGTAATACAAAGTAGACTTAACAGAAATACAGTTGATGTTCTGCTATCTATCCAAAGATTTTATTTTGGTATCTGTGTCCTAGTGCAGAATAAGTGGCAAGGTTATCAGGTGCAATATGTTGATACCAGATTAAGTCCCTTTTATATTTTCCAATGTGATATGATTTTTTAACCAAAACAACTGCTTATCTAATTTTCCTCTATCATTGTGAACCTCATACAAAAGCTGGAAAAAGAGATAAAAAAGTTACTGAAGGTTACATTTTCCACTTCTCTGTGTTTCTGCCATTGTGAAATCACTCCAGCAACTGCCCCCTCTCTCCTGCATCATAAACGTTCTCTCTCTACCAGAACCCTTCCACCACCTTACAAATATGCTTTGTTATCCCCCATCTGTAAAAACCTTTCTCTTGACCCTGCATACCCTCTGACTACAGCTCATTACTAATGTGCTTTTTTACATCAAAATTCCTCAGAAGAATTTTAATACTTGCAGCCCCCATTTCTTCCCTTAATGTCCTTTAAATCCAATGTAGCAAGATTTTGTAACCATGTATAGAAACAAGTCTTATCAAGGTCAATGATGTTGTCAAATGCAATGACCAATTCTCAGTGTTCACCTTCTTGATCTAACCACAATACTTGACATTGTTGATCATTACCACCTCCCTTAAAAGATTTTCTTGGCTTGAGTTCTAAGTAAAAAGACATGACCTTAATTCCAATCTTACTTCACTAGCTGCTCCTTTCCATTCTCCTTTGCCTGTTCTTCCTCATTTCTTCAACTTCATCCCCAGTCATTTCTCAGATGTTTTTACCTTCCAAAGTAACTCAGTTTCTAAGTGACCTCATTCATTTCATTAATTTACAACTTGCAAATTTATACCTCCAGACTACACCATTTCCCAGAATTTCTGATGCTATATTCAACAGCTTATTGGACATTTCTCCATTGAAGTCTAATGAAAACCTCAAAATTAAGACAACCAAGACCAAATTCTTGATTTCCCCTCACCTCTGATCTACTCCTAATGTAGTCTTTAATAGACCTCTCAGTATATTGAAACAAATAAACAAACAAACAAACAAACAAAAACCTTCATGCTTTCTGTTCTCAGGCCCAAAACATGGGAATCACCCTTACAATGACCTACAAGTTTTCTGACTCTTCCCATCATTCACTCTGCTCTCGGTCTCCATACCATCATTTAAATACATAAAGCCTGCTTCAGGACTTTGGTATTTGGTGTCCTTTTCCTTGAATCATTGTTCCCCTAGAGATCTCCATGGCTTTCATCTTTACTTCAGCTCCCTATTAAAATCTTACCTTATCAGAAAGATATTTTTGACCAGCATGTATAAAATAGGAACCCCACCCCTTAATTATCCTACTCTAATTTTCCCCATAGCCGTGATCACCATCTGCCATATTATTTTTTTTAATGTTTATTTGTTTTTGAGAGAGACAGAGTATGAGTGGGGGAGAGGCAGAGAGAGACAGGGAGACACAGAATTCAAAGCAGACTCCAGGCTCTGAGCTGTCATCACAGAGTCTGACGCGGGACTTGAACTCGTGAAGTGCGAGATCATGACCTGAGCCGAAGTCAGACACTCAACCAACTGAGCCACCCAGGTGCCCCTCACCGCCTGCCATATTAAAAATTCATGTCTACATATCCATGTTGTCTCCCACTAGTACCAAACTTTCTGAGGGCAAGAACCTTGTTTTGTTCACAGCCATAGCCCAAGCACCTAGATCAGGGCCTGGTACATATTAAATGCTCAATAAAGGGTAACTGAATAAACTAAATGATTCACTTTTAAAACATAAAAGAAGTAGACAGTATATCAGTTAAGTGTCAGAAAGAGATTGTTTGCTCTAAGTTGAAAATTTGCATTAAGAATTGTGAAATCTCAGAGCACCTGGGTGGCTCAGTTGTTTAGGTGTTTGACTCTTGATTTTGGCTCAGCTCATGATCTCATAACCTGGGATTGAGCCTGGCATCGGGCTCCGCGCTGGCAGACAGAGCCTGCGTGCAATTCTCTCTCTCCCTCTCCTGTCCTTCTACCTCTCTCAAAATAATCTTAAAAAAAAAAAAAAAGAATTTTGAAATCCCAGAATATAGTCATATAATGTACTCAAAATTGTAATGACTGTGCCTTCTTTTTAAAGCTACCTATAAGACCACTCTTTTCATTTCCATTGATAAGACAGAATTGACTATACCTACCTAATTTTTATAAGAAGATGCACATTTCCAGAAGTAACTTACAGGAGTCCATCTTTATTATGGATACTTTAACTGTAGCTCCAAATGTCTATTTTACCTTTTTTCATGTAATTCTTATTCTAGACAACCCAATCTATATTAGTACTATCAAAGTTCTAATTCCTGCTGCATTGCCAAATGCATTAGTCCAAAATTTTGAATATTTTGAATCAAAGAAACACAGCTAAACTTTAAAAAATGAATTATATTTTTGGTAATTAATTACAAACAGTGCTTCTATGAACATTCTTGTACATATCTTTTGGTACACATATGTACACATTTCCACTGAGTATATACCTAGGAACAGATTAGCTGGGTGATAGAGAATATGAATTTCAGGTCTTGGATGCTGCTAAATGAGTCACCAAGTCTTGTACAGTCCATACTTTCATCAGCAGTACATGAGACTTGTAGCTCACATTCTCACTAACACTTGGTATTTTCTTTTTTCTTTTCCTTTCTTTTCCTTTTTTTTTTTTTTTTACTTTTAGCCATTCTAGTGGATGTGTAATAGCATGCCATTGTCATTTTAATCTGCATTTCCTTAATGACCAATGAATATGCTTATTGACCTCTTGGCTATAGTCTTTTGGTCATTTTCAATTAGGTTGCCTGCCTTTTCCTTAATGATTTTCAAAAGCATTTTTTTTTTATGTTCTCAATAAAAGTCTTTATTGGTGTGTGTGTCTGTGTATTTGGAAACAACCCAAATGCCTTCACAGGAGAATAAAGTGTAGTGATTCATATGACAGAATACAATGCAGCAATGACAGTAACAACTACTGTGACATTTAACACTGTTGATGAATCTCACAGATAAAACAAAAAAAAAAGCCACTCATTAAAGATATTTACTGGATTATTCCATTTATATGCAGCTGAAAAATAGGCAAATTTAACATACTGTATGGTAATCTTAAAAAAGGCAGTGAGTAATTGGAAGAAGAATGAAGTGGCTTCTCAAGTTTGAGTAACATTCTATTTCTAGATCTGAGTGCTGGTTCCATGGTTAAATGTGAAAGCTAATTAAGTAGCACACTTATGATTAGTGCATTTCTATATATGCATATTAGACTTCAAAGCGTCAAAACAATACACACAACAACAACTTTTGTGTTTAAATATATGTGTATGTATGTGTACACCCACATGGACAGACACACACACACGTACATACATACATGCACGCACACACACACACACATGAAAAGAGAGAGAAACAGAGAGATTGCATAAAGCAATTAAAAGGTGATTCTGGAATTATTGGTAAGTTAAAACTAAAATTCTCTAATATTCTATATGAAAGGGGATAAATACACGCATCCAAATTTGTTATAGTCACTAAAAGATAATTCCCTTTTGTATCTCTCAAGAACTGGACTATTGCTTTTTATCCCCTGAAAGCAGAGTCGAGGAGAACTGTGTGTTTTACACTTCATTTCCTTTGTAGTTATGCCTTTGTAGATCTTATTGTATGAGTACAGGCAGTATGAAAAAAAGAGTGCACAGATACTGTTTCCCGACAATAGTAGCTTAGAATGACTTCTTATTTACAAAACTCTATTGGTAACTAACATCCAAATTGAACACCATTAATCAAATGAATGACTATTTTTTATATGGTGGAACCCACATCAATGAACAGGAAGATTGTAAGACTGTTTCCTCAGAAACTGACACTCTGTTATTTAGATAAAACATCGATGAGTTTTAAATCTCAGTAAAATCCCACAAGCAAACCTAATGTGTTACTTGAAAGTGGTAAAAACATACAAAGGATAAGTGAATTCAAGGTAAAGAAAAATGAGTTCTCATTGGTGGAAATAACATCTAGATAAATACAAACTGGAAAGAAGGCTCATAAAAAAAATTGCACTGAGAATCGGAAGACCTAAGTTTTACTTCCAGCTCCTAGCCTGTGGTGTGCCTTAAGAAAGCCATTTCCTCCTGTGACCTCAGCTTTCTTATCTTCCAAATAAACGGAATGGACTATGATGCTGTATGACCAAAAAAAGAAAAAAAAGTCCTAAAATACCCACGTGGATTAGATAACAAGAATACTACTAAATTTATGACCTTAAGAAAGCTATATAAACATGCTCCACAGCACAAACTTTTCACATGTAAAGGGAGAAGGATGCTGCCTCCTATATAGATTCATTGTATTAAAAAGGGTCATAGGTCAAGCACATGGCACCTGCCCTCACCTTGAGTGTGCCACATACGTTGTATTCACCCAAATCTTAGCATTCTGAATCTATGAAAAAGCTATGTCTAATAAAGTTACTCAGATATTTTCTCCATGATTAGTTTTCCTGCCTATAATAATTAGCTTAAGTAATGATAGAAGAATGAGACCAAGAATAATATGAAATACGTAAAATTCCTTTGAACCTTTAAAAAGGTTTCAACAATACACAAATATAGGTAATCCACTTTGTAGAACTTTTACAGTTCAGAAAATATTTTCATATACAATTTCAAATTATACTATCAGAGAAGCTCTGTGAAATAGGTGGAGGTAATTATTTCCAATTTACAGATAAGAAAATTGAGGACTGGAGAGGCAAAACAATTGCTTATTCAAGGTCACAAATGTATTAATCTGTTCTAGAACAGAACCACAGTCTTCAGACTCAGGACAACATTGTTTCCACATGTTAAAATCCCAAATAATCTTTTCTCCCCAAACTGTGAGAAATTCATAAATCTTATTGCTAATTCTTTCATTTTACAGATCAGGGTTATTAAAATGAAAAGTAACTTATCTGAGAACACACCACGAGTTAGTAACAGAGCAGAGCCCAATTCTTCTCCAGAATTTCAATCTAATTCTTCTTCCTCTTTATTAACTCAACTAATTTCACTTTAAATTTGGCATTAATTTCAATCATTTAATTGCACATAGAATAGGGCTTTCGTAGAGTAGGTAGGTGGCTTTTGAGGTGGGGCTGGAGGAGGAGGAGGCAGGTAACCAGTAAAAAAGGGGAGGACAAAGACAAAGTCAAGGCAGTGGTTGCAGTATGCACAACAGCAAAGGGACGTTTGTCAGTGACAAGTTAAGTATGCCAAGAGCATGCTAGAGGTGTGGAATAGAAGTGAAAAGAGAAAGGGTCAGCCATAGTCAGAGAAATAAATGATGGGATATACACTGAGCATCACTGATCTGCTGACACTATAAAACAGTAGTTTTCAAGGTGCAGTCCACAAATACCTGAAGGTACCCAAGACCTTTTCTGGTGGTCCATGGAGTCAAAATTACTTTCATAAAAATAATAATTTTAAAAATATTATTTGCTTTGTTTCACTATACTGACATTTACACCGATGCCACAAAAGCAACGGTGGATAAACTGTGGTGCGCAAATCAAGAAAGTAATACTTACACGTATTAACAGTCCTTTACTTTTGCACATTAGCAGTAAATAAATAAATAGTTTTAAAAACAGTGTTCCTAAGTAATATTCTTAAAGAAGCACTAAAATGCTAATTTTATTGAATTTTGAAATTTAAATCCACATTGTCTTAATATTCCGTGTGAACAAAATGGGAAGTTTTTCGTGAGTAATTTCTACTTGTATCTGTGGTTATCCACACATCGAACTATGCTAACAGGTCCAAAGAAAAGCAATTGGGTCACTGATGTTCTAGCCAAAGCAGACACTTCTTATGGAACACCATTTTCATGGAACAACACAGAAAAACTATGGTAATTTAGTCTTAGTTACTTAGCAAACAATTTTTCAAAAGTGAATCAAGAGAGCTTGTTAACTTTGAGAAAAACTGCAAAGAGCATAGTATTTGCTGCCAATAATAAATTGTAAATTTTCACACAAAAATTGGAATTTTAGACAAGGTAATACCCACCATCACGAGCTTCAATACTTTCCAATACTTAACAGACTTTCCAGTGAGATTGGAAGGGACATTAGATAGATGTGATTTTTTGATATTGTATAATGAAATGTGCCAACATTTGCAAAACACAGCAAGCCAATATTTTCCTCATGGCCAATGGAGAATGTTATAAAATTATGTTACAGTCATTCACTGTAACTATAGTTAACAATATTATGCTGTATATTTGAAAGTTGCTGAAAGAGTAAATCTTAAAAATTCTCATCACAAGAAAAACAAAATTGTATAACTATGTGCTGGATATTAACTAAACTTACTGTGGTGAGCATTTCACCTTACTTACATATGTCAAATCATTATGTTGTACACCTTGGACTAACACAGTGTTATAGGCCAGTTACATCTCAATGAAAATAGAAAAAAAAAACAGAAATCAAATTGTTCCAAAAACAATTTAAGACGCTAAAAAACTGTGAACAGTAATAAAACTAAGAAAGTGTAAAAAAAAAAGGGGGGGGAAACCAATAGATTTTCGTACAACAGAGAACAAAATGTTCACTGATCTGATTTCAGAATTAACACCGCAATTAACTTTTAAGAAATTATCACTTGTTAACTTTTGGCATGGCATTAAAAAAGAATATTCACAGCTATGAAAAGGCTATTAAAATAATCTTCCCTTTTCTAATTACATGTCTGTGTGAAGTCATACTTTTTTTACCTACTCCAATCAAAACAATATACCACAAAGCCAAAATGAGAATCTGGCTCTCTTCCATTAAGCCAGCAGGAAAGAGATATGCAACAATGTAAAACAACAGCCACTCCTCCCACTATTTTTGTTTGTTTTTGAAAATATAGTTACTTTTCATAAAAATTAAGTTGCTTATGTTAAGATGTAATAAGTATAGTTAAGTGATTTAATTAATATTTTAAAAATTTGTCTCAACTTATAAGACAATATCAGTACATATAACTCACACAAACTAAAGCTCTTTGTGGCCTTCAAAATGCTTCAGATTGCAAAGGGGTGCTAAGACCAACAGTTGGAGAGCCACTGCTGTGCAGAATGAACTAAAGTGGAGAAGGCAGGCTGGAGTTCAGGCAACTAGGTAAGCAATTTCAATAAAAGATTCGAGATGAGACGATGACAAAATGACCAAGACCATAATAGCAGGGATGGGGAGAAGCAGCCAGATATAAGAGTCATTTCTAAACAGGAATCGATAGGATAAGGAACTGATGAGATGATCAGGGAGAAGCTCATGGAAGAAAGATGCTTCTGCCATTTTTCATGAAAGGCTGAGTACAAAGTTGAGAAATGCAGATGGTAGAGCCGGCTTGATACATGAACTCTGAGGTCCAGTAGGAAGTTGAAAATAATTATGGGTGGGGGGGGGGCGCCTGGGTGGCTCAGTCGGTTAAGCGTCCAACTTCAGCTCAGGTCATGATCTCGCGGTCCGTGAGTTCGAGCCCCGCATTGGGCTCTGTGCTGACTGCTCAGAGCCTGGAGCCTGTTTCGGATTCTGTGTCTCCCTCTCTCTCTGACCCTCCCCCATTCATGTTCTGTCTCCCTCTGTCTCAGAAATTAAAAAAAAAAAAAAAAAAAAAAACATTAGAAAAAAATTAAAAAGAATTAAAAAAAAAAAAAAAGAAAATAATTATGGGGAACCCACAGGAGTAGTTCCACCTAGACATAAAGTTGTGTGGATAACCACAGATACAAGTAGAAATTACTCACAAAAAAAAACTGATGAGTAAGAAGCTAAAAGGACCAAGAATGAATACCTGGCAAAACCCAGTATTTCAGGATACACTAAAAAGGAATAGCTAGTGAAAGTGGCTAATCAGTTAAATCAGGAAAAAAGTTCCAAGAGTGAGTCAAGTGCTAGTAGCCAAAAGATGGATGCTTAGGGTAGGAGACTGAATCAGGATGTAGAAGACAATCATTAGTCCTTATCAAGTCATAGAAGGACTCAAAAGTCAATAGACTTGCTTAAAAAGAATAAAATATCTTTACCAAAAAGTACCATGGTAACAGGAATTAATATTAACAGAGGAGTGAACATTAAGAATATTAAGTAGTACACATTGTTTCATTTCTTACCACAATAATGTATGGCTTTCATAATTCCAAGAAATTCAAGGAGAGGAAAGGAAAGAAATAATGCATAGCCCAGAGAAAGTATAGACCATTGTAGGCTATTAATTTAAGATACATGGTAGTGAACAGAGGGAAAAAACAAAGTTAATGAAATAGGAATATAAAAACTATACTAGGAAGGAAAAAACAAAAACAAAAATAAAAACTATACAGTAGGGGCGCCTGGGTGGCTCAGTCAGTTAAGCATCTGACTCTTGGTTTCAGCCCAGGTCATGATCTCATGGTTTGTGGGATCAAGCCCCAAGTTGGGCTCTGCATTGATAGCATGGAGCCTGTTTGGGATTCTCTCTCTACCTCTCTCTCTGCCGCTCCCTAGCTTGCACTCTCTCTCTCAAAATAAATAAACTTAAAAAAAAAAACCAAAACCTGCATATATATATTTTTTTTTCAGTTGAGAGACAATTTAGTATATTTGTAAGCCCTTAGGGGGGAAAAAAAAGCCAAAGAAAGAAAAGCAAATTGAAAACTCCGGAGAGCAGAGGTAAGGCAATAGAGGTAGGTCTCGGAAGAGAGTAGAGGAGATAGGACAAAAGGAAGTCCCTTTTCCTGTTATGTCAGATGGAAAGGAGAAAAGAAAGGATAGTATAGGTAGCTTTAGAGTGAAGATAGGCACTGGGAGAGTTTCCACCCAATTACTTCTATTTGTTTGTCTTTGAAATAAACTAAGACTGTATGCTAAGACTCAAAAGGGTAGGCTCAAGGACAAAACAATTATCAGAGAGAGAGAAAAACAGAGACTAAGAGCCAAGTAAAAGGATTATTGGAAACATTGTGAAGACTCAGCCAAGACTAGATCACCACACAAAATAAATCAGTACAGATTCTGAATAACTGAAAGCATCTACATCTGAAGAATTAAGCCAAAAATATCATAGTCAAATGAAAACAAAATTCTGGGCGATATTGAAAAGTGTTGTAAGAATTTGGATCATTTTGTCAGTCATGCCCATGGTGTAACGGAGAGCTAAATATTGATGCAAAAGGGCACTCATTACTCATCTACTCATTAATACATTGGTATTTTCTATGAGGTTATTCCCAGGAATCATGGTAGTAAACTTCCCTGAACAGTCATGAATCCATACTATTGTTCTCCTAAAAGAGGACCAATAAAGGTCAGATGTTTCAAGTTAACCGACATATTCTATTAGTGATTTAATCAGTGTTTTGCTGTTATTCCAATCAGAGCTCTAGAAATATTATTTCATATTTACATCATGTCTCAGAGGAGCTATTTGTATGTACATAAATTTGAATAATTTGCCTCATGAATTCTAAGCGTAAATTTCCGTAAAATGTCTACAGTAAAAGAAATCCTTTATAAAAGGTTCTCTGCTTTGTGGAACACAGCAGTGTTCTGTCTCTTTCAGGTAGTAACACAATGAGAATAGAGAAGATCTCTGCAAATATACTCTGTGCTTTACCATATTACTGTATCTCCAAAAGAAAAAAATAGGCACATTTCTGTAAGTCAAATTCCTTAGTGTATAAAAATTGGTACGCTAATAACGCAAACAATTCACTTTCTACATACATTAATCTACTTTGGAATACAATGAAATACATACATTTTAATAAGTGAACTCTGAAATTTAGCTCCCTTTGTAATTAACTTAGTCAAGAAACAGAATTTTGTGTATTCTTTTTCTGTTGGTAGGTTTGGCTGGTTTTTAATCTGAAAGCAAAAGAGGATCAAAACAAAAGGAGTTAACCCTGAATATAAAGGTACCAAAAGAATGATAAATAAAACTTGATTAAGTCATAAAAGATACAATTGTCATAAATGAATGATGGATGAGTGAAATTGGGAGACTACTGAAATCAAACTTTTCCCTATACAAATGAGTAGAGACCCCCCAAATTAGTGACTTATTCAAAGTCATAAAACCAATCAGCAACAGTTTTAACTGAGATACAGGAGTGTTCTTTCTCCCATATTACAATGCCTTGACCATCATGATTTAGCAGACATACAAAGGGAACTTTAAAGGTGTTACCTTTAATCCCAGTCCCAGTCAGCCACTGACCCATCAAAAGACTGATTTATATTATTTCTGTATAGTCAGTCACCCATTTTATTCCATTTGACTTGGCAGGCATAGTGGGGCTCTTATGCAAAGAATTTTGAAGTAGACAGAACATAAAATTGTGTATGTGTGTGTATACTATGTGTGTGTGTGTATACACACACACACACACACCTTCACATATATACTAAGTATATGTGTGTATATGTATGTATATACATTAAACTTTCACATTCTGCCTACTTTGAGATACTTTGCATAAGATTCTCATTATGCATGCTAAATAAAAGTGTGTCTGTGTATACATTTGTTATATATGGTTAGAGTTAACATATTGTGTTAACTATAAATTGTAAACACTTGAGATATATGTATATATACATATTAGATGACGGGTGTGTGTGTGTGTGTGTGTATGCATATATTTGTTAGAGTTAATACTATATATGGTTCAACAAGAAAATAAAACATACCATATAAAGAGTATTATTAAATATAATCAAATATCAAAACATGCAGTATGAACAAAAAAGACTCAAGAAGAGGGAGTTAACATTAATTCTAGTCATAGACTCATGAAATCTTGGGGATGAGAACAACTTTCAAATACTGTAATTTCCCAGTGAGGCTTGATTTGGGTAGTATCTCTACCCAGGCCACATTTTATTAGCAACAAAGAACTACCCAAAGAAATCCATTTTCTCTTTGGACAGTTCTATCATATCCTTTAAAAGTGAACTTGTCTTCTTCTATGTTTCTCTTTGATCTCGGTTCTATAAGTCGACATCATGCAAAAGAAGTCTAGTTCATCTTGTGTAATAACTCCTCAAATAGCAGGTAACTACTCTTCTATTCTTCAAGGAAAACAACTCACAGTACAACCAACCAAACAACAGACTTTCATGTTCCTGCAAATCCTGATCATGATTCCTTAACAAATTCCCATGAAATTCTAACCATCACAAATGATGGCAACCAGAATTTATACCCACCATGATAGTAATACATTTTCTTTCTAAAAATAATATTTCTATCAATGTCCAAGACTAAGTATTAAATAGCCAGCACATGCTATCAATTTATATTAACCTTATTCTCAACTGAAACTTCTAATTATTTTTAAAAACTTCATAAGGTAAGGTAATACTTGAGGTGAATCATGAAGGACGACTGAGACCTGCATAGATTAACCAAGGTGTTGTCTAACATTCTAAACGTAAACATGTCTAAGCATAAACAATGGCAAGAGTAGTTTAGGAGCAAGGGCAGATCAACCTTTCTAAAACTAGAGGGTAGTTTCACATAAAGTTTGGGATGCAAATTAGAGGGGCCCTTGAAAATCAAAGTAAAGAGTTTGCACTAGGATCCTTCAGGCAAAAAGAAGACATTGTGGGTCTTGAACATAATATTAACAAGATGAAAATGGAAACAGTATATAAGACCAATAATAATGACCAGAGAAAAAATAGGGCAAATAATTAGAAAACTATTGAGGAAAAAAGTTCAAAATGATGGTAAGTGGAGATGCAACGAACATGACAGATAGAGGAAATCATTCTAAGAGAAAGAAAGACAGGTTCCATTTAAGTTTCATGCCTGAGTAGCTAGAGTAATGAGGATGCCAGTTTCAAAACCTAGGAAATTATTTGGAAAGGGAAGATCATTAATTCACCTGATGGCAAAACAACAGCATGCCAGTAAGCTGGGATTGTTTAACAGGTAGTAAAAAAAATGTATAACTAAACATTAGTGACATATTCAAGCTAGATGTGTTATGGTAACAATACAGACAATTTTCAATTGTATTCATTACAGAAATTACCCACACCCTTTTGCAATCAGCTTTTCATCTTTTGGCCAACACATTTATCTTGAATGTTTCCATCAGGAAGAAACTAGAACTAAACTAAAATCGATCCACTCTATTATAATCAACAGTAGGTAAGAAAATCAGAATAGGAAGAAAATAGCTAATATTATACTTAGACAACATGTAATAGCTTTGATTATTCAGTACATCTACCCTTCTACCACATATAACTGATATATACAAATGCTATCATTAAATGGTCAAATCTCTAAGAGACAAAAAAATTTCTCATAACATACCAAATGCTTTTACACATATAGTTGTTTTGTTTTGTTTTGTTTTTAGTTTGTGAACAAATTAATATAGAGAAGCCACATCGTTTTCCATTATACACACAGAACCAAATTCCTTTGTCATGATTTTAAAAGTAGAGTACCAACAGTTTGGAGGAAAAAAGATGGGACTCATTTATGCTAACATGACTACACACTAATATAAATAACAGCAGCCCTCATCTAGTATCAATCAAGGGTATATTATTAAGTCTCCCCATATTTCAGATACAAGTATGGGCCAAAAGTGGGAGAAAGGAAATTTTAAATTTAAGTTATAAACATATTAGTGCACTTACTGTAAACTATCCTATACTTGAAATTCAAACAGTCCTCAACAAATGGTAGAAGATTCCCTAGGCTCAGTGATGGCAAAAATGCAGCATGTGCCAAAAGGTTACAGCCTGGCCAAATTCAGTATTTAAAAGTGTCATTATGTCTGCTGATAGCACAAACAGAAGTGACAAGTAATGTTTTTTGTTGAGATAATTCTATTTTGTTTTGGTTTATTCAATCAAAAATTCTGAAAGTATACTATATATGTTCTGGTTTCATATATAATGCACATATAAATATAAACATATACCACCTTCTTAAAAATTACGGCAGGTATGACTAGATCACTTAAATCTGCAATCCCTCAATCATTATTTGAGAACAGTAGCTTGACATATTTCTTCCTATTGGTTTAGATCAGAAAGGAGAAATATTTTCTGGGCTTGAAAGACATACTTTAAAAGTATGATCGTGGGGCGCCTGGGTGGCGCAGTCGGTTAAGCGTCCGACTTCAGCCAGGTCACGATCTCGCGGTCCGTGAGTTCGAGCCCCGCGTCAGGCTCTGGGCTGATGGCTCGGAGCCTGGAGCCTGTTTCCGATTCTGTGTCTCCCTCTCTCTCTGCCCCTCCCCCGTTCATGCTCTGTCTCTCTCTGTCCCAAAAATAAATAAAAAACGTTGAAAAAAAAAAAAAATTAAAAAAAAAAAAAAAAATAATAATAGTGGCCTAATCAAGTTAGTTCACTTTTCTCTAAAAGTATGATCGTTCATGAAATTCCAAGAAGAGATTCTACCACCGAAGGCTTTTAAATCCTTATTATTAACACAAGACCAAGATATATTTATTTTATATGGGTGGGCTTTCCAAGACAATGCACCAAAAATAAAGGCAGATCTGTTTAAATCTGCACTGAAACAAAATTTTCAAATGATTCTATCTCATTCTATTGGATAATAGTAAGGCTGTAATCAAATACAATATATAAAATCAAAGAATCTTAAAAATATGACAAATTAAATTGACCTTAAATATCACTATCTGGTCTAACCACCTATCCAATGTTCAAATTTTCTATAAAATATATCTGCCAAATAATTACCCTTCATGGCGAGTGCCTCCAGTTACTACTTATTTTAACTATTGGTGCCAAGCAGCAAAATCTACTTTCTCATCCACATCAGAGTTTTTCAATGATTTGAAAACAACTTTCAAATACCTCAGTTTCTTCAGTTCTTCCTAGTATGACATGATTTTAATTATTTCAATTGTTACTGCAATATTGATTAGCACAATGCAGAAATCTCTGTAAATCTTGCTTCAAATAATATCATTCTACTAATATACTTAACATAAAATTGGTAAAGTAGAAATACTAATTTCTTTAAGTAATGATATATACTCATTTGTATCATATATATTATATACACATAATGCATATATATATATATATATATATATATATATATATATATATATATAACATAGTATCTCATTTTTTCTTTCAAATGTTTTCTACCATATTTTCCCCATCCTATCCTTGCACAGGTGATTTCTTGACAAAAGTGCAATTTATACTTCCATCTTTTTTAGATTCAGCCCATCACTTTAACCCTTCAACATCACAGTGGATCCTAATTCTGTCTCAGATATTCACTCTATGTTCCCAAATCACATGATCCTCAGTTTGGGTGTTTCCTCTGTATAGTCTTATTTTAGTCACTGAAAAAAATGTTAAACTTGATAAGGCCAAAATTTCACAAGGAAACGTCATCCATGTTGGAGACGTTCCACTAATTACCCAGTTGTTAACTCATCTAGTTGTCCCTATATTGAGACTATATTTCTAAATATGGTCCATAGGGACTTATATAAGTTCCTTTCAAGTATCTTAACAAAACCCAGATATAATGACTTATAAGAGCCAAAGATCTTTAGGTTTTTATTCATTCTTTAAACAAATTTTTATTGTATGTATATATTCTGTGATCTCTGATGATTGAGTCAATAAGACACTGCTCTCTAGGAGCTTACAATCTAGTGGGGAAAGCAGGCAATTACAACTGATGATTACCAAACAGTATTGTAATTAACATGATAGGCAGTTGGGGAACTATGGAGGCATAGAGTGTCATTATCTAGATCAAATGATCAGATTAGGGAAGGTTTCCCAAGGTTTGAGATCGTTATGGAACAGTCAGATTAAAATTCGGTTATATGGGTGTGATGCTCTTCAGAGCGAGGTCTGGGCCAGACATACAGACTTAGGTGTATTAAAAAGAAAACCACAGGCCCAAAATGGTGTCACTTAAGCCAAGTCACCAAATATAGACCTGATACCTAACCCAACTACATTTCAACGTCCCCTAAAAATGTAGTTTTAACTAGTCAGTCAGGAATGTTCTGATCAGCATCAATGAGGAATCTGTCACATGTGCCCTCTCCATTCCCCAAAAGATGAGATAATGCATCTAGTAAGATCCCCTCCCTCTAAGGGAATGTAGCCTTGCCTGAAATAATCCTTTTTTTGTTAAATAACTTCTTGCCACACTCTCCTTCCTGTAAAAACCTTCCATGTTGTATAACTCCTCAGAGCATCTCTGTACTTGCTAGATGGAATGCTGCCTGATTCATGATCTGCTACTAAACCAATTAGATGTTCAAATTTACTTGGTTGAATTTTGTTTTCTAAGAAGAGTCAACAGTGAATAAGTGGTATTTACAGCCATGGATTTAGACAAGACCACTGAGGCAGGAGTTAACTAAAGAAAAAGCATTGGCATTTCAGGTAAAGGAAAGAACACTTCTAGAGGTGTGAAAGAGCAAGTGTGTATGAGATCTGACTCATATGTGTTGAGGTGGGAGGGGGACGGGGATAGCAAGATATTGCTGGAGATGCCTGGGTGGCTTAGTCGGTTGAGCATCTAACACTTGATTTCAGCTCAAGTCATGATCCCAGGGTTGTGGGACAGAGAGCCCTGTGTGGGGCTTCCTGCAGTGTGTGGAGCCTGCTTGAGATTCTCTTCCTTTGTCTCTCTTTCTCCCTCTCTCCCCCTACCCTCTTCCACATGTACGTGCTCTCTCTGTGTAAAAAAATAAAAGTGGTGTCAAATGGCGATTCAAAAAAAAAAAGAAGAAGTAAAGAAAGATATTGCTAGAGGTGTCAGAGGCCAGCTTAGCAAGAGCTTTGAGTATGAAGCCAAGAAATGAGAACCTTATATAGAAAGCTATGGAGGCGCTTACGGGGCTCTAAGCATTGGAACTACTTGAGTAGACTGAAGATTCAGAAAACACACTCCAGTAAAATATGAATTGATGGAGGAAGACAAGAAGCAGAGAGACTAATAAAAAGTTCACCAGAACAGGTGGAGAAGAGTAATTAAAGTAGTGTGTCCACAGGGGAGTGAAAATGAAGGACATATTCCAGAGCTGATAAAGACTCTGAACTGAGAAGTCTTGGAGACTACTCAATTTGAGACGCTAAGGTAGAAAGAGAATGTCTAAGGTGATCCCCGGTACTTCCGTTAGCAAAAGAGGTAGTGGTATCATTTGCTGGAAAAATGAACACGGTATTAGGAGTGGTGGGGAGGATTTCTGAACTCAGGTTTTATCATGTTGAGTTGAGCCCGAGGTCAAAATAAGTATAGCCACATAAAAATATTGGAGTTATGGGTAAGGCATTCTTCAAAGAAGTCTGAAATGGACACAGAGATTTAGGAATACAGTGAATAAATGGTAGTTACAGCCATAGATTTGGACAGAATCTCTCAGGCCAACTGTATAGACAACCAGAAGAAAGACCAAGGAATGAAGGTTAATGTCAAATTCAAACTGGAAAATAAAAAGCTCACTGTGTCCAAGGACTTAATCAAAATTATCTTCTCATTTACAGTTTATTTCTTATATTTTAAAATATATTAAATTTCTAAAATGTTTGAAAGGAGATTTATCAGATAGCTTGTCAATGTCATATGGCTGTTTCACTTACACATCAAAAAACAACAGCATAGGGGCGCCTGGGTGGCGCAGTCGGTTAAGCGTCCGACTTCAGCCAGGTCACGATCTCGCGGTCCGTGAGTTCGAGCCCCGCGTCAGGCTCTGGGCTGATGGCTCGGAGCCTGGAGCCTGTTTCTGATTCTGTGTCTCCCTCTCTCTCTGCCCCTCCCCCGTTCATGCTCTGTCTCTCTCTGTCCCAAAAATAAATAAAAAACGTTGAAAAAAAAAAAAATTAAAAAAAAAAAAAAAAAAAAAAATAAAAATAAAAAAACAACAGCATAAATTTATGTTACAGCATCTCAAAAAAATGTGAATTAAAAAAAATAGTAAAAGAGCCAGGAAAAACTTATGATATAATTCAAGTTCAACATCAAAATTGAACCCTAGAATGTTAAGGACCCCAAGTCTTTTATTTCTTCTACATTTTAAAACCTTTTTCTTCTTATATACAGTCTTGGTTGGGGGAAGGATATTACCACAACAGTGAAACAGAAAATTTGTGCTTGTGTCTGCTACACTCGTACATTAACTGCCTATGTCTATACAATGCCACTGCCTCAACTCTACTGAAAAAAAATTAAATAAAAAATCACTAAGGCTTCGCCATATTAAAGGGTATTATGATGTGATCTGCACCTAACTTTCATAATCTCAAATATTCCTCTTAGTCAAAATGTTTTATACTTTTTCAACTTATAGAAGATGGGCTAACTGGATCATCCTCTAGATACAAATGATCTGCATATTCTTTCACGGCACATTATTAAAGCTGAGGTTGTTAATCTGGATGTTCAAAGAAATTTAATATAATGGATCCAAACATAGCCAGAAAAAACTCTAGTCTTCTGAAGTTCACTGAATTCAGTAATAAGAAGTCAAAATTCTTAATAAAATGCTCAAACAAAAAATATGTAAATCTTATTCTCCAAGGCACACTTACTCTTTAATAAGTCAGATTTTTGGCAGCATCACCATGGCAACTGTTAATAATGCTTTAGCTAGTCTCATAATTATAAAAAAATAAAATACTAAAGAGTTTAAAATTGTGTTAGAAAATTTCAAAGATAAAATTTCAATTAATTACCAACATGTCTAAAATACTGTGATATGGGCTTACCAAGTGTATGTTGGGCCTTCTGCTTGAAGATATTCATATTCATCAGAACAGAACCTTTATGGTTTCACTCTTAATTAACCTACTAGATTTAACTTTAAAAATCTGTCTTAAGTATAGACACTTAAATATATAGCCATTTTATATATAAGACAATTTAACAGCATAATTCTGAAAAGGGATAAAATGTCCTCTAAAGAACTCATGTAAGATACATGGTAGTTCTCAGGTTTGGTGTTGGCATCTTCAGAACTCTCTTAACTCATGACACTTGATGGGGGAGGCAGAAGAGCCCTGTGAACTTCTACATATAGAGAAACCTGACTGATTGAAGTTGGCTTGATTCCACACACGGGATGACCATGACTGTTAAGACATATGCAACAGTTTGTACCAATATGCCAACAATCATCAAATAAATGCTTAATACAAAGAATATCTAAAACATGAGAATGTGTCCTTTCACTTGGGAGGAGTAAGGCCTGCCAATGTCCAGTTCCCTAAAATGCTTATCTCCTGGTTGTGACACCAAAGCTCTTGACATTGAAGAACAGTGATAGTTACAGATGGCAATTATTCCTGAACCTGCTCCATCAGATACCTCATACCCAGTTGGGCAAATGGCCAAGGAGGGACACATGAGTAGAATTCAGGGCCATCCTATTACACACCCAGAAATCTGGTCCTGACATCAGACTGTGCAGCACTGAAATAAGCAGCAGGACTATTAAACCTGAAAACCAGCAGATACTTCTAAATAGGGAAATGTATTTAATTCTAGACTTTGATGTGGATCACGATACTGTCTCCAGACTTTTAGTCTCACATACTCATATAAATACCCATTCCAAAAAACAATTTTAATAGCCTTTCTTTATAAAATAAACTTCCTAAAATGTACCTTAACATCTCTTACAAAGTATCTACAAACTATAATAGTCTACCTTTAAATGATGTTGATCCTGAAATTACCCACGATCAACATGGCATTTAAAAAATCTTAATTCAAAACTGACCTATAACAACAAATTAACTTTTATTTCAGACCACCACATATATTATTACCTAAAAACACATTATATTGGTGTAAGTCGTTTGCTTACACACTGTTCAATTGCTCTAACCATTAGGTACTATTTGCGGTTATTCACCAGCAATATTAACCCTTCCTATTAAAAAAAAAAAAGAGTCCAATCCACAAAAGGAGGAGTGGGTGATTTGGATTTGTTTTCCTGTTTTTTTGAGAAATAACCTAATCTCCTAATCTAAGTCCTTTGCAGAAAAGTACTGAAATAGAAAACTGATCTACCATGTGAATTTTCTTCTTCCATGTATCAATATAAACTAAATACACCTTAAAATCCTACTTTAGCTATCTAATTTTTAAATTCATATTCATTTTTAGGAATATTTTTTAAAATCATCTTTTTGAACTGGTATTTGCTCAAAACACAGAATTCCAGTATCTAATTATGGTTGCATATTTAGGGTTGAAAGAAATAGTAATGCTTTTTTCTAATTTTATAAAAGATGTATAGAAATCATATAATCCCAGAACATGAACAAAACTTTATAAAACTTTACCTTAAACACTAGGAAATAGCTATCACATGTTAAACCTCTCTTGTGAAACCAATGGGTACATATTCTGATATGAAAAGTTTTGCTGATATGTGTTTTAATAAACGACCTTACTTTGATAAAAAATGCAATAACATTTCTCCACATAAGAATATAAGACATGAAGAACGTACGATGGGCATAGATACTGCTTCTTTTTCCCCTTCCCTTTCTTTGAAGACTTCTCTTTAGAATAAGCTTCTTCAACCCACAAGGAAATTAAAATAAAAAAGGCAATCGCCAATAAAAACTTCATCTTGAAAGTTAAATTTCAGGAGATCAATCTACAAGAAAGAACAAGAAAATGTTTACATTAAATGATAACAATAGGACTCTACAGAGTAGACCATGACTACCCAATGGCCAAGGGCATTTATACGTGAAAGTTTCATTGCTCAAACCTAAGTGGTAAGCCTTCATTATACATTTGTGATGTTTAGTAGTAAAAGTTAAATAGTGATTCACAGAAATATAATCCCAATGTTTAGAAAGCTACCTGGAAGGATGTTTTTAACACAGTGTTAAAAGGTTATCTTCTTCTTGTACATTGGATTCTTTATTTCCTTTTTAAATTTCTATATCGTTTGAATTTTGCATGTACATTTTTTTTCAAAAATAATAAAACTATTCTAAAGGAAAAGATAATTCTAAATATTAAAGAACTGATAGAGATAAAAAAAATTAGTACCAAAAGTTTCACACTTTATATTCATTGTTTTTTACTTATATGCATTAAATTTGCAAGTTACATTTTACTCAAAATAGGATCATATTGATTTAAGTTAGCTTGTTGGCTTTCCCACTTTCATGTTACTAACATTTATCATCAAGATGATTTTCGACTCCACAAATTCTGTAACATTATATGAAAAAAATAGCAAGTGTGGTCAGACCCTTCCAAATAATCTTCTCAGTCCTATTTTAATAACATTCTCTATGCTCAAATGAGAATTATATTCTTGCCGGTCCAATGCATTAACAAAAGGGAGAGAAAGAGAGAGAAAAAAACTTTAAGCATCTAGTGACACTGGAATATTTAAGCCTCTTTTGCAGTCCTTCATTTCCAAACCATAAATTGTTTCCCCATCATTGTTTTCTGCAGACTAAGAGATCTATCATAATCCTCAACACTAACTTAATTCCTATCTCACCTGTATAATTCTCCTTCTCCAATGTCATAACTTGCATCTCCCTTTCTCCCAGGAACTCTCATTTTCTCCCATTTACCCTTTACAGCCCCTGAGGGAAGCCAGAAGGGCTTCTTCCCTGGTTCTCTCTACTGAGGACAACAGAGGGGGCTTATCAGGCCAAGAGCAACAACAGAAGGCTCTCCTCTGTCAACTTCCAGCATTGGACGCTCCCTTCCCCATCCTACGGTGGCATCTGCTTCCAGACACCTTCGCCCACAGCAGCAGGTACTTCTCCCACCTTCACATTCTTCCCCGGGAAATCAGGAGGGCCATCCTTAACGGGCTGAAGGGTCGACAGAAATCCAACCCTACGCTCTCTGTCTTCACCTCCAACCTTTCAAAGGGGACAACTGCAATGACTGAAGGAGCTTCGCAAACAAAACAACGCAAGGAGCCCTCCCCGCAAATCCTGCGTTCCCCCAACGCCCCCCCCTCCCCAGTTCTCTGCATCCCTCCTTCCGGAGCGTATCCGCGGACGCCACCGCATCCGTGACCCGGCTGCCGGGCGCCCCGTGCCCCTCTCCCCGCGCAGGGCAGCGCTCACCTCCTCCCCCTGCACGCCGCAGTGCTCCCCGCGCCTCCCAGGCTTGACCCGGTCTCTCCGCAGAGCATTTATTCCGGTCCCCAGACCACCGCCGCCGCCCACTCCCCATCCTCTCTGCCCCCCACCCCTACCCCCAGCCGAGTGGAGCCCCTGACTCTTACCCGAGGCGCCCCCGCCCGCAGCCGCCAGGCGAGGACGCGGCGGCGCGGGGCCCAGACGGCGGTGGCTTCTGGGGGTGCGGCGGGCGCAAAGCGGGGGCAGCTGCGTCCCCGCCGCCCGCGCCACCGCCGAGCTCGGCTGACGCGCCTGCTCGGGCCGCCGAGCCTGCGCCGTGCGTGGCGCGCCGCTGCCGGGGCGTCCGCAGCCGCGCTCGGGGACGCTGCGGGTCGCGGGCCGCGCTGCCGTGAGCCGGGGCGGCTGGCCCGCGGGACAGCCGGCTGGCGCGACGGCGGGCCGGCGGGCCGGGAGGAGGGAGAAGGTGTTCCGACCGAGCGTGGAAGGACGTCACAGCACCTTCCCCTCCAGGCCCTGGAGGGGGTTCTGTGAAATGTAGTCCCCCTGCAGGGGACTAGAAACGACGGGCGCGGGGGGGGGGGGGGGGGGGTGAGGACCAGTTTGGGGACAGAAGGAGACAGACCTTTCAAGGAGCTGAAATCGTTTAGGGTCAACTTTTGATCACAAAACAGGAAAACAACAAATGATCTTGGATAAAGCAGATGAACACAGCTTCTGTAATTTCATCATCAGACTCTTGGCATCTAACTTAATCCCTTGAGTTTTACCAACTATTTCTAACAACTTGACCTTTCTAAGCAAGCTTAAATTGGTCGAAATTACTAACACCATATAATCTTTCAGGTAATGCTATTTTAACATTTGTTACATAATTAGCGTGTGTCTAGAACTTTACAATTTCAAAACCCTATCCCTGCATTATATCATTCATTCCTGGGCAAGTTTTATGTCGTCATTCCCGTTTTGCGGATGATGAAAGTGAAGCTCAAATGTATTAAGGAATTTGCTTAATGTTGAATGGAATTTACCAGCAACTCAAAGTCTGATTTTTACATTTGAGTCAAAGATGATCTCCGTCTTCTGGTAGCAAAGTGTTGGTTGTCGCTTTTTAGGAAGCAGCCTTTTATTTGACTATGCACCTTCAGGTAACAGACAAAACTTTCCTATTACTGCTTGACTGTATGCCTAACTGACTTTTTTATGAACAAAGCATTGTCCCAGATGAGTACCTTTTAGTACTGTATATTGGGGCCTACAGATGTATCCACTAATAAATATTTCAAACCAGATGATATGAGCAGAAGGGGACATTTTCCGTACCTAACCCTGTTTTATAAGCTTCACAAGACGTTCTGCTGTCTAAGGTTAGCATCTGATCATTATTTTACTTAAAGAACTGTTCTATTGGGAGCCTCCAAATTGGATCAGAATAGGGCTTTGGGATTTTACAAGTATATAAAGGAGAATTGCATTGACTGTATAAGTTTTATAAGATTCAAGTTTTGGAGAATATGTGATGTAAGGAATTGAAGGGGAACAGAATTTGCTACCCCAAGATATATTTCTTTGGGATAAGGATTACTTTGAGCTGATCATTTTTAAGATACAACAGACATAGGAGAAAGGTCTGAAAACTGAGCAGAAGTTACCCTTTTGTAAAAAACATTTCACTTGTAGAGGGGAAGTCTCCATTTGTAAGGGTGTTTCTCTCTCTCTCTCTCTCTCTCTCTCTGTCTCTGTCTCTGTCTCTCTGTGTCTCTCTTTTTCTCTCTCCACCAGGGTGAGGAGGTGACTAAATCTCTAGAAAGTTTTATCAGTGGAGAAGTCCTTGACTTAAATCTGCATAACAACCATACACTTGTTTACTGTGCTTTTCCTGGAAACCTCCCATAACTGGCCTTCCTGCCTGACAACTGCCCCACCCTCTAACATCTAAATTTGTCTTTAGCAGTAGATGGTATTTAAGATGATGGTTTGATGGACTTCAGAGAATTGCTCAGTTTTCCTGGGTGTTTCCCATGTGTACAAAGAGGTATACATGTTATTAAACTTGTTTGTATTTCTCCTGTTAATCTGTCTTTTATTGGGTTGATGGTGAAATGTAGCAGTTCTTAGCCAAGAATCTAGAAGGATAGAGGGAAAATTTGTTTCTCCTCCCCTACAGAAAAGTAAAAGAATAAGTTTCATGCAACCAAAGGAGTTCGGAAGTTGAAGAAAACCTTGAACTTAGTTTTCTCATAATCAAGGAATCACTAAGAGTTTGGAATAATAGGATATTCAGATTCCAGTAATGAAATAGACTTACCTTTTATTTACAAAATCTTAGGAACACATTTGGAAGAATTTATGTGTTGTAAACACATAAAATTGACGGGTTTACTTTCCTTAGAAGTGTTTTGTAATTATGCCACCTATAGATATAATATTGGGAGAATTAGTTATTCATAAGAAAAGCATGTCCAAGTGTTTGGATAGGTTTGGGTTTGTTTTTGTTTTGTGCCCAAAAGTTAGGAAATACAGTTGGTGACCTAAAATGACCACTTCCAGGCCTATGAACCTGTAAGTTCAGATTTTTAAATATTATCTATGAAGATATCAGCCCATCTGCATTTATATAGCTGCTTTGTATATTTCCAAAAGGAAAGCTTCCCAATGATGTCATGAAATAATCTATTTTCTCAATCTTGTCAAGTGTTGGTTCACTTTCTCTATTTTTTTTTTTTTTTTAATTTCCATTCACTGTCTTAGTAATTTCATCTAGTTACAGGTCTTTCAGTACCATTGTTGATGACTCCCAAATTTATTTCTCCCAGCTAGACCTTCCTCCAGAACTCTAGACTCATATATCCAATTGCGTTTTCAATGTCCCAACTCACAAATTTAATAAACATTTAGTACTCAACAAGTCCAAAACGGAGCTTATCTTCTTCTCCCCAAAATCTGTTCCACACTCAGTCTTCTTCTCAACTGATGGCAATGCCTGCCTTTCTTCCTTCCTCAGGCCAAAAAATAAATCTTAAAAATTGTTCTTTATTCAATATCACTTTGTGTCACTCTCCACATCCAAACTATGAGGAAACTCTGTTTCTCACTATTTTTACTGTAACATACCTGGACTGAGTCACCATCGTCTCTAAATTGGATTATTTGTACAGCTTCATGGCTGCTCTTCTTGCCTCTGCCACTGTCTCCCCTATTCCCTCGTATTCTCAGCACAGCAGCCAGAAACCTTTAAAATATGTCATATGTCAGATGACGTCACTCCTCAGCTGAGAACCCAGCAATGACTCATTTCACTCAGATTCTAATCCAAAGTGTTCACAATAGTCTGCAAGGTTCTAGTTGTTATGTACCCTTCTCCCATTTTTCCCCTTGATCCCTAGGGTCGATCCACACTGATCTTGATGCTTCTCCAACATGCCAGTGCCACGCAAATGCCACCTTGGGTTGTTGGTTCCCGTGAGTCTGTTCTTCGTCCAGACAGCCATGTCTAACCTCCTAACTTCTTCAATTATATCTGAGATGTAACCTCTCAAGGAGATTTGTCTGATATTATTTAAAAGTGCAAACTGTCCCCCCTCCAAGGATTTCTGATCCCCCTTTACTTGCTTTTCCTTTTCTTTTTTCATAGTTTTTTTTTTTGCCTTTTAATATATTACACAACTTATTAATATATGTGTTGCCTCTCTTTCCATACTTAAAAATGTAAGCTCAATGAAGGCAGTGATTTGTGTCTGTTTTTGTCCATTGATATTGCCCAAGCACGTAGAATGGTGTTGAATAAATGAGTAAATCTTGCCCTAGTTGCTTAATCTCTTTAATGTTGTGTTTTTCTATCAGTAACATGAAAAAAAAAAAAAAAGTACATAACTTATAGAATTGTTCTAAAAACTAATCAGGTTCATTTATGTTAAATATCTGGTACATAGTAGAGAGAGCATAAATTACCCAGCTTCATGTAGCCTATAATATTTATTTTAATTGATCATCAAAAGTAAATGCTGTTCTATATATCTTGCATTAGACTGAGTAACCAAACATAAGAAGAAGAGAGATTTTTCTCACCACATTATTTGTTCATATGGAATAAGCACTTAGCACTCTTGCTACTGCCTTAAGTCTGGAAACACTAGTCTGCAATATGTAAATTCATTCCCTTTCTATTTTTTCTCTATACAGATCATGTTGATTTGTTAATGTTAGTCTGAATTGTAAATCATTAATGAGGTTTTTCATCAAAACTTGAGTCCAAATTCAATTTAACCACCATATATTTTCAAGAAAAACATATTCAGCTGTTTTATTTTTTCCAGTTTTGTTGAGATATAATTGACATATAACATTGTATAAGTTTCAGATGTATACCATAATAATTTGATGTATGTATATATTGCAAAATGATTACCACATTCATCACCACATATAGTTAACAAATTTTTTTTTCCCCTTGCGATGAGAATTTTTAAGATCTACTCTCTTAGCAACTTTCTTCTTTTTAAGTTTATTTATTTTAAGAGAGAGAGCATGCAAGAGAAGTGCAGAGAGAGAGGGAGGGAGACAATCCCAAGCAGAGCCCGATCTGGGCTCCATCTCACAAACTGAGATCATGACCTAAGTTGAGATCAAGAGTCAGACACCCAACCGACTGAGCCACTGTGGCACCATAATAACTTTCAAATAGACAAAATGTGTGTTAACTATAAACATCATGTTGTACATTACATCTCCAGAACTTATTTACCATATAACTGAAATTTTGTACCCTTTGACCACCTTCACTCAATTCTTCCATCATGTCCAGGTATTTTATTTATTTAAAAAAACTTTTTTTAATGTTTACTTATTACTGAGAGACAGAGCGTGAGCAGGGGAGGGGCAGAGAGAGGGAGACACAGAATCCAAAGCAGTCTCCAGGCTCTGAGCTGTCAGCACAGAGTCCGAAGTGGGGCTCGAACTCACAAACCACGAGCTCATGACCTGAGCTGAAGTCAGACGCTTAACCGACTGAGCCACCCAGGCGCCCCTCATGTCCGGCTATTTTAGATGTGTTTTTTTCCCCCAATTCATCATCTTTAAAAATTGTTCAAAAATAGATAATGGGATTACAAGTACAAATAAAGAGAATGTTAAAACAGAGGATGCTTAGAATGATGTGTCAGTTACTCAGCATCTGTTAAGTACTATTCACGAATTTCAGAAGACAGCAAAATTAGTATTAGGAAGTGTCAATGGACAGCCAATTTTAATGTATTAGAATAATGAAAACAGTATTTGATAACCCACGATCACTTCCATGTTTTTCCAAAATACCATATCATCCTTAAAATATTCTCCGATCTCCAATTATTTTTAAACTAAATTTTAATCTATAATAGCCAACTGTTATTGATTAAATTGCCAGAAATGGCACTGATACCATACTTTAAAAACTTCAAGCTACCTTTGCAAGTTATTTTAATACCCATATTTTTTGTCAGAAATCAGAGGGTTCAAAAGGGAAAATAACTCATCTAGAATAATAGAGTTAGAAAGGGAAGAGATGGGATTGTTCCATCTTTAATGTCCTGTTAGAACATTAAGACTCTGATTCTGGTGAGTTAAAGCAGCTTAGTTTTTAGACGCAGACATGGCTTATACAGAATTCTGGCTACAGATTAGGAAATTGAAGTCAGAGAGGCCGTTCAAGTATAGATTCAGGCTCTTACTTCCAAGTCCAGGTTGGTCTTAAACATGAACTAATACATTAATCATGTTTCACTTAATTTTTTTGTTCAACATAATGGTCATAGTAATAATTATCATTATTGATAGAGTGTACTATTTTCCAGACATGCACAAAGTATGTTAAATTCATTATCTCCTCAATGATTTTATGGGGCCAATACTATCTATTCTTACTACAATTTATAGATGAAGATTCAGAGGCATCATATAACTCTTATAAAGTTTGCAAATAACTTTCCTAATAAGTGATAGAGAAGACATACACTTACATATTTCTGAAAAGTAAGCTTTTAAAATATTTTCGTGTGGGGGCACCTGGGCGGCTCAGTTGGTTAAGTGTCCGACTTCGGTTCAGGTCATGATCTCGCAGTTTGTGAGTTCAAGCCCTGCATCAGGCTCTGTGCTGACGGCTCAGAGCCTGGAGCCTGCTTCAGATTCTGTGTCTGCCCCTCTCCTTCTTGTGCTCTCTCTCTGTCTCTCAATAAGAAATCAATGTTAAAAAAAATTAAAAAAATAAAATATTTTTGTGTGTATGACTGCAAATTATATATTCAATCATATCCCATGACACCTAGAATAACATTCATATGCAACCAAAACATCAGATTAATAGTAATGTGATTTTGAGATTATAAAATAAGAAATATGAGTGAGACTTTCCTATTTATGAATTTGAGCATTATGCCATATCATGCAGTTGAGAAAACAGTTCTGCACAAAGACCCACTGTACTATCAATCCATCATCAGCCCTTACGCCCATGGAGAGGAACAATCTGTGATTGGAGGTGCAGGAACTTAAAATAGATCAAGGTTTTGATGTTTTATCAGAGCATTCAATGCAAAAGCACCTACATAATATGATATAGCTTTTAGATAGACCAGATATATATCCCAGGTCCTTAGCAAAAAAAGACAAAAAATTACTGACTTCTATAAATAACATGATACTGTTACTATACTTCCAGAATATGCCTTCAGAAAAAAAAGCAAAAAAAAACCCTATTATTTAGTGTCATCAAAGCTAGTCCAATATCAATATCATACCAAAATCGCTGATTTGAGCCAGAACTCTTCACATCCGAGCAGATATGACAAAGCAACAGTCATCCAAAGATCAGTTTATGTACATTATTTTTTCCCTTATTTTATGGCTAACGTGTGATAGATTGTCTCATTCAGGACTATTCAAAGCCAAACATTCCTCTGGAGTAATAGTAACAATTATTGCAGCAGAAGCAGATGACTAGTATGTCAGGGCACAACTCTTCCAGTCAAAGGCAGTTTCGCCAAGTCTGGGCAAAGTTGTATTTGCCTCTTTTGACAAACGTTGAATCTGCCCATCAACATTGCTGCAGCTCTGAGAAGAGGTCATGCTTTCCTCCAGCAACCAGGATTTTAAGTCTTAAATGTTTATGACAACATGTCCTCTTCCTCTGGTATCCAAAGCAAATATGTTATTTCAATTTGATAAGCAATCCAAAAATCTGTTTTTTAGAAATTTGTAAACAACGTCAGCATTGATTTTTTGTTGTTGTTGTCTCTCTTTTTTAAGACCCGAGGAAACAATCGATATTGGTCAGTATTACAAATGTATTCCTCTAGGTTTTCTAAAGTCAAGCTAGATCCACTGAAAGTTCCAAACATGCAGATGATGAAGTCTAAATCTGTGCCTTTGCAGGAAATGTTTCATTTTTTACCACATTAGTAAATCCCATTTATAATTTATGTATATGGCATAAGAGCTGATGAATAAAGAGGTGCCTGGGTGGCTCAGTTGGTTAAGCATCCGATTTCACCTCAGGTCATGATCTCACAGTGCATGGGTTCGAGCCCCACATTGGGCTCTGTGCCAACAGCTAGGAGCCAGGGTTCTGCTTTCAATTCTGTGTCTCCTCTCTCTCTGCCCCTCCCTTGCTCATGCTCTCTCAAAAATAAATAAATCTTAATTTTTTTTTTAAATGAGAGATGATGAATAAGAACAAGCATATACATATATATATGTATATAGTACTAGTGCAGGAGAACTTTGGTTCTAGGGCAATAGCATCAGCAGAGAGGGTGAGGGGTGACAGATAAAGGTCAAATTCTGACTCTGGCTTGGTTGTGAAAGAGAAGCCACGGAGAAAGTCAAGAAAGCATTGGATTGGGTTAGGAAAAATGGGATCAGAATAAAACATTTGGACAAAATCTCTCAGTTAGCATTTCCTGAAGGATGTCCTATGCAAGCTTAGCCCTCAGTATGCTTCAGGAGAAAAAAGAAATAGTCAATGACTAAACAAACTCGGCAATTTTTATCTTCTCAAATTTACAAAGTATTTTAGCATACTCAATGTTTTGCTATGTCATAAAGAAACATTTCAACATTATCTAACCCAGTATCTCCATAACATGTTTGTGTAAGATTTATTTTTAGCGCTGCAAGTTCAAAAACATAGACCTAGGGTTCCAAGAAATAGAATTCAGAAAATCTGTAAAAAACAAACAAACAAAGAAAACAAAACAGTAAAAGAATAGGCTCCTGGTAGACTAAAGGGATTGTGTGAACAATGCTTTTTGTGTTCACTTAGGAGTAGAATATTAGCTAAAATAAGAGACTAGTGGCATAGCACCTGTCTAGAAGGATCTTAACGGTAATCACAGCATAAGATGAAGGGCTAGATGAAATGAAGGCTATGAAAGTAAACACAAATGATCAACCTTATAGACATTCCAGAGAGGCAATCGACAACTCTTAATTCAAGAGTTTATATAATAGTTCTAGAAAGTCTGAAACATGGTAACCTTCCTTAATAAGCTATCTTTCATTGGGAGGGATAGCAAACAATAGATGTGAAAACTGCAAGCAACATAAGAGGTTTCAACATTGAGCATTAAATCTTGAGAACACTAATGGTAAATCAAGTAAATAATCAACAAGAATAGCAAAAATAAAACTTGTTAGCTGGTAGGTCTTATGCCTTAAATAATTTGCCAAGAACAAGTATAGCAGTGCTAGCAAAGAGAAGAATGAGAACCTGGTGACAAAAGGGAAGAAAAATTCCAGTATTTCCAATGATTCCAAGACTTAAGCCTTAGAAAAAGAAAATTAGAACTTTCGCTAACAATGAGCAAGACGGGGTGCTGGTCCACAGGGGCCACACCAATAAATGTCATATCCATCCGTCAATCCTCAAATGAATCAAACACAATATTACCATCTCTTTTAAGTGCACCACTCCCTAATAGGGTAATTGTAGAGTATAATCATTACAACAACAACAAAAAACTCATATACAAGGCACTTATGGCCTCCCGAAAGTGAGTTATTAACGGACTCCGAGGTATGGGGAAAGGATTGCCATTTCTCATCGAAATGATGCCTGAGTTGTTTTTCTAAAGTCAGTATGCCAGATTGCCCAAAAGGAAAAAAGGAATTCCTAACAAGTAGAAAAATGCGTGTGAGACATAGATGTAGATTGCAAGTTATATCCATATTTTTGTGGTTTTGTTTTGCTGGAACATAAAGAGTTGATATGAGGGAAAGAGAACGGAACAGAAAACAAAGCTGGAGAAGTTGGGATGGGTCAGATTATGAAGGGTCTCATTTACAGTGAAGTTCATTTTATAAGCTGTAATGAAGCAGCCAAGGGTCTTAAGTAAAGGGAATTATACGATCACATTTTTTTTGTAGAAGGATCACTTGAACAGCCACTTGGAGACAATGATGGGAGACAAAACAAGGAACAAGTAAGAGCACTGAGGAAGTTGTAAAAGTCCACACAAAATAATATGGGTCCAAACATAGGTAGAGTCTTGGAAAATAAGGGGCAAGAGAATATAAGAGATATCTTCGAAGCAAAATTCCCAGGACTGGTGACAATTTAGATGTTAAGGAATGAATAATGGAACATGATAGGATGAGGATGGAAGAACCAAGCATGTGGATAACCAAAAACATAAGAACAACGGGGTAGTTATTTTGTGTATTTTGTTTAATCTATTTCAGTTCAGTGGCTGAAACGGGAATGTAAATTATGGCTAGGCAGTTTCGAGGAATAACTCTCTTATTAATATCCTGAATTATTCCTTGTTCTTCTGCTTTATCTCCTTGATAACATTCCAACCCTGAGTGAAGCCAACTTCCTGCTTTCTCCAAAACTGAGTGAACAGATTAATTACTTAACAATAGCTTAAGTGACATTTATAATAGATTGGCCCTTTGTTCAAGCACAACAATTTTACTACCTTGGCTCCTGTTTTCCATGATTATTTCATACGTTCTCCACTCTTGCAAACCTCCAAACATCTCACTTCCTACTCACTCTCAACCAATGAGAAAATGGAAGCCAAAAAAAAAAAAAAAAGAAAAGAAAAAAAGAAAAGAAAATGGAAGCTATCAGAATGGAAATTCCTCAAGTTTTATTCAACAAACCTACTTCTGATAAGAATTTTTCTTTTCTCCTCCCATTCAGTTAAATAAAACACTTCTTCTACGTTCCTTGTCCTCTCCAAGAGCAATTCCCATACCTGTGCCTTAAATCTTATCACCTGTGTTATATTCAGGAACTATAACACATCAGTTCTCCTCTCTCTTTCCTTTACCTTTATCTTTAACTTCTCTACTAACTCCATCATTAAACACGCTAATGCGTTCCAACACTTAAAAACCTTCTTCTGAAAGACTAGTAATCGATAATAAACTTCAATATTAAATGAAATAAAGCAGTGGGTATGAAGATTCCAACTGTGAAGATCTACATCTATAGAACTTTGGCTAGAACCTTCTTTGTCTCTCTTTACGTGATCAACTTTATTATGTAGAGGAAGAACATGAAGATCCCTTTTGATTGGAAAGTACTTGACCCAAGTTCAAAACTGTACTGGTTTGTTAGGACCACCATAACAAAATACCATAGACTGGGGCTTAAACAACAGAAATTAATGTTGTCACAGTTCTGGAGGCTGAAAGTCCGAGATCAAGGTGCTAGCAGTGTTGGCTTCCTTGTAAGGTCTCTCTTTTTAGCTCGCTTCCTACCTCTTCATATGGTCATCCCAATGTGTGCATACATGTCCCTGGTGTCCCTTCCTCTTCTCATAAGAACACTAGTCATATTGCGATGGGGCTCCTTCCTAACAATCTCACTGTAATTTTTTCACTTCTTTAAAGATGGTATCACCAAAGATGTTTACATTCTGAGGTACTGGGGAATGGAACTTCAATGTACACATTTTGGGAGGACATAGTTTAGCCTATGACAAGTACTATAAGCAGATATGAAAGAAGAGCACAGTGAAGACTCACAACTTTTTTTGACTACCTAGATATTATTAGTTTATTATTTTTTTCTCTTATTCTGATGGTAGAAGGAAAAGTTTCAGGCCTACTATTTTAGACTTTGGACAAAGCACCTGGAATGGATGGCAGAGACAGATGTGTGAGAGGACTTTGAAGAAACCACTGAAATAGAGAAAGGAAATATGTGAGAGAGATTTCAAAAGTAGGTCCATATTACTTATAATGTGATTGAATGTGGAGGGCAGTGAGAATCACTCGTATATAACTCATGGTTTTTGAACTTAGATGAGTAGGTCTCTGATGGAATATTTATAGAAGGGACTAGGAGGAGGAGTGCAATTGGAAGAGGAAATATTCTATTTCAGATCCACCGAAATTGAGGCACCAAATAGTGATGTCCGCCAGGCTGTAAGAATTGAAAAACCTACACTTAGGAAAAAGTCAAGGATGCCAATGTAATATAACGCACAATACCAACTTACACATTAAAGGAAAATACAGAGAAAGAAGTCTAGCTATACCTTTGGAGATGCTTCCACTTAGAGGAAAAATGGAAGAATTATTAAAATAAATGAGGAAACAAAATTCATGGAAGTAAGGAGAAGAGAGATTTTGAAAACAAACAAATAATAATTACCATAGTGAAAGGCCGCAGTCTGTCATTCTCAATGACTAAGATGTGTTTCACAGGAAAATGGAGTAGGAATGAAATAAAGGACCGAAAATAAGCATAAATCAGTTACCTTATACCAGAAGCTTTAGGTACAGTATTTCTAACTCTGGAAGCATATGTCTTTTGTCATTTTCTGTGTATTAAAGCCGAGTTTGAAATCTAGGTCTTTTCATTATCATATCCTACTTTGTGTAAATGGTTTACAGTTAATTATCTATATAGAACTTTAGAGACAATATATTAAAAGTCAAAACACAGAAAGGAAAATAGAATTGGTAAAAATAAATAGATAAATGGACAAGTAGATATAAAGATAGTCTCCAAAAATATTAACAGAGAGCAAAGTCCAACATTTTCAACGTCATATGTACGTCACCAGATGTCAACAGGAAGAGAATTCCACAAGCATTTATGGACATCTTCGTTGGTCAAAATTGATACTTCAAAAATAAAACTTTTATCCCAAGACAAATTAGTTAGTTGGCACTTTTGATATTTATTTCTCATTTTTGTGTTCAATTTCCTTTTTATTATTTAATTTCAATTAATTCAACTCAGTTTCCTATACTGTCTTTGTAAATTAATGAAACCTAGGAAAGACATGGTTATTAAAAATGTATAGATATGGAAATGATAGAGGACTAGAGCAACACTAGACATTATATTTTTAAGTAAGAAAATTACCCATTATGACTGAAAGAATACTAGGTAACTCATTTTCATTTTATTTTTATTTGAATGAAAACATGTTTTAGATATCCACTATGGGCCAAACATCATATAGGCAACTGAAATATAAAAACTAGTAAGAAATGATACCTATACAAAAGTAATATAAAGTAGGAGAAACAAACATTTGTAAAACAGTGTGGTTAAGAGTTGTCACACAGAGCATTCTGGGAGCATGTAGCCCAGACTGGGGGAATCATGAAGGTTTCCCAAAAGAGATGAATCTTCCAAAAGAATGAATCTTGTAAAAGATTAGGAGTAAACTGGATGAAAGTCCTTCTGGTGCAGATTTTTTTTTTTTTTTCTAAACATACAGACCAGGATGTGGATGGATATTTGAACTGAGTGTGAGCCCAAGAGGTATTCAGAACTTCAGTATAGCTGGAACATTGTAAGAGAATGGAAGCGCATAGAACAGGAGAGGTAAGCCAGATAATGAAGAATGTTGAACACCAGGCTAAAGAGTTAAAATTTTAAGTAGGAGATAAAACATTACTGGATTTACATTTAAGAAGTATGATTATTTTTCCTTACGTTCCCCTATGTTCATCTGTTAAGTTTCTTAAATTCCACATATGAGTGAAATCATATGATATGTCTTTCTCTGACTGACTTATTTTACTTAGCATAATACCCTCCAGTTCCATCCATGTTGTTACAAATGACAAGGTTTCATTCTTTTTCATTGCTGCGAAGTATTTCATTGTATATATAAACTACCTCTTCTTAATCCATTTATCATTTGATGGAAATTTGGGCTCTTTCCATAATTTGGCTATTATTGATATCGCTGCTATAAATAAGATAAAAACAGAGACAGAGGTAAACCGTAAGAGACTCTTAAATATAGAGAACAAACTGAGGGTTGATGAGGATGTTGGGGTGGGTTAAATGGGTGATGGGCATTAAGGAGGGATCTCTTCGGGATGAGCACTGGGTGTCATATGTAAGAAATGAATCACTGGGTTCTACTCCTGAAGCCAAGACTACACTGTATGTTAACTAATTTGAGAATAATAAATAAATAAATAAATAAATAAATAAATAAATTAGATAAAAGTTAAAAAAAGAAGTATGATAAGCACAAAAATATGTTGATTTTGAATTATTTCCAAATATTAAGGAATTTCATTAAAACAGATTAAGCAAACAATGTAATGAATTTGCACTAAAGCAAACCTTTCAACATAACATATTGTGATTCCAAGATAACACAACACTGTTGTTTCAATTTTGTGGTGTATTAATTCATTTTTGGCATTTTTATTAAATAGCTAAAAAAGTAATTTAGAGGGTTATTTATGGAATTGTTTAAGAATTTAAATGTCTCCATTAATGAATTGTGTATGAAACTTCAGTGTCAATCAATCTATATCCTCAATTGGTAACTGGCTCAATCCCAACGATATTTGCAAAATAACTTTGTACCTAAAAATTAAAAATAAAAATGGTACTGGCAAGAATTGCTGCTCTAACACAAGTCAATGTCATTCAAGGAACTTCCACCTTGACTGCAGTGCCAGTAACCTGGAATCCCTGAGCCGCAAAAAACTTGAGGCCACAACAGGAGGCAGGTGTACAAAAGGAAGTTTACATATTTGCATGCAGTGGATGGGCTTGTATTCAGAATACTTAAAGAAGAGGAAGAGAGTCATTTATATCTCTGGCTTGGTATTTGGAACATCCCTAGGAAATCTTTTCCACTAGATTTATGAGCCCAAGATTTCGTCAGCCTTATTTTTGGAGAAATCTATAGCAAAATAAAGTCAGAATTCCTAGCTATTTAACATAAATATTTGTCCAGACATTTTGGAAAATTCCCAGATGAATCCACATAATTGACTTTCATAAGGATAAAATAGTTATTAACTTTTTCTAATACAGAATAAAATGAAATATTCTTAAGAAAACAAACATAAAAGAGGTAAATGAGATACTTGAGACCTGAGTCTATGCCTGTTAGGAAGTTATAGGGTTTTTGTTGTTGTTCTTGTTTGTATTTTAGTGTGTTGTCAAAGGAAATATAGGAATATCCAAAAATAATTCTTCATCTATTGCCCTTCTATTTTAGTTAGTGTCATTCCTAAAGAAACTGTGTACAATTGACTGAGTTAATTGCTTTCATTTGAAAACCAAGATAGAAGATGTCTCAACCAGATGCCAAATCAAGTTAAGTGTTAATGATGGAATAGCTAAAAGCAATAGAGGTTTCATTAGGTTAGTGACAGAATATATTTTAAAATTTACAATAGATGGCATTTAGTGCAGTTTCACTGATTTTTATTATGAACACTTAAATGTCGCTTTCAACAAATTTGTAGCTCCAAATGGAGTTGATCTGGAAGAAGATGAGAAAAGCCAAGAAGGAGGAAGTATGCCAAAATTTAAGAAGGTCAAAAGAAACTGGAAGGTTAACATGTGAATAAAACTTAGTAAATTTAATATTTTCCATTGTTTTTGAAGCACTGTACTTTATTATCTCCACATTGACAAGTAGACAAAAATACATTTCAAGAAATAGACCTCTTCATTTTCCAAATTTATAAGGATAATATTATGTTGTGAATAAATAGGGCACTACTGATGTGAGTGCTTTAGCTTGGCCAGATACAAAATAATAATCAGAGTGTTTTTCTAATAGACAGATACAGATATATTTCTTTACTTTAGCTAATGCAAATGCAAGGTTCTCTTTTATTTACAAAGAACAAAATAAAAATAAATTCTTCAGTCTTCTTCAGGCATATATTGCTATACTTAGCCTCCAATATGAAAGCTACTTTGTCTAATATTGTTATTCAAGAAGATGGAAAAAGTTAATGATAACTAATGAGATTCTATAAAGATGGCTTCCTATGTTACTAATGAATTCTGTCTTTTACAAATCACCTCTTTAGTAATTAGTGTGTGTGTGTGTGTGTGTGTGTGTGTGTGTGTGTTGAGAAATTGTGTTGGGTGGTTGGGCCAAAGGATACAGCTTAGGGAGAGGCAATCAACCTCATAAAAGGTTTTCTTTTACAAGGGAAGTCTACGAAGAGTGATTTCTGTCATGCAAGACCATGGAGTCCTAATGGAGAACCTACATGAGGAAATTGGGGTGATGCCCTCCCATGCCATGGCTTTCACAGAAGAACTGTTTGTATCTGCACTGTGATCAGAGCACAGGGAAAAGCATAATGCACTTACCTGTTGTTTCCCCCTAGAGAAGGACTGTGCCAGGGAAATGAGAAGCCAGGAGGAAGATGCATCTTGCTGCTCACTCCATAAGAGCTTACTAATGTGGAGGCTTCCAAAGAGAGCTCTCAACCGAGGTGTCACAGCTTGCCAGTCCATTGGCTCCTAGCCAACTGGTGACAGAATTCATTTTTAGCCTCTTACTACCCAGGTAAGACAATCCCTAAATACGAGTAAGGAAATAAAAATGAATCCATAAAATGATATAAGAAAACATTTCAAAGAAATTAGAGAAGAATAAAAAAAGAAGTTAAACAGTTTAAAAACAACAATAGCACAATTTTTTATATAAAAAAGGTTAATAAAGGGAATTTAAAAATAGAGTGCTAAAAACAAATCATCAACTTGGAAAATCAAATGTCAGAATCCTCACAATACAGAGCAATGACAGCGTGAGTAAGGGGTTGAATTATCCTATTAAACGATAAACGCCAGGTTAGATTAAAAAACAAAATACAGCTATGTGCTTTTTATAAGGAACAAAACAAAATAAAATCACATAGGCTAACAATAATGACATGACTAAGAATGTTCTAAACAAATGATAATTTTAAAAATCAGATAAAGTAAGATATAACACTACAAGTATTAAATGAGGCCCCAAACAAGTATATTTATAAGGATAAACACTAGATTAGAGGCTTCTAGTTTCAGATGTAAAGACTTGGAAGTTGTCACTCCTATCCTTACAAGAGAAAGCTAGACAAACCGGAAACCAATGATTTTTCTTAGACCTATCAGAGAACTAAGTCTATTGTGCTAACTTCCCCCCTGGAGTTTGGAGAGACGGGAAATTCCGGAGTCTCATGGCCAAAATCTGCTCACATGGTACAGAGGCCACTGGAGCTATAAACTGGTAGGAATCTTAACTGGTAATTTTGACAAACTACTGGAGGCTGAGTGTGGACTAGCATGAGAATGAGATACTCCTGGGGGCTGAAGTCCTAGGGAGCTTCATACTTCATGGACTTTACCCTGAGGAAACCAAACAGGTTGTCACAGTGAAGACTGGAGAGAGCAAGGAAGGAAGAGTAATCCTTGTGATGTATGCCCAGAGCCTTCTCTGTAATGATGACCTACTCTCCAGGGGCAAAGACTTCATCAGAGCCTTGTCCTAGAGCTCTGGGGAAAACTGTTCTGCTCCCTCAAAACCCTCCGGCCTTCCTCTCCACCTATGGAGGGAACCTGTACAAAAAAACAAAAACAAAAACAAAAACAAAAACAAAACACTTGTGAAAAGTCATAGGCCAGATACACAGGCCCCAGTGAAAGACTGATTGGAAGATTATAGAATAACCTCCCCCATCCATACCGCCACACCCGAAAGCCTCCTGGGTAAGAATGGTGTGTTACAACTGAAAGAAACAGAATTTTCCTGAAAAGTACTTTAAAATTCTTTTTTTTTTTTTTTTAAGTTTACTTATTTATCTTGAGAGAGAGAGAAGAATGAGCAGGGGAAGGACACAGAGAGAAAGAATCACAAGCGGGCTCTGTGCTTAGCACAGAGCCCGAGGCGGGGCCCAAACTCACAAACTATGAGATCATGACCTGAGCTGAAATCAAGAGTTGGGCACTTAAACTGACTGAGCCACCCAGTTACCCCTCCCTGAAAAGTACTTTAAAAAACCCAAGGTTAAGAAACATTGATGGTTTTGGTACCTATAACTAAGCAAACAGTAAGTGAAGCCCAACTGTTAACCAGATTAACATAAAACTTCACACTGAACGCCTATTTACGTCAGTTCCTATTACCCAATAAAACACATATAGCTTTCATCAAAAATAAACGAACAAACAAACAAACAAACAAGACAAAATAAAAAGCAAAAACAAAACAATATAAAGAGATAAAGCAAGCATCAGAAACCAGTCTTAGATACAGGTGCTTGAATTATCATACAGGGAATTTAAAATAGCTATGATGAATACGATAAGGACTCTAATGGGAAAAGTAGAAATATGCAATAATAGATGGGTAACAAAAGCAGACATGAAAATCCTGTCCTGGGGGATGGACAAAATGGATGAAAGAGTATGGGAAGTACAGTCTTCCAGTTATGGAATAAGTCACAAGGATGAAAGGTACAATGCAGGGAATAAGGGAATAAAGTCAGTGGTATTATAATAGCATTTTATGATAACAGATGGTAGCTACACTTGTGAGCACAGCATAACATACCAACTCATCAAATTATTATGTTGTACACCTAAAACTAATGTCATATTGTGTATCAAATATACTTCAGTAAAAAAAAAAAAAAAAAAAAATTGAAACAAAACATAAGATTAACAGAAATGAGGAATGCGTTTGATGACCTCATTAGAAGACTGGCCACAACAAAGGAAGAAATAACTTACCTAAAGAAATTATAACAATCACAAACTTTCATTCTATAGCTAAGACAACAACAAAAACTTCTCCAAAACAAAAATTTCTCCAAAATTTCTCCAAAAAAAAAAAAAAAAAAAAGAAGAAGAAGAAGAAGAGAGAAGACTACTTGATCATATACTTACAGGTTTATTTTTAGGGTTTCTGCTCTGTTCCATAGATCTATGTGTTTATTTTTGTGCCAGTGCCATACAGTTTTGATTACTACAGCTTAGTAATATAACATGAGGTCTGGAATTGTGATAAATCCAGTTCTGTTTTCCTTTTTTAAGATTGCTTTCGGTATTTGGGGTCTTTTGTGGTTCCATACAAATTTTAGGATTGTTTGTTCTCGTTCTGTAAAAAATACTGTTGGTATTTTAATAGACATTGCATTACATCTGTAGATTGCTTTGGGTAGTATACACATTTTTAACAATACTTGTTCTTCTAATCCATGAGCATAGAATGTCTTTTCATTTCTTTGTGTCACCTCGAATTCCTTTCATCAGTGTTTTATAGTTTTCAAAGACTACTGGTCTTCACCTCATTGGTTAAGCTTATTCCTAAGTATTTTATTTTTAGGGTAATTGTAAATGGGATTGTTTTCTTAATTTCCCTTTCTGCTGCTTCATCATTGGTATATGGAAATGCAACAAATTTCTGTATATTAATTTTGTATCCCATGACCTTACTGAATTCATTTATTTGTTCTAGTAGTTTTTTGGTAGAGTCTTTAGGTGGGCCAAAAGCTTTTGAGTAGGGTCAAAGCACAAATAGTCTGGGGGCTCTGCAGGAATACCAGCAACTTGCTACAGTAATGGACTTTTGCTCAGTGATCGCCTCAGCAACCAATTCTATTTAGCCAAGGTTAGTTTTCTGCCACCAATATCAGTCACAGTTATTTGTAAACAACATATACAGCATTCCCTTTTGTCTTTAAAAACCCCTAACTTTGTTCCTTAGTAGGACACAATTTGGGTTGTTACCTGAATCTGTACTCTCAAATTGCGATACTATGACCTCAAATAAATGCTTTTGTTTAAAAAATAATAATAAAGGGAAGTGGGGGGGGGGGGGAGGCAAATGGATGATGGGTATTAAGGAGGGCACTTGATGGGATGAGCACTGGGGGTTATATGTAAGTGGTAAATCACTGAGTTCTACTCCAGAAACCAACACTATACTGTATGTTAACTAACTTGAATTTGTTTTTAATTTTTTTAATTAAAAAGTAGTAATTTAAATTTTTTAAATAAAAAGAGAAGTACATGATTCTATAATCATGGGGGAAGATTTTTAACATGACTTTCTCAAAAATTATCGGATCACATGGCAAAAACCCTGAAAGATACAGAATTTGTTTGCATTTTTTGCTTCTTCTGTTTCTTTTATTAATAAATACATAATTCTTTTTTTACCTGAATTGGTCTGAACTGGTGACTAAAATGTAGGGTAACTAAAACCGCCCTTAATTTTGTCTTGCTGTTGTCAGTTTTCCTCTCCTCTCCCTATTCCTATCTCTGTCTGGTATGGGACCACAAAATGCTGAAGATAAAAATCTGAATGACACAATTAACATGACTGATCTACACAGAGAGAATTTTATAACCAGTTAAAAAAAAAAAAAAAGACAAAAACCTTGTAATTTATGCATGATCTTTTCCAAAACCCAACTTCTTTGCCCCTGCAATAGTAGATAATGACTATTTATAAAGCTGCAGTAAATCACTCAACTAATTTCAGGGTGGGAAAATCTGTATCAGCTTAATTTTCAAGCTACAATACAATAAACTAAAAATTAAGTATAAATGACTAGAAACATACATACACATAAAGCCTTTCATTTCCAAAATGAAAAAAACACATTTCAAAATACAGCTTGAGTTAAAGGAAAATCAAAACTGAAAATGTAATTTTTCAAAATTAATGAAGAAGCTCTGTATTTCAGAAGTAACGGATTTTAGACCAAAGCAGTACCAAGAAGAAAATTTATGAATGTATTTATTAGAACCCAAGAATATTTTAAATAAATGAATTAACCATTCAATCCAAGAAGCTGCATAAAAAGAATAAGGTTATTTCCTTTCAAATATAAAAGAAAATGTAAAAGCGAAAGCAAAAATTAATGAAAATAAATAGCAAATTATATCAATTAAAGTAAAATAACTTCTGGCAAAGTCTTATTTTGTATCAAAACAAAAGATATTAGAAACATCTACAGATTGGGGCACCTGGATGGCTCAGCTGGTTAAGCGGCCGACTTCGGCTCAGGTCATAATCTCATGGTTCGTGAGTTCAAGCCCCACTTTGGGCTCTGTGCCAACAGCTCAGAGCCTGGAGCCTGCTTTGGATTCTGTGTCTCCCTCTCTCTGCCCTTCCCCCACTCGTGCTCTGTGTCTCTTGAAAATAAAAAAAACGTTAAAAAAAAAAAAAGGAAACATCTACATATAATTACTAATGAGAAAAGAAACATAAAACGAAAAAAATACAGGATGAATTTAAATGCCATTGATAATATTCAAGGATATAAATAACCAAAATTGACTCAGGAAGACATAAAAAACACAAAGACTAATACGCACAGAATATATTGAAAAGCATATTGGATTTTCTATTGCAAAAAGTTGACAAACTTTTTCCTCTAAAAGGCCAGATAGTGAATATTTGAGTCTTTACCAGCAATATTGTCTCTATTGAAAATACTCAACTCTGCCATTGCAGCATGAAAGCAGTCATAGAAAATTCCGGGGAGTGGCTGTGTTTGAAAAAAGCATGTGGCAGGATGGAATTGCCCCTGTGGCCCTGTCTAAAGTCAACTCAAATCATTGCTACTCTTTTCTTAGGTCTCCTCTATATTTTAGAGGAGAAGTTTGAAATTATCTTTTCCCAAATCCACTTACAGTATGGTTCCAGGTTAGAGTCTATACACAACAGAAATTCACATGAGATACAAACAGTGGAAGGGTAGGGGAAAGCCAACATTGCTCAGCATCAACTTCAGATAGTCCATCAGTGCTTGTAACTAGGTGAGTTACATTTGCCAAATTCTGGGACTTGGTTAGCAAACCTGTTTGACTCTCCCATTAAGAGAGTCTTTTAATTGACTCTCTCTCCATTTCCATTTCGCCCTCCTTTTTCCATTTTTTATTTTCTTTATTTATGTAGAACATGGGGAAAAAAGAATGGTGACATTTGGGGAGAGAGCCTCAAGATACCACAAGTTTTTTGAAGCTATTGTTACAAATAATATGTATTATAAGAAAAACAAAAAGTTCAGGGGTAAAACTTGAAAAAAATAAAAGGAACATGTACATCAAGGAGACTTTAAAACTCTACTGAAGAATGTAAAGAAAGACCAAAATAAATGAAGAATGAGACCATACTCCTAAATAGGAATTTTTCAATACTATAAAGATGATGACACTTTCCAAATTAATTTGTACAGTCAATGAAATCCTCAAGAAAACCCAGACAAGTCTGGAAGCCCAAAGGTTGTTCTCTTAACAGTTAGGCCCTAATCCATATGGAGTTTACGTAGGTGCTGGCGTGAAAATTAGTCGAACTTAATTTTTTTACCCCAATATTTATTTGATTGTTCAAAGCTCATTTGTTGATTAGTCCATCTCTTCCATGCTATTTCGGATTTGTGAAACTATTTCTGGACTCTCTATCCTGTTGCATTAAACTTTTTATCTACAATTCAGTGGTTTTGAACAGGATGCTTCTTTTCAAAAGGCATATAATTATCCACTGAAGAGGACATGGCCTTGCTAGAAACCCTAAGGGTCTATGTTATGATTCTTTCATTGAGACTTTCCATAAGCTTCTCATAGCATCTTTTACCACTGATACATTAAATACCATACAGTCCATCAATTTTAATAACCTAGAGTTTGTCTTGAGGCCAGGCTCTAGAACCTTTTTCTGCTCGGTGCCCTACTCAAAGGTGACCCACTCTCGTGTTACTTGATACAAAAGTCAGGGCAATATTCCTAGATATGCCACATGGTACCGCCATAACACAAATGAGCCTACTTAGCAATGTCCTTTCTTCCTAGTGGTACAAAACGCAATAATCCATCCTTTACTTTGGAGAATAAAGGACCTCTGGACCCTTAAAAGTTTTACTGATGTAATGGGTCTCTGAATCCTTGCAGGTTTTATTTCCCACCCTTTGGAATATATGGGTCTTATTAAGGCCTCTAATCCAATAGCCACTTCTGGCTCATTCAGTCCGATCTAATAGACCAATCTAATAGACCAATGATGTCCTGTGGGCTATTCAACGGTACAAATCCCCTTGGACTATTTCATGGCACAGTGTAAGAGAGTTAGCATAGCCCTGGGACAAAACTCCAAATGTCTATAAATGTTTCCTCTATTCCAAATAAGTTCTGTTTATGATCCTCTTTTCTGATAAGAGTGGAAAAGAACACATTCCTTAAATCAGAGACTATATACCACGCACCTGCTACTCTACGCTAGCAGAGATAACCACATCTGGCCCAGCAACTACAATTGGGCTACCACTTGGTTGACTTCGCAGTAGTCCAGCCATCCTCCAGTGAAGCAACAGATGATCCATCTCTGAAATCGCATACCAGCATCTGCTTTTTAGAACATTCCTGGCACTAACTGCTGCTCTTTGGCTTCTCTATTAAAAAGATAAAGGTTAGCTTGCCAGACATTTGTTAAGGAGTGCTCTTGGGAACGCAGAACTGTAAAAGAGGTAGAAGGGAAAGAAGGTTGGACAGAGAGAGAAGCTAATCTGTAATGCTGCCCCAACAAGAGCCTCTGTGGATTCCATGCAGAGGTCTGTAGCTGGGATGGCCTTTCAGAGTTTCTTGAGTTAAGGAGAGGGTTCTAGCCTTAATACAACGGTGCCGATCAGTCACTGGATGCAGGCTAACCCTGCAACCCTGGAAATAAGTGAGAGTTAAGTGAGAGTTTTCTCACTTAACTCTCAATAAGTGAGAGTTTTCTTTAGCCAAGGCAGTCCCCATAAAGGGTTGACAGTTGAGAACTATCTTACCAGCAGCTGAAATAATAAGTCCTTTATTTATTAAGGAAAATATGGGCAGATCACTCACCACAATCAGATGACAGCGTATGGGGGCTATTTCTGTGCTTTCTATTCTATTCCTTTATTCAACTTCTCCATCCTTACACAAATATCATGTTGTTTTAATCATGGTAGTTTTATAACAGATCTTGATAGTTGGTAATGCCTAGCAACTTTTCTTCAATATTGCTATTGCTAATTTTTTCCATATACATTTTAGAATAAGGTTATCACTTTTGATTTAAAAAAAAATCTACTGGGATTTCAGTTAGGATTGCATTGAATCTAAACATACTTGGGAAAATATTGGTATCTTTACAATACTGAGCCTTCCAATAAACATAAATTATTCCTCCTTTTTCTTCAACCTTAATAAAAATTTCCATTTCTAGTGCAGAAGCCTTGAACATCTTTTGATACATTTATTCCTAGACATTTAATGTTTGTTAATGTGTTGTAATGATACAATTATTTTCTGTTTTATTTTGTTGTTGTTTTATTGCTAGAATGTACACAATTTGTGTAGATTGGACACATATCCAATACCCTTGCTAAATTCAGTTATTAGTAATAATTGTTTTTAAGCTTTTTATATTTCCTAGATACAAATTATTATGTCTACGAATAACAATCACTTTATTTCTTCTTTTTTCATTATTATGTCCTTTGTTCTTGCCTTGTTTCCTGACTGAACTTCTAATACAACATTGAGTGAAATAGTGATAGTCGACATCCTTGTCTCCTTCCGAATTTCAAAGGAAATTTTTTTTTTTTTTAATTTTTTTTTTTTAACGTTTATTTATTTTTGAGACAGAGAGAGAGCATGAACAGGGGAGGGGCAGAGAGAGAGGGAGACACAGAATCGGAAGCAGGCTCCAGGCTCTGAGCCATCGGCCCAGAGCCCGACGCGGGGCTCGAACTCACGTACCGTGAGATCGTGACCTGAGCTGAAGTCGGACGCTTAACCGACTGAGCCACCCAGGCGCCCCGTCAAAGGAAATTTTTTTGATGTTTCCTCATTGTGTAAGATGTTTGCTCTAGGTTTTTTATAGATATTCTTATAGATTACTTATAGATTAAGATATTTCCCTACTATCCTAGTTTTCTTGGAATTTCTACTATGAGTAAGTGTTAAATTTTGTCAAATGATTTTTATAAATCTATCAAAACAATGATGTGATTTCCCCCCCTTCCTGCCTCTGTGTGTGTGTGTGTGTGTGTGTGTGTGTGTATGTGGTAAATTATGATGATTGATTTTTTTTTAATTTTTTTAATGCTTATTTATTTTTTGAGAGAGAGATTGACAGAGTGTGAGCAGAGGAGGGGCAGAGAGAAAGAGGAAGACACAGAATCTGAAGCAGGCTCCAAGTTCTAAGTTGTCAGCACAGAGCCCGACATGGGGCTCAAACCCACAAACCGTGAGATCGTGACCTGAGCTGAAGTCGGGTGCTCAACTGACTGAGCCACCCAGGTGCCCCGAAGATTGATTTTTTTTAATGTGAGACTAAATTTACATATGGAAAACCCCACTTGGTATTGGTGTATGTGTGTATAAATATACATACAGTTGACCCATGAATAATGCAAGGATTAGCAGCACTACCGCCCGTCCCTATGGCAGTCAAAAATCTACATATAACTTTGACTCCCCTAAAACTTAACTAATAGCCTACTGTTGACGGGAAACCTTACCAATAACATAAACAGTCAGTGAACACATATTTTGTATGTTGTATGTATTATATCCTCTATTCTTACAATAAAGATGTACTGTGTTTATTGAAAAACATCTGCGCATAAGTAGACCCGTGTAGTTCAAACCCTGTACTAAATCCTAATTGCTAATATTTTGTTAAAGATTTTTGCACCCATGTTTACAGTTGGTCTGTAATGTTTTTGTCTTGTAATTTCTTTGCCAGGTTTGAATCAGAGGGTGGATGCTATTCATACAAGGAGCTATGACTTCCATCTTTTTTTACAGTTCCTGGAAGAATTTATGTCGGAATGGTATTATTTCTTCTTTATTTTTTTTAAGTTTATTTATTTATTTTGAGAGAGAGAGAGAGAGATCACACGAACAAGGGAGGGGCAGAGAGAGAGGGGAAAGAGAGAATCTCAAGCAGGCTCCATGCTGTCAGTGCAGAGCCCAGTGCAAGGCTTGATCTCACCAACCATGAGATCATGACCTGAGCCGATGTCAAGAGTTGGATGCTTAACTGACTAAGCCACCCAGGTGCCCCTCGTTTCTTCTTAAGTTTGTAAAGATACACCAGTGGAACTTTCTGGGCCTGGAGTTTTTACTGTGAGAAGAATTTTTAAAGTTTTTTTTTTAATATTTATTTATTTTTGAGGGGCCCCTGGGTGGTTCAGTTGGTTAAGCATCCAACTTCGGCTCAGATCATGATCTCACGGTCCGTGAGTGCAAGTCCCGCGTAGGGCTCTGTGCTGACAGCTCAGAGCCTGGAGCCTGCTTCGGATTCTGTGTCTCCCTCTCTCTCTGCTCCTCCCCCACTCATGCTCTGTCTCTCTCTCTCTCTCTCTCTCCTTCAAAAATAAATAAAAACATTTAAAATTTTTTAATATTTATTTATTTTTGAGAGAGAGAGCACATGAGTGACGTAGGGGCAGAGAGAGAAGGAGATCGAATCCAAAGCAGGCTCCAGGCTCTGAGCTGTCAGCACAGATCCCTACGTGGGGCTCTAACTCACAAACTGCAAGATCATGACCTGAGCTAAAGTCTGTCACTTAACCAACTGAGCCACCCATGCACCCCTTGAGAATAATTTTCTTAATAATGTATTCAATTTTAACTTTTAGATTATTAAAGAATGATATTCAGTCCCTGTTCATTAAATGTATATTATCTACCAAGTTATGTATAGAATGCATGTTATGCACCATTGTGATAGAGGTTGGCTTTACAACGGTGATCCTGTGAGCCTAGAGTGAGACGTGCTGAAGCTACCAAGGTGAGATGGGTGGCCTGCTCTTGTGGAATATTTTATTCTAAAAGGGGAGACAGACTTTCATCAATAAACAGCAATGTATATAGGATTTCAATTTTAATGATTTCTAAGTAGAGGATTCGTGGTGCCATGAGTGTTGATCATGGAAAATCTCATGTAGGCATACTAAAAAGATTTTCATGAGGAAACAGTATTTGTACATAATTCAATGTTTTCTTCTTATCTTTATATAGCTTTTAATTATTTCTTTCATCTTTAAAAACATTGTTTTCATGTAGCTGCTTTGCTATATAGGTACTTATTCAAGGTGGGCTAGAAACGCAGCCATATCTCTATTACAGGCTGAAATATCCATATCACAAGGAGAATCGAGTTCTCCTTTGTGAGCTTCCACCTCTCCCTAAGTTAAATGGGAACGTGGAGTTTCTCTTCATTCTCCTGCTGCCATTGCTTCTCCCTGCCACATGGTGTCTCTGTTGACAACCCGTCCTCCACAATCAGCTAGGTGAGTCCATAAATCTTTGAGGGATTCTCCTCTATTCTCTGAGAATTATATGGAACAAGGACCTACACTGTTTTGATTGATATAGTCAAGGTGCGTATGCTTATTTCTCTCAGTCATATTCAGACCTTACCCAGATTCTGGGAGTGCTCTTCCAAAATTTTTTCAAGAAATGTCTGTGCAGTTCTGAACATGCCCAGAGCCTTACTTTTATACTTCTCAAAACTCAAAGGGCCTCATATGCCCTTTCTTCTCAGTTTATCTATATACCCACTTGAGGATTGTTAGACTAAATGTCCTGGGCCAACACCATCCAAAACACAACAGATGGCTTTATACCCCATTTCCTAGACAAAGGAGGCTGCTCTGTTTGCTTAGAAAGAGGATCTACCTTCAGGTCTGAAAGGAAATTTGTCTTCCTAAGGATTACCAAGGTAACTTTCTGTATTTCTCTCACTAGATTCAAAGAAATGGAAAAACAAACAAACACAAGCTTAATTGGGGGGATATATACTATATATATATACTATAATATATAGTATATAATAAAATATACACTACCATATATATATAATAAAATGCTCTTTAATTACATACTTTCTTTTGTTCTAGCTAATATTCATATCAAGAAAAAAATAGCAGTTAGAATCTTGTGAAAATACCTCATGTATCTAATTACAATAATCAGACTGCCCTGTGGGCTTTCCTTGTCTATTATGAGCAACACCATTCTTTAAACCTTTCCTTGGGTTACTATTTTCTATCCCTTTATTCATTTTCCTCATTCTTCACTGATCTTTTCCAGTTTGTCCACATCTTTTAAAAAGTGCGGTGACCAAAAAGTAGCCACAATATCCTAATAAAGAGCTCATGAATGCATAATATAGCAGAAAGATTACTTCCAAATGTCCCATGAATTATTCCTTTTAATAAATTCCAGAATCATAATAGCTTGGGTTCAGCATCAAGACTCCAGGTTTTTCTTTTATATTTTTGTCTGGTCAATCCTTTATTTTATTTTATTTTTAGTTCTACTGAATTTTATTGTGCTTTAGAAACCAATATTTTTGCTCTTGTCACTTTGATTCTTATTTTAACATTTCAGAAAAATGGCAAGATTTCTGAATGCTAAGTTATTCCACATCTCAACCCTTTTATATATGCTAGATTGATTATTTAGCAGTTTCTATTTATTGACTTTTAAAATAACTACTTTGAATTCCTCCCAATATCATAACATTTATGAAGAAAAGTAAAATTTGGACAATAACTAACAATGTCTTTCTGATTCTGGGCATATCTGATTGTATTTTTTCCAATTTTAGCAATGATGCAACAATTTTATACAAAACAAAGACCCATTCCTATGTCACTTCTTTCAACAAAGTGCTATTACTAAACAGAATCTTTTCTTTTAGCTTTGCATACCAAGGCATCTGTGTATCTGAAAGCAGATAGGTGGATGAAATAATTTCTTCATATTTTTATAGACCCCATTAATTTACATAAGGTTACTTTTATGGCATATCATCACAGTGTTCCGAAAAACAACAAAATTTATTGTATTGTTCTTCTATAAGTCACTGAATCAAATAGTCTCTAATATGTGAATCTTGAAATAATATTCAATATCATTAAATAAACCCCATAATGAGGAATATGAGGTTCAGGCAATTTAAGAGATGTGTCCAAAATCAACTACTTGGTGTTCAGAATTGGATTAAAAACCAGCTTTTCTGACGCAAAATCTAAGGTTCTTTCCTCTCCATAGCACCATATTCTTAATTTGCCTTTTCAATAACTTTTAATGACATATAGCATTAAATATGACTAATATGTAGAAGTTGTAAGTCTGTGAACTCAGGGCGAACTTAAGTATCAAAGAGTTGTAGCTTTATAGCAGAAAATGATTTTATGAGTATCGTTAGTTTGTTGTAAACATTATTTGTCATTAGAGCTAAACGAACTTTGATACATATATTCAAAGAATGTAATAACTAAACATTGTCAGTTATTGCTTTCAAGTTGTGGGTTTTGATCCACTGTATCTCAGTTCCAAATCTATCCTTCTTTGCTTGCTGTGCTTGTCACCATCATGCCAGCAGTGGCAGATGGTTTTGGCCATCAGCCTCTATGGCTTCCCTCTTCTGCTCAGAGCACTCTAGTCAGAGGTCTGCCCCCAGTTTCTGGTTACCCGGCTCTCTTCCCTTTACTCCCCAGACCTGAGATGGTGGCTACCTCCTGCTCTAAGTCTTTCTTCCCTTTTCTCCTAAACTAGCTACACCAGGGTAGCAAAATCCCTTTATTAAATCCTTCTATTTAAAAATTTCTAGGGGAGCCTGGGTGGCTTAGTTTAAGCATCTGCTTCTTGATTTTGTCTCAGGTCATGATCTCATGGTTCATGGGATTCAAGCCCCACATAGCGCTCTGAGCTGACAGAGTGGATCCCACTTGGGATTCCTTTCTCTCTGCCCCTCCCCTGTTTTCTCTCTCTCTCTCTCTCCTCCACCTCTCTCTCTCTGTCTCTCAAAATAAATAAATAAATAGACTTAAAAAAAAAAGTTTCTGACCCCTGGCACATAGGGTTACCCACATCCAGAAGACATGATGTTTTTTTTCTCAATATTATTAAGAATTTTGTACTTTTAAATTCTGAATTCTCTAACATTGTATCAGAATAAGAAAAAGAGAAAATTGGAAGACTTAACGTCTAAATGTTTACCTTCCTTGGAATAAACCTCGCTACAAATAACTAATCATGAAAAATAACACATCTTACGGAAGAATTAGATTCTAAAGTCAATGTTCAAAAAACAAAATAAGGTCCAAATTATCCTTGACAATCTCTTAATGGTTCATGAGTATATCACATGTAGCTCTATGTAAAGTACTAAATTTGAAATATTTATATAAAATGTGTATAAACTTTTATGAAAATTTATAAAAATTTCATATACATTTTATATAATATAAATTATATTATAATGTATAAATATGTAATATTTATATAATATAAAATTTATGTAATACACATAATTATATATAATTAAATATATACATATTATATATAACAATATATAATGTGTAATATATATATTTTAAATATTATCAATGCAAAATATAATTCAAGTGATTGCTTTTGTTTTTAAACATTTATTTTTAAACATTTAAACATTTATGGTTGAAATTTTGAAGTTTATATTTAAACATAATGCAACTAAGTCAGATATTAATGGAATTGTGAGAGAATGTAAAAATTAAAATATTATTATGTGTCCTAAGCTATAGTTTTGGAATCCAAGAAGTATAAGTTAGCTAGCCAACCTTTAGTTGTCTGTAAATATGACACTTTAAAAATACTTATGTACGAATGGAAGTACTTCTGCTAATTAAAAATGATTTAATATACTTCCTACAGCACATGCATTTTGTAAGAGTTCCTAGGAAGAGTTAATAACTAGAGTGAATAAATGCTTATAATTTTTCGTTAATTTACAAACAGGATGTAATATTACTCTGGAAATACTCATAAAAATCTTTCTGCTTTTAAAACCATTGTTTTTAATTTTTTGCAGAAGGTAGTTATCATATTGATGCATTTTATCACAAGGATTCACAGAATGTTGGATATTTTTTTTTTTTATTTAAAAAAAATTTTTTTTAACGTTTATTTATTTTTGAGACAGAGAGAGACAGAGCATGAACGGGGGAGGGTCAGAGAGAGAGGGAGACACAGAATCTGAAACAGGCTCCAGGCTCTGAGCTGTCAGCACAGAGCCTGACGTGGGGCTCGAACTCACGGACCGTGAGATCATGACCTGAGCCGAAGTTGGCCGCCCACCCGACTGAGCCACCCAGGTGCCCCGAATATTGGATATTTTAAATGCAAGTTTTTATAGATAGGAACCTTTTTATATAATCTTAAGTTTGATGATTAATCTTTTTCAATCTAGTCAACTTTTATCCAGGTAGATTTTTGTGATTCATGGAAATGTAATTTTATTGATAATTTTTATATAGACTATTTTATTTTTTCTTAGAATTCATATCACGATCAGTTCTGCTCCCCATGTCTTTATTCAATTAAGTGATTCTCTATGCATTTATTTATGCATGTTATTCTGTACAATTTTAGAAAAACTATTTTTTCAAACTGTCAGTGTAAAGAATTATGACAAATGGCTAACTTGTTTAATTGACATATAACAGTATAAATTTATAATTTTCAATTACTAAAATGTATTCACTTCATTTATTTTTATTCCAGTATCAGGTGTACCATAATACTTTTCACTGGTAAGACAGCAGTGAGTATTCTATTGTATTCCAGAAGTGTGTGAACTATAATCGAGCTGCTGTCTTGACAGTAAAGTGTGACAGTACAGTGGGTATTTGCAAGAATTATCAGCAGATTATTCAGACCAAAAATTATTTTCTCACAAATATCCAACCTAGAACAAATAGAGTGCTTATTCGAATCGTCCGTATTGGTATGTGAAAAGTCTGCTGCTTTGTGTACTTTGCTTGGTACAACCTTTGAGTCAAAACTCCATCTGCTTAACGAATAAGCTTAGTCTTTACAATTTAACAAGCTTCAGACTTTAAATACAGGGTTCCTGATTGAATTAGGAAACTCTAGTGCAACGAACAGTCTCCCTGTTTATAGTCCTGGGCAAAATGAGACATAAAGTTTGAGCCTGTTCCCTCACCTTCCCTTACTAATACCATGCTCTCTATCCAGATCATCCCAGAGTACTGGGCAGCTTATACTGTCCTCTTAGTAACTTGGCTAAGCCTGTCCTCCATAAGTAGTGCTCTAGGCTCTAGTATTACCCTCTGTCCCATATAGCCCCAGTCACATTCCTTAAAACTCATGTAACCTGTCACAGCTGGAGGTAAAACATCTGATAAAAGTATTCATACAGTAGAATGTAAATGAAAACTACCCCCAGGACTTTGCAACATAAAGACTGATGTTTGGAGAAGATATGAGTTGGGATAAAGTAATAGATTCCTAATGGTGAAATTTTAGTTAATGCACCATGCCAACTGGGAACCAATGTAGGGAAGGGGCAGTTGAGTTCTTATCTCATATATATATATATATATATATATATATGTTTTTTTAATATCCTGTCTTTCAGCTTTAGAAAGTAGTATCAAATATAGCAAGAGGGAAAAGATCTCGGTGAGAGTGAGTGAGAGGAAAGGTCTCCATGAAGCTCTACAAGCTTAGGAGTTTGACATTTTTTATTTCACTCCAAATGATTTCTTTAATAATTCAGGTATACAAATTGGAATCTTGGAACTGAGGAAGCTGAGCCAGAAGAAAAATAAATTTAATCTCACTTCAAAGAAAGACATGGACCATAGTCTTCATCACAAAATAATGTGATTATTTTTTATTTGGCCACCACAAAGTATATTGTATTTTTAAGCAGTTAAAGATGGAATTTTGGCATGATTTTATAAAACTTGAGCCAGATTAGCTTATTTTATTTGGATCCCTGGTTTATCTCAAGAGTTGGAATTCAGGGCCGGCCCATTTGTGAAACTTTCTAATTATCTTCAGAGCCTGAACTAAGCCCTATACATCTTTATGAGAACTGTTTATCTTAGAATCTTGGCTTGTTGTAAAGAAATGAATACTCATCTTCAAGAACAAATATGTAGAACATAATTATATTCAAATGATCTACCTAAAGCTCAGCAATAATTCTTACATTTGACATGTTAATCAATTCCATTGTCACAAAACAATTTACTATTAATGTAAAAGGTGATGAGATATTATGCAATATACGTGAAGTGAGATTTTCTCCATTTTAAAGGAGGCTACACATGAGTGGTTCTGCAACTCTGAGAGCTGAATTATTTTTTTTAATTTTATAATAATAGTAAATATCTTTGGGTTGGTATATATACTGTTGGATAGATTAATCTTTACCTTCATTTTTAAAATTGAGCTAACCCCATTCCAGTTTGCAGTTACAAGTATGGATTTCTAGTTCCACTCTCAGAGAGCTGCCTTTATTAGGGGCTGGTCCTGTTATGCAGACCAAACTATTTTCATGACTCAAACAAGTGGAACATCATCATTACCATCACTTGGCCTGTGATTTTCTTCTGCTGGCGTTCCTTTTTTTCTGAGGGTCTCAATAAAATAAGGAGGCTTTCTGAATTTAAAAGCTGTGTGGGTTCAAGCCATGAGAGCAAATGGTTAACTTGTGAATTAAACCAGACAACTTGGAAAATCACAAACACATCATAATCACCCTTAGTTATAAAATAATTGTAAAATAGTTTGTTGTTCAGGCATTGAATTAAAAAATAGTGCAGATAAAGTATTGACCTCTACATCTCAAAAATTAGGCACATTTAAACAAATGTTAATGTTTCTTTATTTTTGAGAGAGAGAGAGAGAGAGAGAGAGAGAGAAATAGAACAAGAGGGGGAAAGGGGCAGAGAGAGAGGGAGACACAGAATCTGAAGCAGGCTCCAGGCTCTGAGCTGTCAGCACAAAGCCCAATGCGGGTCTTGAACTCGTGAACTATGAGATCGTGACCTGAACTGAAGCTGGATGCTTAACCAACTGACCCACCTAGGTGCCCCAAAAATCAGGCACATTTCAATATGATGTATCTTCCAGGAAGTTAGTATTTAAAGGCAGACAAAAAATGATCTCTTGGCAGCACTGATGTGTCCTCGTATGAAACCCTAGGTATCTTGCAAAAAGTGCAAATTATGATTCGGTAGGTCTGGGATAGAGCCCAGGAACCTGTTTTCCTTTTTTTTTAATGTTTATTTTTGAAAGGGGGGGGAGGGGCAGAGAGAGGGAGAGAGAGAATCCCAAGCAGGCTCTGCGCAGAGCCCAACTCGGAGCTCAGTCTCATGAACGGTGAGATCATGATCTGAGCCGAAAGAGTTGGTTGCTCAACCGACTGAGCCTCCCGGGCGCCAAATGAATCTGCTTTTCTAATAAACTCTCACACGACAGCAATGTCAGGTCCATGGAACACACTTTGAGGATGAGGCTGTAGAACACTGTTACCAATAGAACTTTCTGCAATGATGAAAATATTCTATTATCTGCGCTTTCCATCATAAAAGACCCAAGCCATTAATGGCAAGCAAGCACCCAAAATGGGATGAGTGAAATTGAATTGCTAATTTAAATAGAAGTTGCCACATATGTCCAGTGACCATCTTGGTGAATGTTGCTCTAGACCGCCTAACCATTATGAATACAATATCCCTGGGTGTCTAACTTAGTGTCTGAAAGCTGAACAAAGCCAATTTGACAAATACATATGCGATGTCTCGTAAAATCAGCTTCTCTAATAAAACTTGAAACAAATGGACATTTAAGTACACTCGTTCAGAATGAAGTGCATGTGCATTATCGACAGGGATGACATTGCCCCTAACGTGATGAAAATTGGTTCTCGTGTGAGGCCTGGGGGTGCAAAGATAGCATTTAGGCATGACGGTGGTTGGTGCACCCCGAAGCTCAAATTTACCTGACAGAATCTTATTCCTTAGTATTTAGTTTCTCTTGTTAGGAAGAATTTATATTTAATTTATTTTTTTCTCTTTAGAGAGGCAATATAAAAAAAAAAAGATTGAGAAACACATCTAAAAGTAAGCATCATTATAAACTGCACTTTAATTTGAGTCAATGAATATTTTTAACAGGTCCTCAGATCACTCACCAAAGGCTGTAACTTCATTCTCTGTTGGGAACTGCCATAAATGTGGGGGGCCTGAGTGGCTCCGTTGGTTAAGCATCGGCTCTTGGTTTCGGCTCAGGTCATGAACTCACCATTTGTTCCTGAGTTTGAGCCCCATGCCGGGCTCTGTGCTGACAGTGGGGAGCCTGCTACAGAATCTGTCTCCCTCTCTCTCTCTCTGCCCCTCCTCTCTCTCTCACACATACATAAATAAACATCTTTTTTTTAAAAAAAGCGTTATAAATGTGACACAATTAGGGGCCTGCTTTCTCTAAGTCAGACGTGATTTCCTTAAAAAACTTTCAGAGAATGTCTCACTTTGCCCTTTAAGAAACAAAAAGATGAGAGGGACAGGAAAGACCTACAATTAGTGGGGACTTATAAAAAATATGACAAGCTACGTTAAAAATAAAATTGAGAGCTGTTTCTATCTTTTTGACATTCAGATGTACTTGGAACGCATTAAGATCAGTACTAAACAGTCCAGAGGCTTGCTTGAGACTTGGATTTGGTTTATTTGTGATGGGAAATCCACATGCTCTATCAGTGCAAGCTAAAGCACACTTGCTGGTAGGATTCTCAACTGGCAGAAACCTGAACTTGAAATAGCAAGGACCTAGAATTCGAAGCCAGTGCGGTGTCGTGGCAAGGAGCAAGAGCTCTCGTGCATCATGAATGGGGGTTGTCAGAATCTCCACTCTTTCGGGGCGCCTGGGTGGCGCAGTCGGTTAAGCGTCCGACTTCAGCCAGGTCACGATCTCGCGGTCCGTGAGTTCGAGCCCCGCGTCAGGCTCTGGGCTGATGGCTCGGAGCCTGGAGCCTGTTTCCGATTCTGTGTCTCCCTCTCTCTCTGCCCCTCCCCCGTTCATGCTCTGTCTCTCTCTGTCCCAAAATAAATACAAAACGTTGAAAAAAAAAAAAAATTTAAAAAAGAATCTCCACTCTTTCGCCGTAATTGGATAGCCTGTTGAATGATAATATTTTCCTAACTGTGGCCTGAAGGAATAATTTCTGGGATTGTGAGGATGTGATTTCCTCTCCACAGATCACAGTCATTATGTTCTTATACACACCTGGCAGAAATGGTGACCTAGAATTAGTGGCATGCTGATAAATGAACAACTAGCCTCGGAAGGGGGCGGGGGGGGAGGGAATCCCTGATGTATAACATGTGCCAATTCCCATAAAATATTCCCACTGTATGTCTGACGTGACATCCTTAATTATGGAATTGGAAAGAGATGTACAATATCACCGAATTCTATAGTACTTCCACCATACAGATATAAGAGACATAAATCACCTCAAAAGAATAGATACTTGTGGGGTGCCTGGGTGGCTCAGTCGGTTAAGCGTCCGACTTCGGCTCAGGTCATGATCTCACGGTTCGTGGGTTCGAGCCCCGCGTCTGGCTCTGTGCTGACAGCTCGGAGCCTGGAGCCTGTTTCGGATTCTGTGTCTCCCTCTCTCTCTGCCCCTCCCCCACTTGCACTCTGTCTCTCTCTGTCTCAAAAATAAATAAACATTAAGAAAAAAGAATAGATACTTGTGACAGGTAGTAATATGATTAAAAAGTGATGACTTTCAACTATTTACTGCCTTTAATTTTAATGTGATTTATTTAATTGCAAGTTTATATGAATTAATATTTGCTAATGACTCTGTTTAACAACAGACTCACAGAATATCTAAAACATTTAACAATTGGCAGGTAGCAGGTCTCCCACACACCACTGCCTATGGCAACAAGGAGACAATGAGTTAAGGACAGATTACACGGCAGTATCTGTAGGGTCTATTTGACTTTATTTTTCCCATGGGAAAGGCTTTACGTAAGGTTTGGATTAGAGGCTTTGCTGATTAATATGTTTATTAGGTTGGCTTTTATAAACAGCTCCCTTGAAATTTTATTTATTGCAGCAGGGAAAACAATATGCGGTTACACTTTATTTGTGTATCATATACCTTAGCTTATTTGCATTCTATATTTCTTTCTTTTGTTCTCAAAAAAAAAAAAAAAACTATAGAATAGTGGCGCCAATTGTTCTGTGTATCCTCAAATCTACTATTAGTAATAGTTAGATTGAAAGTAGATTTGGTTTGCAGGGCACAAAGAAATAAGTTATAAAACCATAATAACACATGAATTTTATATCACATGTTATAATTTAGAAAGTGTATAACTCATTGATTTACCATAGATATTTCATGCAGATAAATTTTAATTTAAACACGAATTTTATGCCCAGTCTTATTTTTGTCTCATAGTGTGAAATTCATTTCAGTTCATGCTTATTTAATATTTACTATGTGTAAGGAAGTGCATATATATTAAATTAATTAATTAAATTAATAGCGCATATTAAATTAAAAAGGAGGAACACTAATTATTTTGTCATTTCAGGAAGGTAGGAGAGCAAGGGACATATTTCTATCCGGTCTATTTTTTAAGAACCTTGAGAACTAGAGATGTTAGGCCAGGGAGTTTTTACTTATATCCTGAGACAAAAAAGAAAGGAGAGTCTGTCTTTCTACTCCCCCATACCAACCACTGCTACTTTGATTACCCAATAATGAGGATTTTTAATTATACCCCTGACTGCCAGCAGTCATGGTGGTGATCCAAAGAAAAGAGTCTAGGAAGGATTATCTTGATTTATATAATGTAGATAACTAAGGAGTAAAAAAACAGCAGCATAGCAAGAGAAAAGTTTGGAAGATTGGAAGGGACTGTTGAAGGGGCAGCTGCCACTCTCGAGGGTCTCTGGAGAGATAGAAAGGTAAAGAAGATTTGAATAAACTTGGGAAATTTCCCTAGGTCTTACCTGATGTTTAGTACACTCCTTATTACTCTGTTTGTTGTTGTTGTTGTTGTTGTTTTCGCAATCAGATAAAGTTTCCTTTGTATATGTCACCTCCCATTAATGCTTTGATGGAAAAAATAGGGAAGGTAGAAACCTGCAGTATGAGCATGTTACCTCTATCCTCCCTAATTATCATTACATGCATCAAACTCCAGATGTGACTCTCTATTTGGATATTTGCAATCTGAAAATCTTGACTTAAATAATTAGCATTAAAAAGGATATGAACTTTATCACACTGAGTGATGACATACCTTAAGATCACTGTATTCTTAGGAAACTTGTACTCTTAATAGTTGTTAACTCTTCAAATAGCCTAATCTTCTGACCTTTCATTCTCCATATAGCAACGGATTCCAAGTCAGCTGGGAAAACAGTGGCTAACCTGCTGACCAAATCATACCGCACTTTAAAGCAACTTCAGGAGTTTTGCTTTCTCTTTTGCCTTAGACATCTCTTTATAACTTTTCTGTTCTGATCATCTATTCCAAATTTCCTGCTTACCTGTGAGATATTTCTGCAATGTATTTTGCAGCCTTTTCCATTCATTTGTTGAGCTCACAAAATCCCTGCTTAAAATATGACATTGGTGAAAGCTATGAAGAAAACAACTATTGTTCAGACTGGAAATGTCCGTGGCCAAGAATAGCAATGATTTCTCTGGTGCCATTTCTATCATCAGTATCTTTATTCCTGGCAATTCAACATCAGCATTTGGAGATTTTATTGAACAAAGGGAAATTGAATTAATGAGCCAACAAAAATGATCAACATCAAAGGCTGGATGCCATCGGAAAAACTGAGCAAAAGAATGAATGTGTTCAATGATGCTAGTGCATTGCATGACTGTTGTAAAGGATGTCACCTATCAACCTTTTGAATAAACAAAACACAGGTTAAGAGTTGGTACTATAATCGCCACTTCCTCTTGATGTCACTTATCAACCTTTTGTATAAACAAAACACAGTTTGTACCAACAAAAAACAGTTGGTAATACAGTCGGCTCTTCCAAGAATAGATTTGGACATGATCCCAGTGAATATATCACCAGGGCAGAGTGGAGGATTTTCTTTAACCTCTTAAGACTTTAAACTCAAAGCCATTCCATTGAGCTTCACAGCATTCTTATGCCTATTTAACTAATTAACTTATACTAGCTGTTACAATTTTGCATGCAAAGGATACAATAGCTCTAACTAGCACTAGCCAAAAGAAAAATGTTGAAAAATGATATTATCATCCTACATTAGTCTACCTGCTTGGACTGCAACTCTAATACTGATTCTGGTCTGTAGTGAGGTAAGGAGTTGAAGACACAGGTATTTCCCAAGATTCTAGTAAAAAAAAAACAAAAAAAAACCAAAAAACCAGATTCTAGTAATAATCGGACTTAACATCAGGAAACTGGGAATCCCCAGCCAGGACAAATAGTGCCGCATAAACAGAACTGTTAGAAAGTTCTGACTGGTATATATATGCATATATTTATATATGTGTGATCTACCAAAAAACAGGCATAATAAAGTGCATTTTTGAGTATTTAGTCCAGCCTATACCTGCGTTGAGACATTCCAAAATATGGTTCTGGGTGACTATTCAGCCCTGTTGAAATTTATAGCTGGGTTAGTTGTCATAGTCAAATTAAATCGATTGTTGAGACACTTTGGGGTTATGGCCTAAATTGGTCTATTAATACTTGCCCCAATTCTGTGCCTTACTGTGGAAGCTTGACATAATGGTGTTGCAGGAAAAAAAGAAGCTTAAAGAATCAAAATAGCAAGGAATTAAATGTTGTACACAACTAGAATTTTAGGAGCATTGTATTCTAATCCTAATCTTAGGATTTTTCCTATTTGGAAGATTTTGAAAGAATGTACATTTGCCACCGTTTTTTTCCCTGTTGGATAAGGAGAATGTCATTAGCCTAAATTTAGTATACAAAATGATGTATTTTAAAAAGGTAACAATTGGGACGCCTGAGTGGCTTAGCTGGTTAAGAGTCCAACTCTTGATTTCTGCTCAGTCATGATCTCACTGTCCTGAGATCGAGCCCTCATCGTCATGGGATTGAGTCCCATGTAGGGCTCCATACTGAGCATGGAATCTGCTTAAGATTCTCTCCCTCCTCCCTGCCCTTCCCTCTTTCTTTCTCTCTCTCTCTCAAAAAAAGTAACAATCACAACCTGAAATTTTGAATGTGCTAAATACGATACAAAGCGTTGAAGTTATTATTAACTCCTCTATTTTCATTTGAAGAGTTAAGTTTTCCTTGAGAAGAAATTTTACACTTCACCCTCAAAATTTCCCCAGTGTGTCTTAGAACCATCCAGAGAATGAATATTCAAAATGAAAATCCCTGGCTCCCCTCCCTGAAGATTCTGACTTGGTAGATCTAAGATGTGCACCCTGGGTGGTTCGGTTGTTAAGTGGTACACAGACCTCTGCAAATACTGCGCATCGGCCAGCCTGGTTGTACCATGCACGCAACTCGTTTTCAGCACAGCTGCTGTTCTCCCTGATGTCAGAATTACTTTGTAATGTGTGTATGTGTTAAAGAGATCACATTGGGTATGCAATTAATCTGGTTTAATATTTGATAAATATATAGATCATTAGGAGAAAATGTTTACAAATTGGCCTCACCATTGATATTCTTTTCATCCTCCTTGTCAAGTTCCAATGCCCAGCACACGAAAAATAAATGAAGTAAGTCTGATGAGCGTTGATATATTTTTCATTTATGTTTTTCTACTCAAGACAGTTTTTCTCGTGTCTTTTGGAAAACACTAGAAAAATATATGTAAAGATTATGTATTTTAATAAATCACCTTCTGATAATAAGGCATTTCCTCTCCTTGTAAGGTGTGTGTATGTGTGTGTGTGTGTGTGTGTGTACATGCTAGAGAAAGGGGGGGCAGTGAAAAAATAGGAGTAATCTTGGTTGAAACAACCCAATACAAAGAGAATCATGCCTCAAAGCAATGCTGCTAGAAAATCATGCTTAAGGCAATGCAGCAAGGGACAGCTCTCACATTCTACCTTGGAACTGCATTCCCAAATAAAGGAAGACCAGCAAGTGCTGGGTGCCTTAAAGTGTGGCAAATAGGTTCTACAAAACAAATTTCCGCAGGTCAGTAAAAATAGGTAGTCATCACTTAAAGTCCTCTCATGGGTAAGGTTTTTAAAAGGGCTGGTATTATGATATAATATTACAAGATTCAGGTTTTGTTTTTTTGTTTTTTTTGTTTTTGTTTTTGTTTTTTTCTGTATATTTTTGAAAGATAGAGAGAGACAGCGAGAGCAAGCAGGGGAGGGGCAGAGAGACAGAGAGACACAGAACCCAAAGCAGACTCCAGGCTCTGAGCTATCAGCACAGAGCTCCAAGCGGGGCTCAAACCCAGGAACCATGAGATCATGACCTGAGCAGAAGTCGACACTTAATGGACTCAGTTACCCAAGAGCCCCCACAAGATTCAGTTTCTAAAGATGGTGCGATGGATATGGAACAGGAGTTGTTAACAAAGTAAAGGAAGAAGAATGCTGTAATGATTAAAAATGCCTGGCTCTTATATACGGTTAACCTTTGGGGTAGATGGAATTGTTTCATTCTATCTATCATTCAACTTTAGCTAACTATATTCAGACTATATTCTACTTAGTCTATTCCATTTCATTCTATTCCATTTCATTCTATTTATCATTCAACTTTAGCTAACTATATTCAGACTTTTATTTCTGAAAAAAAAAGAAACTGATAATTAGACAATTTTCTTATCAATGGCCAATTCCTAGATCTTGCTTTTAAGACCCAATTGTACAATATAAATTTCCTAAAACTTCTAAGAAGATAAACCTAAAGAACATACAACATTTTATCTGCTTAATATGTTGGATATTATGTAATTGTCTGAATTAGTGGGTGTTAAATTCATGCTGCTTTTTCAAAGCATCTTAGAAACAGAGTCATTATAGTATTCTCCCCTAGATCATTCCATTGACCATTCTACCAAGTTTATTTCACATATATACAAGAATGTCATCTGCAATAAGCACTTAAAAAATACAAATGTGTTAGATACCAGAAGACTACCCACAGGACTTCAGAAAAATACGAGAAAATTATTCCTGTAGATTTCCCTCCCACCACCGTGTTCTTCCACTCACATATGCCCATACACCACAGGGCACATAAGATGCCGTCTGTGGTCTTACATAATCCCCCTTCCCTGTGCTTCCTTTTCATTGCCCTTTCTAGGCATGCTGATAAAAATTGGTCTTATTACTTTCATTGTATATTTTATTAGTTGATAAATACAATTTGCTTTTTTTCAAATTAAAAACATTTGAAGACAATTACCAGCTTTCTTTCAGGTCTTTTGAGACACATAAAATATGAGTTATATTTACAGTTTTAGAAATCAATTGGTATTTTGTAAAATCAGGTGTGGTTTATAATTTGATAGTTTCCATAGGAAAATATTTTTAATTCATAAATTATTTAAACTACTGCAGAAAAGTCTTAATTTGTACTTAAAATTCTCTTTCTCTCTCTCTGTCAAGATAGGAATTTCAATGAATATTTTTCTTGAATTTTGGAAGTCTGTTTTTAATGAGTAGTTCAAAGAGAATTTTGAGCTTCCTTGAATTCTAAAAAATTTAAATATCTTAAATATTTTCTAAGTAAACAGTTAATCTGCTTATAAATTGAATAGATTTTGATCTATATAATTACAATTTAATTTTAAATGGAATTATTTAAGTAAATTCATGAGATGGGAGAAAACTCTATAATAATAAATAACAATCAGTAAAATAATAGAGAGGGGCACATGAGCAGCTCAGTAAGTTGAGTGTCCAACTCTTGATTTCGGTTCACGTCATGATCCCAGGGTCATGGGGTCAAGCCCCGATTTAAGCTCTGCACGGAGCATGGAGCCTGCTTAAGTTTCTCTCTCTCTCTCTCTCTCTCCCCCTCCCCCCCGCCCCTCTCCCTCACTTGCACATGCTCTCTCTCTCAAATAAAAAATAAAATAAAAAAGTAAAATAATAGAAAAACACTTAATTTTTCAAACAGGTCTAGGGGAAAAAAACTGGTAAAACCAGTGCAATGTGAAGCCAAGGAATTTTTATAAAAAATTCATGAATAACAATGGAAAACATGTTGAAGCATGTGTTGAAAAGATACACTCTAAGCCTCTGGTCTTACAAACAGAATGAATTTTTTTACCATTACTTTAAGTTTAAAACAATATTTTTCCTATGTTTTGTTATATATGTTCATTTCTAACAGATTTTTCCCTTCTAAAGAGAATTCTAAAGACTATTTTGGAATAGTCTTTGTGCTCATGTAGGAGACTACACTTAAAATATAGTATCAAATTAAATGTGTATTGAATACAAAGGGAAAGAATTTCTACACAATTCAAGACTTCAGCTTAGAAGGCTTAAATTCTTTCTGCTCATTCTAGGGCTGCTTCTATCATGGCGGTAGGATCAGCAGGGAAAAACAAGTTCAATTCTCCGTTAGTCCTGTTACAAATTATATGACTCAAGCTTCATTTGGTTTCCATGAATATGTAGACATAATATTGGCAATTTTATTTCACATCTTCTGAATTTTAAACTGATGCAAACTCAGAATAAGCCAATATACTCACAACCAAGTAAAGTTGGGGGAAAAATGTCCTAAACTCTCAATAACACTAATTGTAATACTTTTCTCAAGAATTCTTAAGAGATCTTTTCTTGTTCTTTACTTCTCATTGTGCTATGAAAAAAAAAAATATTAGTAGACTGTCTTTACTTTAGGGCATTTTTCTAAAGTGTTGAAATGTTTGGTTCTTCCTATATTTTGTCAGAAACAATATTTACTCAAGTCAATATATATTTCGGCCAAAAAAATATATTTATTACTTTTTATATTTATATGAAAATTGAAAATACCCCTTGAGGCTTCCAACTTTTTTTTTTTTTACTGTGCCTACTTAAAAGTTTTTACCCACATGAAAAATATTATTTATGTATTTACCTTTTACATGTTATAAGTTTGACATTTTATACAGAATATATATGTCTCCTTCATTTATTCAAAATGGATTTATTATGCATCTAAAATCAGGGCACTGCAGAAGACCTTGGGAAAGATTCAAAGATATTTCTGTGCCATTCATGAATTTATTCAGCAATTAATGGGCAAAATCTCAGAAACAGGTACTAGTACAGATTTTCAATTATGCTAAAGCATGACTGCTCTGCTTGCAAGAATTTTAATGTGTGAATGAATTTTAATGTGGGTATTAATCAATGTGGGCAAGTAGAAATGTGTGTTTTAGAGGAGGGGGTATGATAGGTTGAAGAAGGCTGCAAACACAAATTCTTTTTCATTCATCCCTTTGATAAGTAAACTCTAATTTAACAGGAGCTACCCTCAGTGATTTATTTGATTAATAGAATGCACTGGAAGAAACATTCTGGGACTTCCAAGTCTAGACCATAAAATGACAGTGGCTTCATCCTTGGCTCTTTGAAAATGCTTATTCTTAGGGGCTTATTCCATCTGAGAACCCAGCCAACATACAGTGAGAAGCCAACCAGCCAACATACAGTGAAACTACATGGAGAGGCCAAGTATTGGTACTCTGGTCAAAAGCCCCATATCAGCTCCTGAGCCAGCCTCAGCTACCAGCCTTGTGAATGATCCACCTTGGATATCCAAAACAGTAGGACTTACAGGTTAGCAGAGCCCCAGCTGACATCTGTCAGCAACTGCACTAGAGATCCCAAATCGGAAGAAGCATATACTATACTTTCAGGTTTTTCAGCAAATATTTATAAATATGATTCATTCCCTTGATGTTAGTTAGCTCACCGTTAGGAAGTAGGTGCCTGGTGGTCAGTTACACCCACTCTATGAGTTTAGATTATGGTGTGGAACAGCTGACCTGGGAAATCTTAGTGGCTTACTACACAGTATGTTGATTTCTTGATCATAGTACATCTCCAACATAAGTTGCTGGTCATTCTACCCCAGCAAGTTGTGAAGGGGTCCAGGTTAATGGAGGCACCACCATGTGCTAGCTACATCTTCTAAGATGTGGTCATCTTCTAAGATACAAGTTCTTTTTGTTTGCGGAGGCAGGGAGAAGACTGGGGAATCCCATAAAAAAGCCCTTTTCGCTTTTACTCACATGTAATTGACCCAAACTGGCCATGTGACTCTCTCCCGAACTGAGAGAACCATGCAAATGTAGATGAGCAAATGAAGTATGTTCGGTATTACTGACTTTTCCACGTTCACAGAATTGGATTGTAGTCACGACTTTGATGAGCCATCCAACTTACATTTGAGTGTTAGGTGTGGACATAGAAAAATTTGATGAAAATGTAGAAACGTGAAAAATGAAAGAAACAAGGCAAATATTACCAAAAATCACAATAATAATATTCAGAGGAACAACAACAAAAAAAGAAGAAGAAATATTTATTTAGGGTTTAGAATATGCCAAGCATGTTCTAAGTGCTTTAAGTGTATCATTTTACTTAATCTTCACAACTACATTCTGAAGTAATTATTATTATCCTCATTTTATAGATGAGAAAACTGAAGTACAGAGAGATTAAGTAATTAGCCCAAGCTCACACAACTAGGTGGTGATGGAGACGAGATCTGAGTCCAGGCAGACTGCTTCCAGGGTTTGCTAAAATGGAAAAAAATAAATAAATAAATGAAATCCAAGGATAGCACTTGAAGTAAGCCAGACTGTTGTTTTTCAAAAAACCTAACAGAATTGCATCATTTCCATGTTGAAATGCTATGGACCAAAATCTGATTCTCAGCCTTCCAAGCGCAGAAATATCTATCATTCCACCAGCCAGAGAGTTCAGGAGTGACCTCAGACTGATGTATGATCAGGACGCTACTGAATAAATTTATAATGAGAATTTGTAAGGCTTTCATGTCCTCCCCTTCCGCAAGATGTTCGTTCTCTTTGTTTAGGAAAGCCGTGAGGGAAATAGAACTATAACAAAGGTACTTGCTTATTAATTTATAATTAATTGCACAGCTGCTAAGTAGCCTGAGCACCAAAGTTCTTAGACCTGAGCAATATTCTTATGAGGGAAATGGATATTGAACCTGCCTGGGGATAAGGGACTAGAGCTAGAAGTTAGTTATGTGAATCCATTGTGTACTGACATTAAAAAGAGTAGAATGAGGGAGTCTGGCTGGCTTAGTCAGTAGAGCGTGTGACTCTTACTCTCAAGGTCATGAGTTCAAGCCCCACATGGGGCCCCGGGGACCCCATTGCTCTCAGGGTCATTAGTTCAAGCCCCTTGCTCTCAGGGTCATGAGTTTAAGGCCCATATAGTAAAAATACTATATATATATATATATATATATATATATATATATATTATTATTATGATCTCATCTCCACAATAAGAATTGTATTTGTCAGGTATAGTCTATATTCAAATGGAACAACCACTCTCCATTCAGTCCAGACCAGAGACTTCCAAATTTTCTCAGTTCACTGTGCCCTTAGTGTCTCACAAATTTTTTCACAGTGCCTATAGGGCAAAGGAAATACCAAACAGTTCCTTTTGTAAAGTAGCCACGGCCCATCAGTTTAATAAGTATTCATTTACTAATAACATAGAAGCATTTGAAAGAAATAATGCTTATACATTGAAAAACTACATATTTACATATAATTCTTAAATAGCCGCAATTACTAACAGGTGTGCCCCTGTCGGACACCACACACCTTTGCAAACCTTGACATCAGATTGGGCAACACCACCCTCATTTCCTGTTCCAGGTTCCCTTTCACATGGTGCTTGCTTCTAATCACAGAAACTGCCGAACATCCAGCTTTTCAAGGATATGACTTCACTGGAAGGAATGTAGGAGTGTCTAATATTCGAGCTATGAGGTACCTAGTAGTCTGTGCAGCATCCAACGAATGGATATTGAGCATTGCTGTGCTTCCCTTGAGCATTTGTAATATAGCACAGCACTCCAGTGTGAACTTGACAGTGTTCAGACAGGCACAGTCAACATTCGCTTTTGACAAGTTTTGCTAGCTTATAGGACTAAAACTCCTTTGTCTGGACCCATCTTTTCTTTGGTTATGTTAATATATTCTATCTGATACTTTTGCCCTAGGGCTAATTCCTTTTGCCTCAACCACCTGCTACAAATCTCTTTAACCCTTCTTTACCATTTAACTCTAAGGTGGAAACTCTATTTACCTCCATCTCAAGCTCCTAAGGAGAACCTTACTGCAGCTCTTGTGGACAAATGACAGAAACTACCCAAAACTGTTCAAGAAGTTGGTATGAAAGCTGCAAGTAACATGATAGGCAGATGATTGATCTGAAAAGATTTAGGACTGTCACTCTGCTAGTCTTAGTATTATACCAAGCCCAGAAGAAACGTGAGTGCCAGAGTCAGACATCCCAGATCATCCAAGATCCTTGGACTTGTTTCACGAACTCCATTGCAACAAATACGAATAATCCCCCAGACCAGGCTGAGGTTTCAGGGAGAAACAAAACTCCACCCCCACCCCCCCACCCCCGCCCAACCAATGTTCTTTTCTTTTTTCTTCAGTCTAATGATGTGTGTTTCATTTTCTATCACAGAAAAGGAGGGAATGATATTTAAATAAGTACTAGTTAAATAATGCATTTTGGCTATCTCTGAATACATTAATCATATACTCAGTCATCATTGCTTCAGAGAATCCAACTTAGAGGCGGATCTCATTAGAACGTCAAAGAAACACAGTTTTTACAAGGAAGCTCTAAAAATTGTCCCTAAATTGACTGATATTTTACACGTTTCAATAGTTGAAAAATACTTTTTGTTTTCCTTTTTCAATGTAGTATATATTGCCGTCACTCAGAAACAAAAGGCAAGAACATAAAATCAAAGAAAAATACTGGTTCAAGTATTTTTGTCTGTGAAAATGATTCCACTGATCATAAAAATCCTCTAGTGTAAGAGATGAAAGCTTATTGTCATTATCAAGTATCTCTTTTTTAGTTTTTCTACTCTTAGCCAATTGTTGGAGAGGGACGTGAATATTGCTGAACAATAATACAACCTGCCCTTTAACATGTATAAGGAAACACTGGGAGGTTTTATTTATTAAGATTTCCTTCCAACCCCTCTAGTCAATAGTTTCTAATACTTGGTTTTGCAAGTATATTTCATTTATTCTTTAGGAATATTGAACATGCGGTTTGCCTAAAGTACTGGCCCAAGTGTTAGGCAATTAGGTTCTTTTCCGGCTCTCCCACTAGAAAACAATCATTTTGAAAATTCCATATTAGATTTCACCAGGATTACCTGAGCAATAAACCTCCTCCAAATCCCAGTAGTTTCTGGCAACAGGCATTTACTTCTCCTTCACATTACATGTGGGTAGGTCTGCTCTAGGACTGTGGATCATGTTCCCTGAATCACTTATTATCCCAGGACCCAGATATGGAGCACACCCACCCAGGATGTGATGCTCATGTGATGGCAGGCAAGAGTTGGTGAGAATTCAAAGACTCCATGAAGTTTCATCTCAGACCTGTTGCGATGTGACTTCCACATTACGTTGGCAAAAGGAAGTCACGTGGCTAAGCCCAATATCAGTAGGATGGAGAAATATACTATTCTCAAGTGGAGAGTGAATATTTGATGGATGTTAATACATCCTACCCCAGTCAGCCATCTTGGTCACATTCACTTATTTCTTCCCACATAAAATGTGCTCACTTCCACTGCAGGGAAGGGACACGGCAAAAGTGTCCTGTAATCAGGGCACCAGGGTCTAAAGGCAAGATGTCATAATAGTGTCTATATAAGGGCTAATTGTGGCTTCTCTTGAGTTTGAGACCTATGGGGAAAATAAGACAACTCATCTGTACACACACACACACACACACACACACACAACACAATTGTAGGACAAAACAGGTTAACCACAATAAACACCACCATCTGAAAAGGCAAAGAGTGGGAGACAGAAAGCAGTCACTGGTCCATAGCAATTCAGAAATCTTGGAGGCCAAATGTTGCATGATCCCCCATCCTTGGGGTTAGGTGATGTATCTTGATTAGGCCCAATTTGGCTCCCTGGGAACAGCTCCCCAATCCACTTCTTCCATAGCTACTGGAACCACCATCTGGGAAAACCTTTTAACTCATCGCTTCTCTGCTCCACTGAGGTTTATGAGATTGAGGGAGCTGAGCTGTTTCCAGCCCACAGAATTTGTGGCCCAAATGTCAGTTTGTGTTTGTTATAGTCAAATGCCTTTTACATCCAGGCTGGTGGTACCATTAGTAATATAACTTTTTGAGAAACTTTGCTGACGTAGGTTTTTATTCCAGGGCTGTAGTCATATCAAAATTCTTTTGAGTCATTTCTCCCTCACTAGACTTAGTTACAAGTGCTTTAGGTTGATCAGCCCTCCCTGGGACCGAGTCTCTTGTCACTTTTCCTCAGCCATTTTATCCAAGTGAAAGGAGTTATTGGAGGCCACGTGAATCTAATCAGAAGTCTTAAAGAAATCTGTGATCATCGCAACTTTGATTTGTTTTTGCCCTCAGGCTGTGTCATTAGCATCAATCAGCATTTCGGCTCAAGGATTTCTCATCTTCATCTTGACTGTCTACAAATGAGAAACCATTTCATTTTCCAGTGCGCCAAGCTCCCTTCGACTCTCTATGTCCCCTTGCAAACCACATAGATCCTTTCTCAGCTTATTCTTTCTTACATTACAAGATAAAAACATAACAAATGACAACCAACTCCAAACAGTAAATATCTTAAGTACATTCTCAGCCTCCTGGGTATTTTCATTCAAAAGCTTAGCTAAATATTTCCTTATTGTGTAATATGGGTGGCCATTTTTTCCAGGCTCCTATAAATTTCCTTGCCACACACCAATCAGTCCCAAGCCAATACCAGAACTATTTATTTCTCTGTTGTTATTGTGGAAAATGCTTCACTTCTATCAATACCTCCATTTGTCAACTTCAAGAATATTTTATGTTGCATGGCAGGAAAAGAAAAAGAAAAATGTCAAAATCTCAATGATTTAATATGACAAATACTCAGATCTTATTTACATACTAACTGTTGGCTATAGGTTGTGTACTGAAGCTGTGTTTCAGCCTGTGAATTGGATTTAGGTGTGCTCCACAAGCTGGTGGAAAGTCGTGATGTCTTTTAAAGTCCAGACTTGTCAAAATAGCACTTCTGCCATATTCCATTAGCTAAAGCAAGTTACAGGATCAAGCCCCAAATTCATGGGGTGGAGAAGTACATTTCTCTCAGTGGCAAGAGAAAAGACTGAATATTTGTTGAAGAATAATGCAACTCACCACAGCTACTAAATTCTTACTGGCCTCATTACGATGTGAATCAAGGAAAGGAAAAAATGATGTATAAGCAATCATACTGTGTAACTAACAATTAGATGCTAAAATACCCTCTGTGTTTCTGATGTTTGCAAAGTAGCTTTAAGCAAGTAGTTTTCAACCGAGCTGAAACATATCTACTTTTTGCTCTTTCCTACTGCACGTCTACTGAAGTCAATGAGCATGTACTAATGATATTTAGATACAGTCCTGCACAGGCTATGGATGGCTTATAATTAGATTATCAGTGAGAAGTGTCAGTAATTTCTTTATCTATAATGTCAAAACATATAAAAGTGAATTTATCACCCCTTTGGAGAAATTTCAACATCATTATGTCATCAGAGGGCTGCACTCAAGTTTATTTAGCAAATAAGTTGGCTTCCAGTACTATTGTAACATTGTCACTTGGCCTGTCAGCCCGATTTACCCTGGCTTCCCGTTTGCAAAATAAGAAAAATAAGTTTTTCTATAGCACGACCAGGCATGAAGTAAAACGTCTACTACTCATTCTCCATCTTCTACTCTCGACATGAGTACAGGGGTGGTAGGAGGTTGGGATTTTTCTGAATGACATGAAGTTTTTGACTTTTACCTTTCAAATAATATTTACATACGAGGTTCAAACTTAGAGCAGTCATCCTGAAGCTTAGGCCAAAAGGGAAGTGTGAAGCATGGCAGAATGTGCTTCTCTGGTGAGGAATTTCACTTATCCATGCTCAGCACCGTTAAAAATCTCACTCAGAGCCCGACAGTCATTTCAGAATGTTAACGGATCTCTGGTGGTCTGCAATGAGCACCTGTATCAGTGTCGTCTGTTTTGTACATGTGTCCTAATATGTCACCATTCTAAGACAATTATGCATCCATCTGTCAGATCTCATAACTGTAGGGATAAGAGTGAAAGATTCAATGTGTCTAAAAGAATTTTATATATACCAGTTGCCGATGTCAATTTCCCACCTGTTTATTTTATAACAAGCTCAAATTTATAAGAAGGGATATGCATAACTACTTTCAAGGTAAAGAGTTCCATGGTTGAGACGGTCTTCTCCGTTCTTCAGGAACCCCAGTGTCATTTCATCCACTCGTCACAGAAGTGTGACCTGCACTTGAATGGAGCCAGAAAATACTGGAGTGAGTGAAGGGTAAAGTAAATTGCATAGAATTTTAATTCGTAGAGGCGTGTTCTCCACCTGAAATCTCCTCTTGTTCATAAATTAAAGTTGAATCTGTGATCCAAAGGTGATCTAATCCCCAGATAAATCAAGCCTGGATTCTCAGGTGTAAACCTCAATTCCCTACTATTTTCCACTACTTTTCTTATGTAAAACAAAACTTTTCTTTTGTCTAAAAATAAATGACCGAATTTAAGTACCATGACGTACAAATTTAAGAAGAACCACTACATACCTATTAGAATGGCTAAAATTTGAAGTACAGACATCACCAAATGTCCACAAGGATGTGCACCAATAGGAACTCTCATTGGTTGCTGGTGGAAAGGCAAAATGGTGCAGTCACATTGGAGAACAGCTTGGCAGTCTTAGAAAACTAAACATACTCTTAACGTATGATCCAGCAATCTCGCTCCTTCATATACGTAAATGAGTTGATAACTTATGTCCACACCAAATCTGCACTTGAATGCTTAAAGTAGATTTATTCATAATTGTCAAAATAGGGAAGAAATCAAGACGGGCTTTAATGGGTAAATGGGTAACTAAACTGTGGTACATCCATACAATGGACTATCGTTTGATGATAAAAAGAAATGGGCTATCAAGCAATGAAAAGAGACGAAGGAAACGTAAGTGCGTATTGCTAAATGAAATAAACCAATCTGAAAAGACCATATACTGCATGATTCCAACTGTATGACATTCTGGAAAAGGCAAACTATGGAGACAGTAAAAAGATCAGTGGTTGCCAAGACTTCCTAAGGAAGGAGGAAGGAAAAGGTGGAGAAATAGAGCTGTGTAATTTTTAGGGGAATAAAAGGATTCTGTATAAGACTGTAATGGTGGGTACATGTCATCATACATTTACAACACAGTGTACAAACCAAAACATAAACCCTAAGGTAAACTATAGATTTTAGTTAGTAATAATGTATCAAGACGGGCTTATCAATTATAACAAATAATTATACCCATCTTGCACAATATAACGCTGGGAGAGGAGAGACTGTGGGGAAGAGAGAAGTATACTCAAACGCTCTGGACTTCCTACTCGATTTTCCTGTAACCATAAAACTCCTTGCAGAATTAAAACCACAGAGTAAATCAAAGAGTTCTTTAGGTTACAGCGTATGGCTTCATGAGTTAAAATTAATCAAACTGAGTGACTCTGGAACTTACACATGAAACTAATTTCATCACACACTGCTTTTCATTTGTAACAATCTCAGATATATGCAGAAAAAGGTGGTTAAGCAGAGATATGAATACTGACACAGTATTTGCTTCGTGTTCAAAAGCTCTATACTTTTAAAATATAGTTTGTTCTCTAAAGAACCATATATTTTCAAAAGTAAACATTCTCTTTTAAAATAATTCTGAAACTAAAGACGTCTTTTTTTTATTAATTGAAGGATAGTTGACATATAATGTTACATTAACATTTCAGGTATACAACAGTGATTTGACAAGTTTATAAGTTATGCTGTGCTCACCACAAGTGTAGCCACCTTCTGTCACCATACAACACTATTACAATACCATTGACTATATTCCCTATGCTGTGCCTGTCATCACTGTGACTTATTCATTCTGTAACTGGAAGCCAGTACTCCCATTCCCCTTCATCCATGAAGATATTTTTAAATAGTTACTCTTACACTGCCTTCTGTCATTGCCTTAAACGTACCTCTTATTTCTCATCTAGAATACTCATTCAAATATTTGTTCAGCATATACTGAACACCTACTATATGCTAGGCATTGTCTCAGGTATTACAGTAAATATGCCAGATATTTACTGTCCCAAATAAAACAAGATGCCTGAACTCAGGGAGCACACAAACCTAATGAGACACAGTGGGTTTGATTCTATAATAAACAATGTCAAAATCTCAGCAGCTTAGCATAATGAAGGTTAATTTCCAGTTTATATCACAGCTAGTATGGATCCATATGTGTGTGGTGGGGGAGGGAAATTGTTGATGGGGAGGGTGCTCTGTGTAGTGACTCAGAAATTCGGACTCTTCATATTTAGTGGCTCCATAAACTTCAGTGTGCAATCCTAAAAATGGCCATAAAAGAGGAGAGGAAGATCGAATGTGGAAGGCTGTGTAGGAGGGGTTTATGGCCAACTCTACTAGTTATATACATCATATGGTCCCAACCTAACTATAAAGAACGATGGGAAATAGAAGCTACTTGGCCAGGAAGAAATGAAATGGGCTGATAAAGAACATACTGTTCTTTCTGTCACACAGATATATACATGAAAATATTTATAATACAGTGTGGTAAGTGATATAACAGATATGTGTAAACAGTCATATTTTATTCAAAAGAGAGTTTCCAAAGACTTTAAACTAAAATTCTCATAATGCAGCTAATTTTCCCGTAAAAATGTAAGTTAGAGGAAGTGTCTTAGATATTATAACTCTCTAACTATTTTAGCACCTTTTTGCTCGAAAGTTCCTTTTTATTTTCTCAACCAATACCCAGTATTTTAAAGTTTCCTCTCTTAAATGATTGAGTAAAATAGGTCATGCAGTGTTTGGCCTTCTCAACATTTCCCCACATCCAACTTTCATCCCAAAGCTTGGGGACACATTTCTCAGCAAATGTGGTAATGCGCCACTATAAATGACTGTCGGATGACACGGTTAAAGAATACAAAAAAATCTTACATAATAACATTATATGACAAAGTACAGTCCTATTTCCCCAAATCACCCACACACAGTCAGATGACTGTAAACAAATTCACATAATACAGACTAAATATGTGTGAGAAGCATATCTTTTTTATCGGCCAAATTCAGATTCTCAATAACTCAAAGTGTAATTTTTTCAGGTTCTCAATAAGTCAAAGTGTGATGTTATTGTATTTTAACTATTTTAAATCACATAATAAACTTTGCATAAAATGTGACCAAATTTATGAACTCGGTTTTGTTTTGTTTTCCAAGAGCCTCGTAAGCTACAGACCAAACCGGGATAGCTTTTCTATCCTTGGCACCTTCCAACTCTTTCCCCATGATATCCTTGGAAAATTAGAAATGAGAAGCACAGATCGCATCATGTTATTCTCTTCAGAAGAATCCTTTAATGGTTCTACACCCCACTAGCTCGACTACCTGTACGACAAAGGCCAAACTCTATAGTTTTTAAATGCTGTTTCTTACAACAAACATTTAATGAAAATCTACCAGATGCCAAGTATTGCAGAGAAGCAAAACTTGAAAACTCTTTACAATCTTTGCAAAACATACTCTTTCATCTGTAGTTTCTAGCACTATCCATCGTTGGCTCCAACATATGTAGCAGCCAGTCACCCCCTGACCACAAGATTTTTTTGTTCATTTCTCCTCGCCTTTGAACACGCTATATCAGCCAGAGTTTAGTGTAGTAAATAGATATTTCGAGCAGAAAGGGATTTAATGCAGGAAATTAAATGCTTACAAAATGATTAGAAGGGCTGGCAGAAGGGGAGCCACGGGTCTGCTACTGGAGTGATGAGTTCAAAGACACGTGACCCTGGTAACTAGACCCAGGTATGCGGATTCTGGCTCCTTCGATTATCTAACTGCCTTGAGATCCACCAGACGCTGGAATATTAAGTCTTGCTGGTTTACTCTCCAACATGTCTATGGCATTATTTACCAGTTAAAATAGCAGCAAGAACATGGTTTCTACCACAATAGCCACATTCCAAATTTCCTATGAATGCATCTAATTAGCATAATCTAAGTTACTTTCAGACCTAGACTATCAGGAGACCTAGGAAACAGGTTTTAGCTCTCTCTCTCTGTAGTTAGGAATGCACAGAGAAGGAAGTAGGAAAGAATGCTGAGTCAAATCCAGAATGAACAGTATCTAATGCCTGGATTGCATCCCATCCCTATTCTCTGCCGACCACCATACCTACTCCAACATCCAACTCTAGTATTCTAGTATTCTAGTATTCTTCTGCACGATGAGATACCTGGCTGTAAGACAGGACCATAATATTGCTCAGTTCCTGAGGGTACCATTTTCAGAGGACGTTTTGAATGCTAAGAATACACAGGATGTCTTGGGTTCTGAGTCAGTGTTGCCTCCTGAAATTGTTCACCACAGTAGTCCTGCTATAAATCTGACTCTTCTTTGTACAGACATAATTGTGTTGTGATGTTTTACTCTCTGTTGATCCCACTGGACTGTGTATTTTCAGAAAGCAACACCTATATCTTACTTTTATCTGAATATTCTCCTTTTTCTCATGCCTGGATGTATAAAAGGCACCTTAAGAAATGTTTTTTGAGGGTTGCCTGGGTGGCTCAGTCGGTTGAGCCTCCAGCTTCCACTCAGGTAGTGATCTCATGGCTCGTGGGTTTAAACTCCGCATCAGGCTCTGTGCTGACAGCTCAGAGTCTGGAGCCTGCTTTGGATTCTGTGTCTTCCTCTCTCTCTGCCCCTCCCATTCTCACACTCTGTCTCTGTCTCTCTCTCTCAGAAATAGACATTAAATTTTGTTTTAAAAAAATACTTAAAGAAATGTTTTTCGAAGGATTTCAAAAGGAAGGATTTTGAAGGATTTCATTTTTAATGTCATCAGGGCAAAAAATGACTTCTAGAGAATTTTCTGTTTGTGGAGGAAATGCTTTGTGACACTTTAAAATAAATAAAAGGCCCTTTTTAATCCCTTCTTTTCAATGAGTTTAAGATGATTATCTGGACCAAATATATAGGTAGATACATCATGATTTATATTTAAGAGGAATCAACTCTCAGTTGTGGATGTGATTTTTACTATGTGTGATCTTCCATTAACTCCTCAGGGTTTTTCCTACTAATGGTTCAGAATTCAGCTGGAAACAAAGGGGGTACCTTAGTATCCTTGGTATAAGATATGCTCTCTTTGGAGTTTTGTTGTTATTGCAAGGAACATAAACTCATGGAAACACTATAACGAGAATTGAGTTTCATTGTGGAAACACATGTGGACAGGAATACAAACTGAAGGTGAGAACAGTCAGGAAGGTGTCCAGGCAGCTCCAAGGATTAGTATCCTCTCTCTCTCTTCTTCTCTTTCCCTCAAGCCACATGGCTTTATTGGTCCTCTCTTGCACTCTGTGCATTTAGACTTTTCCTCCTGCCAACTTTTCAATGTCATACACTTCTTTCTTTCTCTTTCTCTTTCTTTCTTTCTTTCTTTCTTTCTTTCTTTCTTTCTTTCTTTCTTTCTTTCATACAAAGAGAGAGAGAGAGTAGGGGCGAGGGACAGAGGCAGAGAGAGAAAGAATCTTAGGCAGACTTCACACCCAGCGCAGAGCTGGGACATGGGGATCGATCGATCCCATGACTCTGGGATCGTGACCTGAGCTGAAATCAAGAATTGGATGCTCAACTGACTGAGCCATGCAAGAGCCCCTAATATTGTTCTCTTTCTACCTATTTACTCACATTTTTGTTCCTCAGAAATTTGACTTGCCTGTGATTTCACGGCTCTGACCAGACTCTAATGACACCTCTCTTGTACCCTTTCAGGGAAGTACCTACTGCTGTCAGATTCTCTTTCCCACTCAACATCTTTAGATAAAGACTTTGGTCCAGCTCACCTTGTCTTGCTAGACGATATCATAGGAAGTTTTTACGTCTGAAAACTCTTTTCAGCCACCATGAGTTGGCTTTTCTTTTAGTTTCTGCTAAAAACATTTTAAGTGTTCTAGGAGTGTTGGCCTATTCCAAACCAATAGGAAAGTGATTTCTTATAACTCCTTAGGCTGTCATGAGTTATTTCTCACATAATAGTTTACCCCAATTATTTGTTCCTGATTATTTTGGATGTGTGTAAGTGTCTTACTTCTGTATGGTCGACAGTGTTTATGTCTTCAAATAATTCGTTGTAGCTACCAAGAATAGTGAAGGGCTGGAAATTCTACCTTGTTTGCAAGCTGACTTAGATTGCCACAGTTTTGTAGATATACAGAAGACACAATACTCCTGAATCAGTGTCCAGGCAACTTTATTACCCACAACAATAGCCTGAATGTCATTGTTTTCTTACATCAGTTCTATGGGCCCCAACCACCACAGGGCTGGCTGATGCCAATACACGCAGAGGGTGGTGTTACAGAAAAGGATTCTCTGGCTTAGCACACTCTAATCTTGTATAAGATTACAAGAAAATCTGCACACAACCTTTGCTAAGGAGGGAGACATTATCTTTATTGTTATGGTAGACAATAAACAAACCAGCCCTCTGTCCTAGAGGGAGACAGTATCTCTATATTCCAAGGCTGCTTGCTATACAAATATCTGTGAAAAGATAGCCCAAAACAAAAGCTGTCAGTGTCTGCTTGTAAGATACTCAAAAACTTGAGAGATGAAGGGAGAATTTTCTTACATTAATAACATACTCCTTCATACCCAAAGAGGAGTGATTTTTTCATCATAATTCATGCAACCAAATGACGAGCTTAATTATACTGTATTATTTCATTGTTCTCAGTGAACACTTGCTCACTTTTTTCTTAAGTTGGGAATGAATTATAATTATAAGCTGATCTCTTTGAGATCAAAAAATATTATTTTGTTCATCAATAGAAAATATAAATATGCTTTGAAACCTTTCTATTTTGGGGGGCAATTTTACAATGTCTTTTGATGAATATCTGTTAATCAATGTGTTATATGAATTCAAGTATATATATATATATATATATATATATATATTCTGATATATTCTGGATTTCACTAGACTTCTTGGAAATATTTTAAATTAAATAAGACTAATGTGTAATACTGATTTACATGGTCCATAAAAATAAAGTCTCATTCCCAAGTTGTTTGTATTTCCAATGCAATAATGTCTTCTTTTGCCTAATGCTAACAATGATTGTCTCTGATTCATACCAGCCTTTTGCTATAGCTCATTGGCCAAAATGTAGTCCCTTGGCCTTAACCAGTGCAAGGAAAGGAGAATGGCCTTGCTTTTTCCTAAACTGCAGTGTGTCCATTGACTATTAAGGCTGCTATCACTAAGACAGTAAGGGAGAATAGATATTGGGATACTACTAACAATCTCTGTAATACAGCCTTCATCTTATCCTCTAAGAAGCTATTGCAATTATTGTCCTTTAATTCAAGGATTTGTTTAGGCCCTGGTCCTCCAGTTTTTTCCTGATTTCCCCTCCATTACCTTAACCTGACTTTTTCGGTTTCAGGAGAGAATTTCTGATTATTCTTCTGGCCATCTTCCTTCTGATTTGGCTTCTTCCCAAGACTGTCTGTTAAATCATAGGCCCCACTTGGCTCAACCATTTAGGCCTATAGTCAAATGATCCAGTTCCCCAAACTTAACTCAGTTAGTTACTATGAAAGCCTGAACCTAACACTAACACTCTGGCATTAACTAGTTAACTAAAGCCTTAGTTTTTCAAGCCTTTTCTAAATTTTTCACGGGGATAAGTTTTCACTCTTCAGACCAGTCGCTCATTTAGTACATTTCATTCATTCCCTTATTACTAAAAAATTATCGACTACCTGCCATGTGCTGGGCATTGAATAGCAGAGAATTGTTTTTCCTCCATATTGACATGTTTTTGCAAAACACACTGCCAGGATCCAGCAGCAAAAGTGGGTTAAGAATAGATAACTTTTTCCCTACTAGAACACTTTGCCACACAAAACAAGGGATCACTGTGTACTTTCACAGAGCTTCCTGGTCTAATATTTCAATATTTCAAGACAGTTATAAGCACATTTCCTTATTTATCTCCCTAACTCTTTCAACTCCTAAGTTTCAGTTGTTGGCAGGTATACTTTGGCACTTTCCAGTGGATATTCTTACACACCTTCCAGCAGGAATAGCTTCAAAGAATTAGCCTATTTACTGTTACTGATTATGCAACACATCATTTTTGACAGCTAACACTACTTCCTGGAATTATGAGAACACATTGTACTTAACTGGCAATTGGTGGAAGAAATATAAAAACAGTTTCCCAAGAAAATAGTGTATGATAGACTAAGAACAACTTAGAGTATTTCTTACATCAAATGCTATCTAAATATATTTTAATAAACCTGAGGTACAGTGTCAGAAATGTTTTTGGAAAGAATAAGGTGACTTAATATAGGTCTGTAGTTTAATAAGATCAAATTCCTGGCAATGAGGTTGAATTCTTGGCAAATCACCAAATGTGTGGATTCTGATATGAATTTCTAACCAAACATGGGGAATGGAAGGTAACAAGTGGCATTATCTGTGAAGAGCCATTTAATTTTATGATCAGAAAATCTAAAAGGTTAACTTGGAATTTCTCAATGCTGCTGCATGATCCAAATTTTGGAAAATTAAATAGAATATAAAAAGTGTATATTTTTTAGAACCTTGGAAACTCTTTTTCCCCCTTTTCTTCATCATCGAAATTCTTCAAACAATAATTTATCCTTTTTTAGCTACTTTGTCATCACTGTTTTATTGTGGTCAGTCTTCTAATTTGGCAAATAGTGGGACACCAGGCTGGCTCTGTCCATAGAGTATGTGACTCTTGATCTTGGGGTCATGAGTTCAAACCCCATGTTGGGCATGGTGCACACTTTTAAATAAATAAATAAATAAATAAATAAACAAATATCACTCAACAATCTGGAGTATAGTGTTACCAAAAGTATGAGCAAGAGTAAGATAAGCTTTGGTACCAAAGTAAATAAATTCCAAAACTGTAATGGATTCACACACACACACACACACACACACACACACACACACAGTGTATGTATTTCTTGCCTGCAGAAAGTCTACTCAAGTCTAATGGCTCTCCAGAGCAACCTCCTTCAAATGAGTCAGAGATCTAGACTGGTTCTATGCAGTGGCTCCAGAATCTCGATATATAGCCATCACAATCACAGTGGTTGGAAAGGAGTGAGCTGTAAGATTATGCAACAGATTTTCCTTGTCTCAGCCCAAAAGTGACACAAAGAAGTTATAGAAGTTATTTCTCCTCACAGCTCATGGTTTTGTCTGTTTGCAAGAGGGTTGGGAAGTATAGTATTCCACAAATTCAGAAAGATGAGACTGGGATATTGAGAAGCTTCGGTAATGTTTACCATACCACTTTATTGAAGCCTCACTACTTATTATTGAATATAACTATGCTTTCCTAATGCCTTATATTTATTAATTTTATCACCACTTTCTTCCTGCATTGATTATTTCTTTTTCAAAATTTGGAAACTCAGGGCTCCTTTTTAACACTTGAACAAGGTTGCATGCCTCTTTAAAAAAATAAACAAAATCAAAAGGAAACAAGAACAAATAGTCGCATTGGCCTCTGTAGTCTGCCTTTCAAGGAATTCATCAAGATTCCTTTTCTGACTACTTATTCTAAACCTACTCACTGTGACTTGATGTCTCTGAGTGCTATGAAGCTATCTACCCTCACATTCAGAAAAGTCACCGAGAACAGAAACTGTACCTCACTGCCTACATATTAACGATGTGCTATTTATTCCACCGTCTCCATTAGCATTCTACTTTCTCTAAAGACTCTTATCCCTATAAATGATGGGCTTGTTCATTAGAAAAACTTTCTGAAAGATCCATCATCTTTTCAATGGAAAACATCAAAAGTTTGAACTCTCAGATTCTTTGAATTCCTCTCCTCAAAATCCTAACCTCCCTGTTTCTGGCAATCGTGGACTGTCATAGGTGATCCTTACCAAGTCCTAATCAAGTGATTGTGTTGAAAGACCCACCTTACGCCACACTTCCCATTGTCAATAAATTCTGACCTTACCTTCCCGCTTTTTGAGATACTACCAAAGCTCTTGGGGGTGGTGCTCTTTCTTACACAGTAAGTAATGAATTCAACTTGCCTTACTAACAGTGCATGTAGGTGATATTTGGGGAGCCAAATATGCTTTTCGGAGAGCATTTACTGACATTAATGGCAGAGTATTTATTTACATTAATGGGCAGAGCATTTTTAATCAATTAAGTATTTATTTATTTTATCTGATTTCTTTTTCTTGTCTCACTAATTTTGACTGGATGTTTGTTTAATTTTTTTTCAAAAGCCTATTTATTTATTTTGAGGGAGAGAGAGAGGGAGAGAGAGAGCACGCACACCTGCGTGCACATGGGGGAGGAGCAGAGAGAGAAATAGAAAGAGAGAATCCCAAGCAGACTCTGCACTGTCAGCACAGAACCCAATGCAGGGCTTGACCTCACGAACCGTGAGATCATAAATACTGAGTACTTAAGTACTTCAGTCTACCCCAACATGTATCATTCACAAATCTGGCTGTCGGAACTCTAACTCAAATCTACTTTCTCAGAAAACTGCTTTTCTGAGAGCATTTACTTACATTAATGGCAGAGCATTTATTTACATTAACGGGCAGAGCATTTTTGATTATTCATTTATTTACTTACCTATTTACTTGTTCATTTATATTAATGGCAGAGCATTTATTTACATTAGTGACCTGATTTTTCTCCAAGTTATTTGTAGTGGGTTGAATAGCATCTCCCCCAAATTTGTATCTGCCTGGAACTTTACAGAATGTCACTTTATTTGGAAATAAGGCTTTTTGCAAATAGGTTGAGGATCGTGAAGAGATCAGACTGGGTTAAAATCCAATGACTGGTGTAATCATACAAAGAGAAGAAATCACATAGAGACACGGAAGGAAAACAGAGAAGAAGGTGACGCGAAGACAGAAGCAGGAATTGGAGTGACGCACTCATAAGCCGAGGAGCACCAAGGGTTGCCAAGAGCCACCAGAAGCTGGAAAGAGGCTAGTGAAGAGACTGCTGTGTCTTCAGAGAGAGCCTAGTCCTGCTGACACCTTGATTTGGGACTTCTGGTCTCCAGAACAGTGAGAGGTTTTCTTTCTAGCTCACCAAGTTTGTGGTAAGTTGTCAAGGCAGCCCTAAGAATCTAATACAGATTTTTACCTAAATTAGAAAACTTGAAATTCTCTCTCATTTCACTCTCTCCCTTGTCCATTTCCATCCCTGCTTACTTCCATGGCAAAACATTGCCTCCAAGTCCTATAAATTTTACTTCCTGGTGGCATCCTCTCTTCAGTCTTTGCCTTTTATAGTCTTCTTCGTAGCTCCGCCGGAACAAATCACAGTATTGTTCTTACCATGTAAATAAACGTTCTATAGACTTCCCATTATTCTCCTTTGTTTATGAGTTAAATAAAAATTCTTCAGCTTGACGTTCAAAACTCTTGAATGACCTAGCAATATTTCCAACCATTCTAATCTGGGATCCATTCTTTTGGGTCCTCTTCCATGAGTATTCTGTATCCTGTTACAATTTGTGGGAATGCAGTCTTCCCATTGAGTTGGTTTTTATTCTTCTGACCTAAAATATTAGCTCACTGAAAACATTCCAAATATGGTTTTATTTTTTTTTTTTTGCCTCTAAACAGGTTATATTTTGCCCTATAATGTATTTATACGTGTCTTCCCCTTACCCTGTTCAACTAGAATATAATTTCTCTTTATACAAATCCATACTTTTATTTACTCTTACTCGTCATGCTTATAATGGGCTTATGAATTAAGTCGGCATTTGTTGAATTAACTTGAATTTGTTAATAGGTTTGGAATTGATAAATCCAGAGACTATTATGTAAGGTTGAAAACTTGAGGGTGTGGGAGCAAACTACTAACATCAACGTCATTGAAGATACTCCCACAGAAAGGCAAACATGTTTTTGGCATTACTTTTTTTTTCCTTAAGTAAGCTAAGGCTAATTTCAGTGTTTATTGAGATATCCTATTAACACTTGTAAACATGAAAAAATAAAAAACTTCATAAAGAGCTGTGTGGTAGTTTTCTGACGATATAAGTGTTGAGCTTTATATTTACCATTACTTTCCTTAATTCAAAGGAAAATAGTATTTAGAACAAGAGAAGTGTAGGCAAAAATATGTGCGTCAGTGGAAAATTCTGCATTGTTGGGATTCTAGAGGAAACCCTCTGGGTTATCTGATTCTGATTCTAGGGAAACTATGAAAGCTATTTTACAACACCATAAATTGTAGATAGCTGTTAGTAATGCAAAAATAACTCTTGTCTATGTACATGCAAATTCTGTCCTGTCCAGTAGAAGTCCAACTGACAATCCCTCACCATTACGGGAGAAAAAAACAAGTTTGCCTTCACTTGTGCAGTCATTTCAATATTCCTGATCTATAAATGTGCCCAGTCTGGATTTTCTTTTGAAACAGTTACATTTGTCTGCTTTCCTCATTGGCTACGAGTTTAATGAAATCTTTAATATGTATTCATTTTTATATCTGCGTGGGAGTCATGATTTTCTCTTGTTTAAAAATTAACTTTTAAAGGAAATAAGTCCCTGTTTCATTCTTCCTTCCTGGTGTTGTCATAGGTTGTGACCACCAAACTGATATTGAAGAAATGGGAAATAACAAGAGAAGGGACACCAAAATAATAAGGAAACCTCAAAACCTGCCATACAGTGAATACTTGAAAAAATTGGGGAAATTTATGTTGGAGCGGAGTAATCTAAAAGGGAAATGATCGTTATTCCCCCTAAACCCAAATGGTTATCATATGGAAAAATGACTAGTCAGGCTTTATGAGTTTTCAGAGGATAAATCTGAAACATGGAGTGACATTTATACAGAGGTCAATTTTGACTTAACATAAATCCGAACTTGCCAATAATTAGAACTAAACAGAAATGGTGTAGTTAGCTTTGACATGTCTGGATGTCTTTGCCTCCAAGGGTATTCAAGAAGAGTTCCAACAAAATCTTAAAAGGATTCTTTTAGTGTTGATTAGATTATAAGCTATAGAATTGGACTAGATATCTTGTGGAGAATTTCAATCCAGAGTTATTAATTTCGTGATTCAGTCTGATCCTGGTTGTATATGTGGATTAGAGCTCCTGGAACGCTGGCACCTTTGTAAATATGCTCTCCTGAAGTTACTATGTCATCTTTTTGTAGTAGGATCTTAAGTTACCATTGTCATCTTTTTTTTAGTAAGATGTTAAGTGAGGTTTTGCCTATTATCTGGGATTTTGGGTTCAGATCCCAAAGCTGAGGACAAAGCATAAGAACCCTTGATATGGGTGATTAAGATACTCAACTGTGTAGAATGGAGTGTTTGTCAGCTTGCCAGAGACATAGAAATAGATCTCTGTACCCAGCTGGGTGCTCATGAAACTGTAGAAACTCAGTCCTTCTTTCTAAACACAGTGGCAGAGTCCTTGGCAGTGTGTGATCTCTGGGGCTTGGGGGTGAGTGGTTGGTTGAGACAATGGGGATTGATTCTTCCCTGCTAGAGTCAAAGTCTAGGATTGAAGTTACTTGAAGATCAGAGCAAAGATTGTGGCTGCCAGGGGAGTGGCCAGTCTGTAAAGAATTTGGTGGGCAAGAGAAGTGTAATATTTCCCAAAGCCAGAGGCAATAGCCTGGAACGTAGCCAGGTGTGAGTCATAGGGAAAGAACATTACACCAGTGACTGCTCCTCTGTGAATACTGTTGGGGCAAGAGCTGAGTGGCAATTGTAAGGAAAATGTTAGCCAAAAATTTCACTGCTTGAATTAGGAAACAGTACAGTGTTGGAGAAGGGGGGTGAGGACGGGAATGGGGACTTCTCAGGTCCAATAGGAGAGAAATATAATTTGGGCATTTGCCATGACAGAAGACCCATATTCCGCATTGCAAGAACAGCAGTTCCTAAAAAAAAATGTGTCCTTTTCCTCTCATTCCTTCCCCTTTCCTCATCCCAAGGAGCCATTGACAACATGGGAGAGGAGAAGGGGTAGCGGGGGAGCAAGTGGGGAAAGAGAGAGGAAACCTGCCATCCCCCAATGCTTAGCTGCAGAATTCCTGGCCTGGTCTGTGCCGGGACAGGGAGAAGCTTTGGGAGATTAAAATTATGACATTGTTAGATTAGAGAAACATTTCAACAACTAAAACTGAAATTGTACTAATAAGCAAAAGACACTGGAAGGCTGGGGCAGAAACAGGAGAGAGGACCCCAAAAGGCACTAAGTCTGTAGAGCTGAGGTGAGAGAACAAAGCTTTGTCAGCTTGAAAGTACGAGAGATTTTATGAACCTGCTTCAGGTATCACAGCAGAGTTTTATGTCTGAACATGAGCTACCCTTTCTTGGTCACTCTTTGCAGTTATGTATAGATATGGTAATAAAATGCATCATTCTATGATTTCAATGAGGCAGCATCCACAGTTCAATCAACTGTCATCAGACAGCTCACACAGAGTTCACAAATTTACATTGGTGAAGAAATTCTTCGCACGGCCTAGTAGAATACACAAGCGTTCCCTCTTTCTCGTCTTTTTCTTTTAAACTAAAAACGTAATACATTTTGGACATTAGCTATTTGAGAACATTAGTTTAGTTCATGTGTTGAGTTATGGCTGGAAGATCTTTTGCTCCTCCTTGGCCACATCCTTCACCATTGACACTCCACTCTCTATCCACTACCAGCCTGGGACACAAACAAGGAGATGGGAAGGAAATGTTAATATCATGGAGGGGATATTTTAAAAAATAATTTGAAGATGAAGGAAAGGGCAATGCTTGTTTAGAATAACACTGGACTGCAAATTGTTGCAGGTGTTCTAGCCAGAGATTCAAGTTTACTTTTAAAATTGGATTTGTTTTTTAATAGTCCATCTAGAAGCCAGATGACTTTGAAATTCTCAGTTCTACCTCCTCCTGCTGCTCCTCTATCCTGGGAGGATGAGCGAGGGAGAGGAGAAAGGGCAGCCACTGGCCCAAAAGGCCACTTATAAAGAGATTCAGAGAACCTGAATGCACGGGGAAGAGACTGAAAGGGAGGCTCAGGGAAAAACTTGTTTTGTTATAAGTCAGCCCCTAGAACTAAGCCCCCAGGCCTGGACACCGAGATGGGAAAAATGTGGGGGGAAAAAACTGGAGCACTCAGAAATCTATGAATCTTTCTGTATTTTGTACGGGCCAAAATATATACCTGCTGTTCTTCTTGACCTGTCTCTAATTCAGTCTGCACCTTGCAAGTGGAATAAAGCATCCTCTCTTATCCAAGACCCCTGGTGGATGCCCAAAACCATGACTAGTACTGAACCCTATAGGTGCTATGTTGTTTCCTATACATACATATCTATGAAAAAGTTCAATTTATAATTTAAGCACAGTAAGAGATTTATGACAGCAACTAATAATTAAGTAGAAAAATTATAACAATATGTTGTAATAGAAGTTATGTGAATGTGTCCTCTCTCTTATCTTATTGTACATCTTATTGTACTGTATTCACCTGTCTTCTTGTGATGATATGAGATGATAAAATGCCTACCTAGTGAGATGAAGTGAGGCAAATGGCCTGGACACTGTGACGTAGCATTAGGACACTATAGATGCACTGATGATTTGGTCATCTGCTTCTAGACCCGGGATGACTGCAGATAGCTGAAACCTTGAAGAGGGAAACTCAGGATAAGGGCAGAACTACTAATCTTTCTAAAACACCATTTGAATCAGGTCATTTGTTCTACTCCTCCTTGCCCCTAGGACAAAGTCCAACCTCTAGACTAGGCATGCAAACTCTGCTCCACTCTACTTTTAATGATGACCCCTCCACTTCCTTAGTCCTCAAGAGCCAGTAATTCCACATATCTTTGTTTCTATTCCCTCAATGAGCCACATTCCCTCTTGCCTTCAGGTGTTAACATATGATATTTTTTTCTGATTGGAGTTCTTTCCCACCCCATGTTTATCTGAAGATCTCCTGTGATTTCTTTATATCTCTTCTTTGTATCTCTTCTTTATATCAGAGTACCTCCCTCTGGGAAAGCCATCCCTGCCCCCCAATCTGGATTAAATTTCTTTTCTATGTTCTATGGATGTCAGCTCTTTTTCTCTCAGGATTTGGTACATGGTGCTAAAGTGACTTATACACACGGCCTATGTGTTCCAACTGTGCTCAGACCTGGAACCTTCGGGTCACTGGCTGATCCTTAGTACCTAGCACCTGCCTGGCACCTAAGAGACACTCCGTAGAGGATCATTGGGTAGATGAATATTGAAGTTTACTAGACGACATACTTGACTGTTGAAACTAAAATTAAGAATTAAGCTTCTTGTCTTCTGAAACAGAACCACTGGTGGTTTTCCAACCCTTCTACAATTCTAGAGTTTGATCTCAGTATTCTTTTGATCAGTTACAAGGACCTTCATCCATGTTCCAGCAGTTGTTTATATTTCTTTTTTACTGAATTACATTTTATTATAAAAATGTGGTTATGAATGTGTTCCCCCAAAAGTCTCTCAACATATAAGAAACAACATATTTTCTTCATTTTAGTATTGGGTGACCTACATTATAAGCCTTTAATAAGTGTTTGCTAATGTTTAATGGAACCTCTTACATAAAGTGATCATTTCAGAGAAATGATCCCTCTAGTGGCTAACCTATTTCAATACATATTTTTACGTCAACGAAACTTAAGTTATGAACCAACTAAGCACAATATAGAAAGTGAGAATTAAATTTTGGTCTATCAATCTTATTATATGATATTAGCATTACCTCAACTTTTGTACACCTTAATATTGATGAGAAGGGAAAGATGTGGACATAATTTGTTAGTATGTTTAAAATACGAATTCACTGCATTCTCATATTTATTGATCTCTTAATATACGTCTAATGAGCAATAATACTTTTTTAACAGTTACAAAATGTTTGCAAGAATTTGTGGGAATGTAAGTATAATTTTACAAGAAAAAATATTTATTGTAAAACAATTAAATAAATAGTTGTTTTTCCTACATTACCATGCCGGTAACAGGGAATGTGATAGCTCAATGATATACACATCCTATTTAGAATCTATTAGATTCTGGATACATTCATAAGATTTGGCCTATTAACATTTGAATTGATGCCATGAACTTCCAAAAAAACATATTTTTAATCTTCTCCTATTTGTGTGAGTGAAACCCACCAATTGTTATTTGATCAGAAACCACTCTTAGCAATTTTTACATTGGCTACATGGGGACTGAGGAGGTAATAAAACTCCAATTTCCATCCTCGTTACATGTACTTTCAAGAAATGCTTTTCTAGTAGCTTCATGATATGGTAATAATTTATCTTTTGATTTATGCTTCTAATGCAACTATGTCCATAAATTAATATGACTAATTTAGGTTTGAACAATCATCTATCCAAAAGTTCTTTGTCATACTCAAAAGAGGTTTTGGGATATCAAGCACCTATACCAATATGATTCAAAACATACTTTTTAGAGCATCATATTAGTAGAGGAGCATACATGTACAGTAATACCTTGGATTGCGAGTAACTTGTTCTCTGAGTATTCTGTAAGGTGAGCAAACATTTCTAATAAATTTTACCTTGATAAACGAGCGACGTTTTCCAATACGAGTAGTATGTGCCACTGAACATCACATGATCACAACTGAGCCAATGGTTCTTGAAATTTGCTTTGATATACGAGGACTTTGGATGACAAGCATATTTCTGGAACAAATTATGCTCGCGAACCTAGGTTTTACTGTATATGCCTTTCTTTACTTTGCAAACATTTAATGTTCATCTGCCACATGCCTGGTTTGCGACACAACCTCTGTCTCAAAATTTGGGGATCAGGGTGGGTGGTAAAGATATATAAACAGATAATTATAACACAGTGTGGTACATGAAGAGATGGAGATATTCAAAAACTCTTATGGGATCACAGAGGAGAGTCATCTTGCTCAACACAAGAGTTTGTGAAAGTTTCTTTTTTTTTTTTTAATGTTTATTATTGAGAGACAGAGAGACACAGAGCGTGAGCAGGGGAGGGGCAGAAAGAGAGGGAGACACAATCCCGAAGCAGGCTCCAGGCTCGGAGCTGTCAGCGCAGAGCCCGACCTGGGGCTCCAGCTCACAAACTGCGAGATCATGACCTGAGCCAAAGTCGGACGCTTACCCAACTGAGCCACCCAGGTGCCCCGATAGAGTTTGTGAAAGTTTCTAGAGTGAGATCATGTCTGAACTGTGACTTAATATATAAATGGACATGAGCCGGGGGGAGAAAGGGGAATGAAAACTTGTAAGTAAAAGTATGAAGGTGAGAAGGATCTGATGTGTGGGGGGAAATGTGCGCAGTTTGATATTGCTGGCAACTGAATCCAAAGCAGTGGTTCTGAAAGATGAAGGAAAACAAGTCGACGACCTGCTCTCTTGTGAAGATCATGCCACGTTACTTCGTAGTGAAGAAGAACAGTTGAAGGATTTTGAGGGGGAACGATGTAGACAGATTTGGGAAGAAGTGTGAATCTGAGAAAGACAAGGCAAGAAACACCAAGATCAATTAAGAAGCACCTGAAATAGCTCAGGCAAAGATAATGAGGGCCTTAAATAGAGCAATAATAGGAGGACTAGACGGCAGAGGATGAATTGGAGAAATATTTAAAAGATCACATTGCAAGTATCTGAGCTATGAGGGAGATAGGAGGAATTGAGGATGACTTCTTAGACTCTAGCTAGGGTGATAAAGCAGCTACAATAATTTATCTCAGAGGTAATAGAAAACCCATTTCAAACTGGCTTTAGAAAAACCGAGACTAAAAATTTCAGAAGTCGTTCTTGCTTCAGGCACAAAGCTTGGGCTGATATGTCATTGAGGCTTAGACTCTTTGTCCTTCCTTTCAGCCCAGTTTGAGCCACACCTCTCAAGTGCACCGGCCAACAGATGGCTTCTCCAGGAGCCCCTGGGCTTCTCTGAGATCCAGTAATAAAGATTTGCCTCTGGCCCAGCATGGGACCTCCCTGAATCTGCTCCAGTACTTGGTCAATTTAGGTGCTGCATATGTTGTTAAATATTTTGAATAGCTCCTTTTGATATATGACTCATAGCACATATTAATTTTATATTAGACATATGTAATAAAGAGTGCTTTGTTATATGAGATGATACTGCAGATTAATCAGATTTGAACAGGAATTGGCAAGTACTCTGGATGCCCTAGTGAAAAACATGTGTGCTGGCCCATAAAGCTTAAAGAGATTCAGGGGCCTGGCATGTTGGTGAAGTTTTAGGGGTCCAGTGATCTGAGTCAGGCCATGATGTTCTTTCCATGGCACTGGATATATTGCCATAGTTTACATTCCCCTAGAAGCAAGCTCTGAGACAAGGGTTAAAGTGTAACAAATTTATTTGGAAAGTGATCCTAAGAAACACCAATAAGGCAATAGAGATGTTAGACCTAATAAGGACATTTTACAAGCAAATTACCATTATGTCAGTGGCTTGGTTCCATGAAACTCTAGCATGCAATAAGGCTTGAACTCAAGCCGCAGTGTTGGTCCACTTAAGAAGCATAGGAATTGGGATATTTATACGTCAGCTTCCACTAGACATTTGTTAAGAATTGCTTCTAAGGGGGTTAATTCCCCAGTACTTCTGGTTTTCAAGTAGTTCTGACCACCAAGAAAACACTCAGCTAAAAAGTTGCATATGCTGGCTGTTAGAAGTTTATCCTGGAAAGGCTGAGAGAAGGATGAGGCACCACTGAGATGTACTCATGCCCCTTGACAAGTTCACTCTGTCCTGTCACTGCTTCTTCAAGGTGATGCCTATCACATTTTCTGATAAAAAGGATTACAGCAGAAGGATTTGTAGAACCAGATATTGTCCCTGCTGCATCTGTTGAGGTCAATGATTCAACTGATATTTATCAACTCCATCCTTTACCTCCCATTCTAGATACTTCTCATCCATAGCCATTACCTCTTGTGGTCCAGTTTGCTTTCCCACTGGAAAGATCTATGCGTCAGATCTCATCCTTTAGGGTTGTAGCCTGTGGTTACTCTGCCCTTAGCAAACAGTAGTTGCTGCAATTGCCCTGCCCAGGCCATTATGGGCCATGGAAGCAGAAAAAAGCACCAGAGTGAATCTTCTGAATTCCAGACATAACACTTCCTGCTCCATTACGGAGTAGCAATCCTATCTCTTTAAGATAACTAGTGTCAATTAGTCCAGTTAGTTTGGGAAACTTTTTCTTTACTCCTAATATGTGAGTATGATGAGCCCCACATGATCAGAAGATAGTTACACTTTTGTAGAATTCTTAATACTGTTTCTGGTAGACTATTTCCCCTAGCCAAGCACTCAGGAACCAATATCACTAATCCAGCAGAGCCCCTCTTATTCCACTCTTGATTCTAAAACCATATATTCTAGCTACTGGGCACAAAGCCCCATATAATGAACATGGATTTAAAATATACATGGCATCTTGAAGGTCAGAGCCTCAACCCTACAAGGTATCCACTTCCAGCTAGCACCTTAGCTACATCGTTATGAGGCTTTTTCAATATTTTATTGGTCCAAAAACTTCCAGATATGTCAAAATCAGTGTATTCCAATATCATATTTTCACCATATCATCTCATTTACCTTGAAAGGGATTCCTTGGGCGAAGGTGATGTTTTGTAGAATGTTAGTAAACCAGACATTATGAGCCCTTACTAGAATTACACAAGAATCACCAAAGATCTGTAGAATACCTAAATTACGCTATCAATCACCTTCACAAATTAGTGCAAGACATGCACTTCTCAAGTTTGAACACTCACCTACATAGACCACTTTAGGAGGCCAGTGTTACATTAACACCAAAGCGAGAAAAGACATTCCAAATAAAGAAAACTGCAGACCACAGACACAAAAATTTTAAACAAATTCTTTATAAATTCAGTATTATCCAATTGAATATGACAACAAATACATAGAATGATACATCCTGACAAAGTAGGATTTATTCTTGTAATGAAAAATTTGGTTTAACATTTGAAATTTATCACAATCTTAAAGAAACATAAGAGAAAAACTTCATGGTTATCTAAATAGATGCATTTGATAACATTCAATAGATTCTCAACAAACTAAGAATAGAAGAGAACTTTCTCAACCTGATAAAAACTCCTACGTAATGGTGAAATGGTCTGAATTCATGCTTTCTGAGATTAGGATCAAGGCAAGAATGTACCTTTTCCTCAGTTCTGTTCTACATTTTACTGGCTATCTCAGTCACTGTAATAAGACAAGAATAAGAAATGAAAGACCTAGAGATTGAAAAAAAATAAAACTGCTTTAGAGATGAATATTATTTTCCTGGGGTTGCCACACCAAAGGACCACAAATTGGGTGGCTAAAAACAACAAAAAATATTCTGGAAGCTAGAAGTCCAAAACTAAGGTGCATGGTCCCTCTGAAACAGCTAGTTGTTTTCTTTTTTATTTTTATTTTAGAGAGAGGGGGAGCACACGAGTGGGGATGGGGGCAGAGGGAGAGAGAGAAAGAAAGAGAATCTCAAGGAGGCTTCACTCTCAGCCCTACATGGGGCTCGATCTCATGACCCTAGGATCATGACCCGAGCTGAAATCAAAAGTTGGGCACTCAACTGACTGAGTCACTCAGGTGCCCCTGAAACTTCTAGAAAGAAGATCCTTTCTTGTTTGTTCTTAGCTTCTGGTGGTGTTGATCAGTCCTTGACATTCTTTTCCTTGTTCAACTCTAATACCTGCCTCCATCTTCACATGGTGTTCTCTTGTGTGTCTATGGCTTTACATGTCCATTTTCTTATAAAGAATAAATTATATTGGATTAAGGCTTACCCTAATGACCTCATCTTAACTTAATTGAATCTGCAAAGATCTATTTCCATATAAGGTCACATTCATAGGTACCAGAAGTTAGGACTTCAACATATCTTTTTGGGGGAAATGTTCAACCCATAACAAGATGATATGATGTATACACAGAAAATCATAAGAAATTTACAAAAGAGGTATTAGAATTAATAAGTGGTGGGCGCCTGGGTGGCTCAGTTGGTTAAGTGTCCAACTTTGGCTCAGGGCATGCTCCCACAGCTTGTGGGTTCGACCCTCACATTGGGCTCTGTGCTGACAGCTCAGAGCCTGGAGCCTGCTTCAGATTCTGTGTCTTCATGTCTCTCTACCCCTTCTCCTTTTATGCTTTCTCTTTCTCTCAAAAATAAATAAACATTAAAAAAAAGAATTAAGTCAATTTACCTAGGTCAACAAGATCAGTAATCAAAGCTTAATATTATTTTTATTTACTAGGAAATCAATTGGAAAAAGAAATAAAAAGATATAATTCCATTTATAATAGTATTCAAAAAAACCCTGGAAATATTTAGGGGAAAATTTCACCAAGTATGTACAAAATCTATAGGCTGAAAACTACAGAACATTGCTTAGAGTAGCTAAAGATGTGAATCAATAGGAAATAATGTGTTCATGGATTAAAAGATTTGATGCTATTAACATGTTGATTCTCCTCAAATTTATCTGTAGTTTTAAAGCAATTCTATTTCAAATTCTGGCAAGATTTTGCAAAGAATTTGACAAACTGATTCAGATTATGTAGAAGAGTCAAAACAATTTAAACAAGAAAAAGTCCAAACCTAGAGAGAGGACTTATACTACTAGAATTCCAGGTTTGCTACAAAGCTACAAGAGTTAAGACTGTGGTTTTAGCATAAGGATAAAAATATAAATTCAGGGAACTAAACAAAGAATTTAGAACTAGACCAACACATTTAATTGTGTTTAATTGGTTGTCAAAAAAAAAAAAAAAGTGTCAGGACAATCCAATGGGGAAGATCAAATCTTTTCAACAGATGGTTTTGGAACAATTAGATATTCATACTGAGGAAAATGTTGATTTTTTTTCTTTTAGCCTTTCTCTGTGCCCAAATGTTAACTTGATATGGACCATAGACCTAAATATAAAAACTTAAACTGTAAAAGTTCTAGAAGACAAGCATAGGGGAAAATCTTCTAACCTTGAGAGATAAAGATTTCTCAGATACGACATAAAAAACGCGACAAACTTTGTAACAAAAACCCTAAAGTAAAAATGATTTATCAGACTCTATCCAAATTTAAAACATAGTCTTCTGCAAAGATATCGTTACACAACAAAAAAGGCTAACCACAGAATGGGAGGAAATGTTCTCAATATTTGTGGTAAAAGATGTTTATCTAGAATAGATAGAGAACTCTTACTATTTAATAAATAGACAAATAGGAGATGGGGTTTCATATCCATAGCAATACCACAGACTGAGTAGTTTAGCAACAGAGATTTATTTTCTCATGGTTCTGGAGATTAGAAGTCCAATATAAAGATATGGCCAGGTATGATTTCTTCTGAGGTCTCTCTCTTTGGTTTGTAAATGGCCACCTTCTCACTGCGTCTTCATATAATTGTCGCCCTGTGCATCTGTCTGCTATCTCTCTGTATGTCCAAATTTCCTTTCCTTAAAAGAACAACAGTCAGGTTGGACTAAGGCCCACCCTAAAAACCTCATTTTTATCACTTCTGAAAGATCACATCTCCAAATAGAGGTACTATATTCTGAGGTACTAAAGGTTAGAACTTCAACATATAAATGAGACACAATTTAGCCCATAACACTTGTGCAGACACTTCACAGAAAAAGAGTTCTAAATGGCCAATATCAATATGCAGCTGATCAACATCATCAGTCATTAGAGAAATGCAAGTTAAGGCCACAGTAAACCATCACTACATGACCATTAAATTGCCTAAAATTAAAAATATTGACAATACCAATAGAGGAACAATTGGAACTTTCACACACTGATGGTGTTGTTATGAAATGGTACAACCACTTTGAAAAACTGGCAATTTCCTAAACAAATATAGATTTACCATGCAGTCTAGCAATTCCACTCAAAGGTATTGATCCAATAGAAATGGATATATATGCCTTCATAGAGTTTTACATGAATGTTCCATAGTAGCTTTATTTATCACAGCAAGAAAAAAAAAACTAGCTAGACATTTTCAAAGTGTCCATCAATATGCAAATGAATAAATAAGCACTAACCAGTAAGTAAATAATTATAATGATACAATACAATAGCATCAGCAATAAAAAATAATAAACCACTACTTATAAAAACGTGGATGAATTTTTGAGTCATCATGCAGAGTTAATGAAGTCATAAACAAAAGAGTACATACTGAGTGATTCCATTTATATAAAATTTTAGAAAATGCGAATTAATTTTTAGTGACAAAAAGCAGGTCAGCAGTTGTCTGGGAACCGGGGTAAAAGGATATATGGACTACAAAATAGCACAAAGGAATTTTTTAAAGTAATGACAATGTCTCATATCATCAATGTATAGATCTGACAAAACTCACTAAATTGTCCACTTAAAATGCATTCACTAATTGTATCTAAATTATACGTCAATGAATTCTTTTCAATTAAAAAGTAATCTACAATTAACTCTTCAGCTCATTGTATTCTGTCATTACTTTATCAAGAAAAGTTTTGTCAAGGTCACTGAATTTCCATGTTTCCAAATCAATATATCCTTCTTCTTTTCTTTTTTTTAACGTTTATTTTTGAGCGACAGAGAGAGACAGAGCATGAGCAGGGAAGGGGCAGAGAGAGGAGGAGACGCAGAATCCGAAGCAGGCTCCAGGCTCTGAGCTGTCAGCACAGAGCCAGACGCGGGGCTCGAACTCACAAACCGCGAGATCATGACCTGAGCCGAAGTTGGACACTTAACGGACTGAGCCAGCCAGGCACCCCTCTGCTTTTCTGTTTTTGCTGTATTCTATCCATTAGCTGCCTTCCATACCTCCGGCCGGTGAATGAATTCCTTCTTCCGAGCTTTCATGACAGCATCTCTTGTTTTATTATACTCAAAGAATTGGCTCTTCTTAGTCTCTTTTTCTCAGTTGTACTTCTCTACCCAAAGTCTACATATTAGAGATTTTCAGGGCTTCATCTTGGGTCCTTTTTTTTTTTTTTCTCAATCCACTCTCAATTGTCTTCCAGAACCTAGCATAGCGCCTGATAGTCATCATTAATATTTGTTGAAAAAAAAAAGGGTAAATCAAATATGAAATTACAAGCTCAGAGAGAGAGTGTCTGTATTAATACACTACTATAATTTACGATCTGGGCTGGAATATCTTTCTAAGATCTTAATAGTGACACTTTAATCAAGTAAATACTACAAGATAAATTTATCTCTGTCTCCTCATTCTTTAAACCTGATTTTGGGGGGCGCCTGGGTGGCTCAGTCGGTTAAGCGCCCGACTTCGGCTCAGGTCATGATCTCATAGTCCGTGAGTTCAAGCCCTGCATCGGGCTCTGTGCTGACAGCTCAGAGCCTGGAGCCTGCTTCAGATTCTGTGTCTCCCTGTCTCTCTGACCCTCCCCCATTCATGCTCTGTCTCTCTCTGTCTCAAAAATAAATAAACATAAAAAAAATAAAGTTTATTAAACCTGATTTTGGTCAGTGTATTCAACTAAAATATATCCATCACATATTCCAATTTCTTTTTATGATTTCTTTCATGTTATAGGTTAGAATAAACAAATAAGTGGCAGAGCTGTGATTTGAGCCAGATCAAGCATCTCTAGAGCCTATGTACTTAATAATAATTTAAATATTTTTAGAGAAAAACAGAAGCTGTGGTTTACTGTCCTTAAAACTCAGCTATTTATATCATTGCAACAAATGATATGTTTCTTGAGAAGAAAAATAGGAAGCATATGACTTTAAAATTTGAGGTCTAATTCCCTACAACAATTATAAAATGGTGGACAGTAATATTTTAAATTTATGCATACATGATGGTTTCTCTCCTTTAAAATATGTCTAATAGTTACCATAGTAACAGAGGCAGAGTCTCCTCTATGTGCCTCCCGGTGTTACCAGTGTGAATAACAACATAATATTATATTCGTAGAAAGACGAAGAACAAATCCGTGGCAGAACATCATGAAATAAGTTTTAATTGTAGTGTTTTAAAGTTACCTTTAAATGTATAAAATATTCATATTCATATAATATTATTATATAATTATAAAGGAAATATTTCCCTTTGTATCTAGAATATATTCATATTAATGCAAATATAATTTGCATATGTATAGAAGAATATACAGAGCCATCAATCAATATCCTTTTACAGGACTCTGTGGTGTGCAAACAACATAGTCTTGCTACTGTGGAACCACCAGCACGGGCCAAACCAGAAATTGGCCGCTGTCATTTGACAACTTATATTTATATAAAAAGATGCTGACCAAAGGCAATATTAAAATCTTACATTGTTAAACATTTGAAGAACAATTTGAAAAATAGATTTTTTAAAAAGATTTAATGTTTTATTTATTTTTGAGAAAAAGAGAAAGGGAGAGAGAGAGAGAGAGAATGAACAGGGGAGGGGCAGAGAGAGAGAGAGGCACAGAATCTGAAGCAGGCTCCAGGCTCTGAGCTGTCAGCACAGAGCCCAACTTGGGGCTCGAACTCACGAATTGCGAGATCACGACCTGAGCCGAAGTCGGATGCTTAACCAACTGAGCCACCCCGACACCCCTAAAATATATCTTTTTTTAAAAAAAAATTAACGTTTATTCTAGGGAGAGAGAGAGAGAGAGAAAGAGACAGGGTGCAAGCAGGGGAGGGGCAGAGAGAGGGAGACCCAGAATCTGAAGCAGGCTCTAGGCTCTGATCTGTCAGCACAGAGCCCAACTTGGGGCTCAAACTCATGAACTGTGACATTGTGACCTGAGCCAAAGTTGGACGCTTAACCGACTGAGCCACCCAGGCGCCCTGAAAAACAGATTTTTCTAAACAAATGGAAACGTTAATTATAAGAACTTTGTCTTCTTCCCTTGAGAGCTTCTTCTTTTCTTCTTTTCTTTCCTCCTAAGTAAGTTTTTGTTTTTTTAAAAATTTTATAATCATTTTACTCTCATCTATACTCTGTCTCTGGTCAGAAATGTCTGCAAGGCCCAGATAGAAATGTCTTTAAGAAACAATAACTGCTTAATGGGATATCCTGCTACGTAGAAGAAGCTCTCTGGACTAACGTTGTTTTTCCTCCAAAGAAAAAAGAATCTTTGAGAAGTAAATATGAGAATACAAGAATGAGAATCTGTATGTTTCCTAGTAGAAATAAAAGAATTGGATATGAATCAGAAAATGTTCAAAATGGAAAGAATCTTGATATCAGTCAGGTAAACGTACATTTTTTTCAGCGATGGAAGCTGAGGACTCAAAAAGTTAATTTAAAGTCACCTAATTGTGATAGAACTTAGAATTTCTGATTGTGAGCTCTTATCATTTTACCAAGATGTCTAAATAAATTTACAGTGTGGACTAACAATTTGCTGTGTTTTGAAACATTTTTAAAACTTTCAAAATTAGATTACTAATGCAGACTCACTTTCTCCTATGAAACCTAGTTGTCTGATCCATTTCACCAGGGACCTTTAAATGGAGCAGTGGTTGAAAACTCTATACTATGTCAGCTGCAAATGCATTTAAGCATATGACATGTATCAGAGACATCTACCAAGGGATAAAGGAGAGATATCATCAGAAACAGCATTTTTATATCACAGTAAATAGAAGCAATTTTTATGAGTTTGAAGAATCATTAAAGTAATTGTATCTTATCTGAGCTCATTAAGGAAGTTCATTATTACTGTACTATGAATTAATTAAGTTATTTCACAAAATAGAATCTCAGAATGTATACTGTTTTCAAAGTAATACATTGGTGCCAGATAAGGGCAAGAAAACATAAAGTGCCATGTTTGATTCAGTCCATGACAGTTTCTTTATATTTTAAGATATTAACAGAGAGCTGAAGTCTCAGAGTTCATAGTAAAAGTCATTGTCCAAAATACATGAGATAACAAATGAATTGTCATTTCATTAATTTACTTTACATAGGAATATTCATGAAATAGCAATGTTTCATATCCTATTTTAGGTTAGTGGCTCTTAAAATTTCCTCTATCCGGGCAGCAGTAGTCAGTAATACTTATTTCAAAACCACATGCTTTCCTATATACATATTTTAAATTGTCACATACAGACTTTAAATCTAAAAAGAAAAATCAAGATTTTCATTTGATGTCATATTTTCAAATTATGAAGAAGATACTTCCATAGAAGTTATTTTCCAAAATGATGACATCTTGGATACAACAGATTGGCTATTAAATAGACACAGGTTTGTGAACCATCTGTTATGTAAAATTTCTCTATCAAAAAGAATTAACTCTATTTAAACCAGTCAGGCAATATGAGTATGGGCTCTTTGCCAGGCCTTAGAAATAACCTTGTCATATTGGCATGAATATTACCACAGTATTTGTGAAAAGACAGATAGATACTCCATTTCTGCCATTTTGGAAAATGCCTACCTGGTCTTCTTTTCAGCTCATCAAACACAAAAAGTTATATGAATAACTTAGGTGTGAGCTTAAAGATTAGTATAGTTTGACTCCTGTTTTCCATAATTTAGGACTTCCTTTTATAAGATCCCCAACTTTGACCCACAACCAAACAAGTAAATGAACTCCACACAGTTCTAGTCACCCTGATTATGTCAGAAGTAGCTGTTTCCTGTATTATTCTTTTATGAAGATTTATCATAGTATTTGCATTTGGCTACTTCCCATTTTTATTAATTATACTCAATAAGTTTTCAAAGATGTGCTAAACATGGAAATCCACATTTATCTTGGAAAGTTCTTAGAAGGATGAGAGACGTATTCCTATATTGTGGGTAGTGATGATGGAAAAGGGAGAGAAGATAGGGAGACAGGGAAAATCCTTTTTACTTAGTCAAAAAATTACTTAGTGTTATCTTCATTTTTAAGACACCATTTATTATAAAATTTCCCATTGAAATAATAACAACCTTTGGGAAAGAAAAAAAGGATAGTTGCCAAGTTTCTTTTGACATTGACTATAAGACATGTCAGAAATGTTAAATAGAAGAAAAGTTTATTTTATAATTCAGAAAATCGGTTACACAATTGACTACAGGAAAAGATACTCAAGGCATTGTACCAAAGGCTTTACGTACTTTGTCTCATTTATTTCCCACTGATTTCTGAGGTAGATTCTATTATTATCTGTTTATAGTAATAGTGATCTATTAGGTGATATGAGGTGATAACCAACAGTGAATATTAGGTCTGGCATATGTTTCCTTAAATGTAATGGCTAAGATGTTAGCTTATATCTCTGACTTCAGTGCTTAGGTAATGAGTGGGAGTCTATACTGTCTCCAAATATTGCTTGAACTCTATTAGAGGCAAAGTGATGGTCAAGTGTGGACTACTCACATTCAAAGCCCAGCTCTGTCACTTTTCCACATGTATGGTCTTAGGCAAATTGCTTAGCCTCCAAGCATTTTACTTTGTTCCCCTCCAAAATCTATTAAATATATCTGTCTCATATGTTTATCCTGAGGACAAAGGAATGAATGTATGTGAAATTCTTAAAATAGTGCCTAGCATATAGTAAAAGTTAGCTATTATTATTTAATAAGTGCAGTAGGTTAAGTGTTGTGCTAAAGGGGACAAAAAGTAGAGTAAAAAAATAATAGAATAAATGCTATATTGGGTTATGTACCGTGGTGGAGGGAGAATAAGAGGCAAAGACAGTAGGTGCCAGTACATAAAGTATGTCGTCAGGAACCACAAGACACTCCGAGAGCATGGGACCTGGGCATGTAGGGAAGAGCGGATCCTGCCTATGGGAGTATAGATTTTACCTGCAGCCAAAAACCAGACAGACTGGTATAAAACTTTCAGAGTAGAGCATGGGATGGTGATCACATTTATGTGTTAAATAGATCAAGCTGGTCACAGAAGGATAGTTTGAAGGAAGGTAAGAGTTAACTAGGCAGAGAGCAGTGGGAAGGAAGGTCTTTGTGTAGGGGAGTGGACAATTCCATAAGACAAGGATTACGTTTGAGGTGGACTCCAACGCGAATGAAGTTTGATAGGATACACAGAGTGAGGCGAACTCCTTGAGTGTAGCAATAATGTCTTTTCACTTACTTTGTAATTTGTAACTTCTTGGACCCAACAGCATGCATTGTTGTCCCGGACAGATTGCTGTTTTGTAAAGTCTGGGATCATCTCCAGGTTAGTGGTAACAGAAACTGTGTCTCTTATTTACAGTTTTCACCTTCACCAAGAAAATAGTAAGTCATCTCACTAACTTTGCTTTTTCCTACTATCGTCCTTCAGAAACTTATTTGAATACACATTATGCGCTTCCTTCATCATAGGTTGTCAGCACCAGCAACATGTTAATGGTGATTTTATGGCAAAGTTTTATTGCTAAGAATAAGGGCAACAGATCCTTTTTTCCTTCATATAGTTTCAGAAGATTCATTTCTCATTTCTATAGCCACTAAAAGGGGTATTCAGTCTAAAACACAGTGACATTTTCATTGACTAAGTGCTTAGTTCCTGTAGGCTTGGAGCACCGTCCTTTTGATGTCAGGCAAAATCAGAATGATTTACTATTTGTTGTTGGCAATAGAATTTTAAGTTACGTATTTATGACTGGGATTGTGCGGAGTTATAAAATAAACACTGAATGCTTAATATAAATGTACATTTAATAAGTTTGAAATGTATTTTTTGAGACAATACAAACCCAGCGTTGTGCTAGATGAGATGGGGAGCATGAGAACATAACGTTAAAAGTTCCAGCTCTCTGGGGCGCCTGGGTGGTTCAGTCGGTTAAACATCTGACTTTGGCTCAGGTCATGATCTCACAGTTTGTGGGTTTGAGTCCTGCGGCGGGCTCTGTACTGACAGCTCAGAGCCTGGAGCCTGCTTCGGATTCTGTGTCACCCTCTCTTTCTGTACCGCCCCCCTCCACCCCCCTTGCACTGTGTTTCTTTCTGTCTCTCAAAAATAAATGCATCTTAAAAAATTTAAAAAAAAAAGTGCCAGTTCTGGACTGACTACCTGCGTTCAAATTCTGGCTTCAATACTTGTAAATGGTATGACCTTGGGCAAGTTACCAAACCTTTCCGGGGCTCAGTTTCTCATCTTTATTTATTTATGTATTTATGTATTTATGTATGTATGTATGTATGTATGTATTTATTTATTTATTTAAAAGTTTATTTATTTATTTTGAGAGAGAGAGAGAGAGAGAGAGAGCATGCAGGGGAGGGACAGAGAGAGAGAGAGAGGGAGAGAGAGAATCCCAAGCAGGGTCCACACTGTCAGTGCAGAGCCCAACACAGGGCTCCATCCCACCAACCCTGTGATCATGATCTGAGCTGAAATCAAGAATTGGCTGCTTTACCCAACTGGACCATCCACACACCCCATTTTCTCATCTTTAAAATGGCACTTGTATTAATATTTACTCATAGAGTTGTTAATTTATCAGTTGTTTAATAAGCAGAGGATCCCCTTGTGGAGTACTTCATTGTGAATATTAAAAAAAGAAAAGTTAATTGAGGCCTCTGGTTGGCTTAGTCGGTTAAGCCTCCAACTCTTGATTTCAGCTCCGGTCATGACCTCATCAGGCTCTGCCCTGACAGCATGGAGCTGGATTGGGGTTCCCTCTTCCTCTCTGCCCCTCCCCCACTCATGTTCTCTCCGTCCCTCTCTCTCTGTCTCGCTCAAAAACAAACACATCAACATTAAACAAAAAAAAAAGTTAATAGTGTGACATCAGCAGCTCCACACCACGTAAAATGAAAGTATGTAGGCTGCTCTAGTTCACAGAATAGGTGACCAGTCCTTCCTATACCAGACTAGATTCTCAGGAATGAGAATCTTTCTTCCCCTTGGCAGGGCTGAGAATTTTGAAAGTGGGGAGTAAACTGTGATAATAATCTTCAAACAGAAATCTAGATAGGCCGAAAGAAAAATATATTAGGGAGTGCTTTGAATTCTTAAAATACCATTTTTATGGATTCATCATATTATCATTCACCTCAATAAATATGAGTAATTGTAGTTATAATAATTAGCTAATTCTCACATTATTCCATTTTTATGTGTGTTTAAAAGCCATTTATAAAAGAAAGGGAACTAAAGAATGTTTTTCCACTTACTATCCAGTGGGATAAAAACTGGGGTCCTGCACAAGGTATAGCCTTTCAGATACAAATGGAATTTATCTAAGGAATTAGAATTTCAATTGAAGCCTTTTGCTTGCCTGAGGGCTTAACAAGTCACTGGTTACTTCTTGGAGCAATCTTTCTACTCTGAATAACTCCAACTAATCTAAAAATACCTTTGTAAAATTATCAATGAAAATGCTAATTTGCCTCACCTTATGACTTAAAAAAACCCATAGAACCAGGAATTGTAAATTAGAAACACATGGGAGGATACATATAGGAATTTTGTAAATAAGAGAGGCCTAGTCTCTGACATCTCTAGTTAATCATAAATTGATTCTTCAAAGGGAGCCACTGGGAAAACAGTGTATTTCTTCTCAGCCCTGATGCTTTAATCCAGTAGCAATCATGAGTAGGAAAGGAAGAATGATAATTTATTCCCTTTGTCCTCAAAGACAAGGAGATGGATTCTCTGAAATAACTGCCCACAGATGGTCTAGGCTAAGGCATTAGCTGGATGACTAACTTTGGCCTGCCTGGATAAACAGGATACTCATGCTAGCCCACACTTTGGGTGGGCTTCCGCCCCAAGGCCAGCTATCAGATGCCTTAGTCACTACCACTGCTTAAGTAACCCGTATTCACTCTGGCTCAAATATTTTACTTAGGCTGTTCTAGAAAGATAGCTGTCTAGTGTTACATTAGTGTTCTCAAACACATGGGAAAATTCATCTACAGATCCCATAGTACACCTCAAGTTAAACATAGGCAAAGACCGCCATTGTGGAGGAAACCTAGAGGGGAAAGGTAAGACAGCTTCAATCAGAATGTTTTCGCCCCCAGTCCAGGGCCTAAGTGGGCGAAAAGCCCTGGAGTAGAAAGGGGAAGACCTGAATCGAATGGTGACTGTACCTGTCATTGATAGTGTCACCCTGGGAAAACTCATTATCCTCAGAGCTTGAGTTTCTTTACAGTAAAATGGCAAAGCTGTGATCATCCTGGAAGGATTGGTGGGCAGATTCAATGAGAAAATGTATCTGAAGGTGTCAAACAGTTCCTGGGACATGATAGGTGCTTCAAAAAGTAAATTTGAATCTGAAGAATTCTTTCCTCATTTTTATTTTCTTGGTTGGCTTTTTTGAACTATAAATCTTTTGAGCTGCCTGTGAGAGGGAAACCTGTTTTTTTTTTTTTTTTTATCCTCCATGGAGGACAGGTGAAAGAAGATTCAGATGAAGAGAAAGGAGACAAGGTGGTCCAGGAAGATGAGGAAAATGTCAAAGCAAAATGTGCTGATAAAACAAAATTTGGGAATATAAAATGATGCCTTAACATGTTGCAAAGTTTTAGGATATAAGAGGACAAGTATCTTTCTTACTGTAAAGATTGCAAAGAGCAAAACGAGTAAGAAACTCTTTTGAACCATCTTGAGCTTTAGAAGCAATGATATTTCTAAAATGTTCATTAAGTAGTGCACTGAGACTATCCACCTCTTCTGTCAAGGCTGTTAGCCAAGGAAAGGTCTCTATGTGAAACAATGATCACAAAGTGAAAGGGTTCTTCTCCCATGACCTTTGAAATAAGAGGGTTGCTATCTGAGAAAGGAAGATCTGTAACTGGGCCATGACCTCTTTCCTACGATTTGTCACAATGCGGACAGCAGCCTTCATATCCTATACATGATTCCAGGGAGAGAAGAATGACATCTTATTGAGTGGAGGATATGACCAAACACAGTGTTAAGTTTGCTGCCCACATGTTTAGGGGATGCCCCTTGCTCTCAGGATTGTTTCACATTCTCACTGACTCTACAGAACAGTAGGAGATCAGCCATCTGTTCTTGGCTAATACCAATATTATTTCTTTATTATTTACAACTCACTCATGTGCTATCACTATTCTTCTTTACTTTGAAACCACACTCTGCCTCTTTTCATATTGTTATCATCATACCAAGCAAATATTAAAAATTGAAACGCGGATACCTATACATAATTTATTTAGGTTTCTTGAAATCAATAAAATTCCTGATACTTGCATTAGTCATTGATTTCCAAACTCTTTTTTACTCCTTCTCTTTTTGTTTATCAGTAGAACCTGTCTTTCCAAACTCTGTTCATAACAGATGAAAGAGGTCTACCTTGATTGGCCAAGTTTAGGGAGAAGAACCCCTTTCATCATCTCTTGCCAGCCACCAAGTCACCTTTGGAGTTGAGGCTAAGAAACCATTGTTTTAGCCATGTATTACCACAGAAGCACAATTAAGTTAAAAAAAAATTTTGCTATCATTATCTCTAATAGCTCAGAGAATCAGAGAATTCTAGAACAGTAAGAGGATTGAGACAGAATCTGGTGTAAATTTCTTATGTAAAGAAAAGGGAAAGAGGATTTCTAGATCGAGGTTGTACTGTCTGGTAGTGGTAAAGCCAGACTAAGTCCCTGGTGTCCCATCTCTGGGTAAAATGATCTTCTGTTGTGGTGGTTCACAAGTCACCAGGCCTCTCCTTTCTTTGGGGCTGTTTCTGGCTATGTACTCCCTCTGAATTCTGTGTCAGACAAGCACTTCTGAGATTTTGAAAAATATCTTTGCATACTCAACCATGATTTCAAAAAGGAAACTGCAGCTTTACTTCAATGGGAAAAGCCACAGAGGGTCACCCAAAGGCCAGTTCTTGTCACCTGTTTCCTTGGCCACATACTTCTAACTTCCTACCTCCCAACTCCCTTCCCCAGAAAAGTAAAAATCAAAAAGTGCAGGGCCTTAGCTCAACCCTCTACTATTTGCCACAGTGAGCAGGTCTTTCTCAGATTAACAGTTGTTACACGGGCAGGTAAAGGGTGATTGATCTAAAAGTAAAATTTAATCAATAGTGTGTTTTACAATTTTTAGGTTAGAAAAACAGAGTATTAATATATCCTAGATATCTGGAGCAAAGTCATACATTCCTCAAGATGGGTATAGTTGGAGAAAATAGAGAAAAGGGTGACTCTGGGAGGGACTACTATATATTTTTTTCTAGAACACTCTTGGAGCACCTGGGTGGCTCAGGCAGTTGAGCGTCCAACTCTTGATTTTGGCTCAGATCATAATCCCAGGGTTATGGGATCAAGCCTTGCATCGGGCTTTGTGCTGAGCATAGAGCCTGCTTTTAAGATTCTCTCTCTCTCTCTCTCTCTGCCCCTTTCCCCTTGTGCTGCACTCTCTCTCTCTCTCTCTCTCAAAAAGGAAAAAAAAAAACCATCATATGACAATCTTTATTTCTGCTATGATCTATGGGCATTTACTTCCTTACTAATAATACCTCCAGCCCCAGGCCTCATTTAAATGCAGATGTAAGTGTTGCTTGTCATTCTGGAAACACAGTGGGCATTTAGGTAGATCAGAAATTTCCGAACTTCAGAAACTCACGCTCAATTATCTGCCACTAAAATGCTGAAAAGTTAGAGTTCTGGGAAAAATTGTAAAATAATTTTGTATATATACCTATGTGTGTGTGTGTGTGTGTGTGTGTGTGTGTGTGTGTGTGTGTGTGTGTGTTGGATCAAATCAGAAGAAGACAGAGCAAGAAAACCTGTAATATTTGATTTTCTGAGGCAAAAATATATCCTTATGGTTCTTGCCCTCCTGGGTGTCACATGACTAGCTACATGAGTAATTTGCTTTAGATCTTATTTCACTTAAAAAAAATTAATAGTGACACCCATTCTCCCTCCCCCAAATTATTATTGTTAATAACCAAGTACATTCTACCATGTTCTTCAATAGGAATTTGTAGGTAACAGTGTTCATGCATTCAGCCTGAATGGGCACTCCTTCCTAAGGTTTAAGAAAACATGAAAACCACAAAGAATGTTTGCAATTATTTTCTCTTGGTTGGCGGAACAGATGCCTTTCCTCAAGGAAAATGCCTTAGGCCAAAACAAAGCCATATTCATTCAAAATATATTGTTCAGTAATTGTGCAGACTCTGGATTACATAAAATTGACTTTCAATGCAAGGGCCCCACTTTTCTAGGAAAGGTTTATAAGCAAAATGGAGCAGGAAGACAGGCAGAGGATAAAGTGTTAAAAGAATCAACTATGCCAAGGGCAAGGGCAGTACAAGGAACAACAATGCAAGTACATTGAAAGGAAACCAGTTGATGTGAATGTGATTTTGTCTAGGGGTCATGCAGGAGCACCTGGCTGGCTTTATTTATAAGGTGATTGTCAAATCAATCTGTAGAATATGGATGAAGTGAAATGCAGAGGTAGAGTATTATTCTAGATCATCTGTAACTTTTCAAATACAACCTTCATGCTGAAATTCCAGGGAGAATGTAAGTGACTCCAATAAAGAAAACTGTCAGTCAGTCAAGAGTGTTTATTTATTATCCCCCTGAGCCAGGCACTGTTCTAGCCAATATGAAATGATACAAAATAAAGAGTAGTCATCACCCTTATAATCTCATGAGAGCAAGTGGATTAAATCTGCAGACACACACACACACACACACACACACACACACACACACACTCTATGTGGGTGGTCAAGAAATGTCAACTATAGGGACATTTAACAGCCTCATTTAGAAAAATCCTGATTAGAAAATTAACTTACAAAGTTAGAAGGCTTAATTACAAATTAGTAATTAGTTTTATTACAAATAGATGAAAACACACTCATAAAGCGTATCTTTTATATAACAAGTCTCATTATGTTATTAAAATTGGGAACACCCCTCCCCCCCAAATCTACAAAGTAGTTTTGGAACATATTTGTCATGCAAATATGGATTCACTGTCATGTTGGGGAGCTGCTGAAGTGCATAAAGTAACAAGCCTTGTGTCTGCTAACCTGTAAATTCTTTCAAGTCAGAGAATGGGCCTTGTATATTTGCCTTGATATCTTGTACTGTGAAGACAGAAGTGGTAAAGAAATAAGAATGAATGAATGAATGAATGAATGAATGGGATAGGTGAGTAAAGAGGAATTGAGCTTATTTGAATTTTAAGAAGCAAAAAAAAAAAAAAAAAAAAAGAGGACCAGGATATTGCAGAGAGGTCAAGTTGGTGGGTCTCAGTGGGTGTCCAAATACAGGGAGAGGGCTTGGCCTTTTCAGCATGACTGAGGAAGGTCAGCTCCTGGTTTGGTCCTATGGGTGAACGTGCCTTTCTCAAGCATCCCTGGATCCTTTTAAAGGGCAGCTCTCCTCCACCCTCAGTAGATGGCCTTGCAAGGCCAGAAAGGGTCTCCTGAAAAAGAGCCATTTGAGACTCCAGGCATATTTCAGCATGTACCTTAAGGCTATATCCTTTCTTCCAGCCCTCCCCGTGGAACACCATACCTGGCCAAATTGTTTGCATGGACTTAATTTAACAAGAGGCAGGGTGCCATTTGTGATGATTTGCTTGCCACGGGACTCTCTTGATATTAATTTAATGAAGTTCAACTAGTATGCAAGCTTCCGGAGAACAGAAACTTTCTTGTGTTTTCACTACCGCCGCCCCAGCTCCTAGAACAGTGCCTGACACAGTAGGCGGTCAACAAATAACAGTGTTTGCGAAATGAATGAATGTTGCTGTTAATGTGCTGGCTGTTTGTCTTTACTTTTCTTCTCTCCATCTCGCTTCAGAGAGCTGGCAACTGAAGGGAAATCTTTGAAATCTAATTTCCCTTCTTCCTCCGGTCCAGAAACTCTGGCCAAGCCTTTGGTTACGGGGATCCCCTCGGAAATTAATGACGAGTCACGACCACGGGGGGCGGGGGACGAGGGAGAGTTGCAGGAAGTTCTTCTGCACTCAGTTTTGCGTCTGCAGTACCCTTCGCCACCCATCTTGCTCTTTATTTGGGGCTAGGGGTGTCCCGGGGGAAGGAAACCAGGGGCCGCTCCGGCTGCATTCCTCGCCTGGGCCGTTTAGGTCCTGTCTGCAGCGAGCCCCGCAGCACCCCCTGTCTGTGCCAGCACCTGTTGGACCGCCAGTTGGCGGCCCGAGTCGGCGCGAGCGGACGCGGCCCGGGGCTGCCCCTCCCGGAGGCGCCGACCCTCGCCCGCCCCTGCGGCCGCCCGCGGGAGAGCGGCTCAGCCTCCCCCGCTCGCCAGCCGCGCGCTCCGCCCGGGCTCTGCCCACGGCCCCCTCCTCCCGACTGCCGCCGGCTGGGGGAAGGTAGAGAAGGGGAGGGGACAAGCCGGAGCCTTGGGCCGCCGGCCTTCTCTCTCTACCCCGTGCCGAGACGCCGCGCGGAGCCCCGAGGTTTGCGCGGAGCCCGAGGCGTGGGGGGAGGGGACCGGGTACGACTGGAGCCCCGCGGTGACCCCGAGCTGCCGAATTTCCCTTGGCTTCGAGGAGCGGGGGACGCACCCAAACAAGGTGAACTTTGGTCGCGGAAAACTCCAGCCAGGTGCCGGGATCCGTGCTGCTGCGGCGGTCGGGACCGGGTGCAGGCTGCGCGCCGGGCTGGGGAGCGGGAGCCCAGCGGCCTCCCTCCGCCGGCGCCCGGGGCGGCCTCGGCCCGGAGCCCCCCGGCCTCGCTCCGGCTCCGCGGCCCCGGGGACCCGCCGCGGCGCCCTAGCCTTGTTTCTTCCCCCTCCCCCTTCGGGGGTGGGGGTGGGGCGGGGGAGAGGGGCGCCCGGAGAGCGCATCTATTGGCAGCTTTGTTATTGATCAGAAACTGCTCGCCGCCGACTTGGCTTCGGGCTGGCTTCGCTCGACCCTTGAGTTTTAGCCTCTGTCCTGTCCCCCGAACTGACAGGTGCTCCCAGCAACTTGCTGGTGACTTCTCGCCGCTCCCCCGGCTCCCCCGCGTCCCCACCCCCTCTTTCCTCCCTCGCCTTCACCCCCACCCCCACCACTTCGGCACAGCTCAGGATTTGTTTAAACCTTGGGAAACTGGTTCAGGTCCAGGTTTTGCTTTGATCCTTTTCAAAAACTGGAGACACAGAAGAGGACTCTAGGAAAAAGTTTTGGATGGGATTATGTGGAAACTACCCTGCGATTCCTTGCTGCCAGAGCAGGCTCGGCGCTTCCACCCCAGTGCAGCCTTCCCCTGGCGGTGGTGAAAGAGACTCAGGAGTAGCTGCTTCCAAAGTGCCCGCCGTGAGTGAGTTCTCGCCCCAGTCAGCCAAATGCTCCTCTTCGGGCTTCTCCTGCTGACATCTGCCCTGGCCGGCCAGAGACACGGGACTCAGGCTGAGTCCAACCTGAGTAGTAAATTCCAGTACTCCAGCAACAAGGAACAGAACGGTGAGTCTTTTCCCCCCTTCTCCCCCTTCTTGTTTCTCGCTGTATGTGTTACGTTGGCATTGTGCGTTAGTGTGTGATGTACACCAGCCTGCGAGGGTATTATCGTCTCTCCATGCAAACACGCGCTGCGTTCATTGGCATGGGCTTGAGGAGGTTACGTGCAGTTTGCAGCTTCGGGAGCTGCCACAAAGCTGTAACAGGGCAACGTGAGTGCCACTGCTGGCTGAGTTAGAGAGGACATTCTGGGAGCGATTGTGAACGTCAGTTCAAACGCACATTGCAGAACCTTTCATTGCCAGAGTTATAAGTTCAAGAACTGCCTCTAAAAATGAGTCCAAAATGAATGAGTCTTGGCATGTTTGACTTTACTCAGCTTTTCTTTTTCATGGGGAGGGGGATGTTTGAGGAAATCTATCAGCTGCATTAATTGAAGCACTCAAAGTGGAAAGGCATCAGTTAATCAGTAAGTAGATAGGAAATACACAGGTCAAGAGGCTGTGTGGACGTTTTTGGGGAGAGTTAAAAATGTATTTCTCTTGCGCTCTGTTTTTTTTTTTTTTTTTTTTTTTTTTTTTTTTTTAAATGTGCCTTTGTACTCTGAAGTCCTTACCTTTCTGGTGTGTGTTTTTATATGTGTCGGTGAATGACTGCTATTTTGTGTGTGCTGGAAACGACTTAATCCTGCATAGGAAATGAGAATTACTTTCAGCTTTCAAGTGTACCTGAAATGTTTAGAAAACTCTCAGATGCAAGTTCCCTTGGGCTGGGATTGCACAGAGCTGGAGAAAGGCTCCTTTCATAAAGCCAGGGCAGCGTCAGGGTGTGTAATTTGCTTAGCCTCTGAACCCCATATGATTTACATCATTCAATTTCTAAACTCTTTTTCTCTTGATCTACCATTATGAAGTCATTTTTGAGAATACTTTGTAAATAGAAATTTTATACTGCCCATGAAACCACAATGTTAATGTAGGCTGTCTAAAATTAGAATATTAAATACCCTGTTTACAAGTGGTGGCTCTTTACTTGAAAAGAAATGTGCATGTTTTTACTGCTTTGGATGCCATCTATTCAGAATGCAAGGATGCTGTCACTTTATTAACCAGGCGAAAGGAACACAAGCAGCGTACCTAGAAAATCAGAATGGTGTGTGCTCTGTTTTTAAGTCACAGCAACTTTTTCTTTATGTATTGGGGTGTTTTAAAACTTCAACTTTGCATTTAAACTCTCTGAAAGTGTTCATCTTTAAGAAAGCACAGAAAGTTTTAGAGTACAGAGATAGATTAAATAAGGATTCCTGGGATTTTTGTAGACATTGTTTGGTATTTGCTGTATGTGCAGTAAATATACATTATCACGTTTATCAGTCACTATTAATGTAGTTGCTTCTTACAACTTGCTAATGTGATGGCTCATGGCACCTGCAGGCTGCTTGAGCTGCTGATCAAAGGGCAGCCTAGGGATCTATCTCTAATCACAGGAGCTGCAGAGGACTGGGGGAAAGTGATCAAAGGAGCCCCAGCACCAGCTGTACCCTGGCAGGAAACAGATCAGACCAACCTTTGTTCTTTTTCATGTAAAATAAATGTCCAATTCAAAATATTGTTTCTTACTAGACAAGCTTCTCTAAAATGACAGTGCACAATATTCCTGGCTTCTGTCTTCTATTTTTTTATTGTTCCTGTGCCATTATCATTTCTCCTTCTGCTTCTGTTTTTATCAAGCCTGGCATCTGTCATCTTCCTGATTCCCTTTGCTACTTGTGCCTCTGATTGTCATTCTTTCTTGTGATCCGCCTACCATCACCTCTTTGTAATGGGCCCCAGACCTCTCGCGTGGTCGTTGGCCACTTTACTGAGTAGGTTCACACTCTCAGGAGAGGTGAGTTCATTAAGCCAGGCAGGCCACACACATTCTGTTGCCATCAGAGGCTGGGCCATTTCCATTCCTAAGTTGCATGATGCTAAAAATAGCCTGGCTGTTTCCTAATCTGTGGGTAGAGGATTGGGCTATGTTTAGCTCCTGGGAGGGTTGGCAGCAGGAAGTAACTAGAGGTAAGGGAACTACTCACCTTGTAGTTTTTCAGCCTGAGAAGAAGTGGGACTATCCAGCACTAGGGGGCAATATAGAGCTATTTTCCTGCACATGCTCAGGTTGATTTTATGCTTCGAGGTTCCAAGATTTGAGGATAACAGGTAGGTGCCAAAGAAGCTCCACCTGGAATGTGAACACATTTGCTGGAACGTCTTCTTCTTTCTTCTTCTTCTTCTTCTTCTTCTTCTTCTTCTTCTTCTTCTTCTTCCTTTTTTTGTGTGTGTGTGGGGGGGGGTGTTCCAATTTTCAATTCCCTTATGTTGGTATTTTTTGCCCTAATAGTGATTTATGGTTGATTTTTGATTGCCCTCTTGCTATTCTCAATTTTGATGATTGCCCAGTTCTGGAAGTACAGACCCTTCTGGAGATGCCACATAGAAATGTCATTGGTCCATTGTGTGCATTGCATCATTTTGTGAAAGGTCTTCTAAGTGCCCAGTGTCCAAATCGATCTATTTATTATGACTATAGTAACTCATTCTTGCTTTCAAAGACCTTTCCCCAATGATACTATCTTTTCTTCAGTATTCTAAAGTCTCAAATGTTGACACAATCAGATCCCCAGGACTGCGTCATTTCAGTATTGACTTAGTGTCCCAAGAGGTGTTGTAAATAAATGGAAATTGATTGCTGTAGCCAATGCTAGATATTTGGATTTAGAGTGAATCATATGCAGGTGCTTCAAAATTAGTTTTGAGGGATCGGTGTCATTTACCCTGTTATTATGACTTACCTGGCTTTTGACTTAACGCTATTTGCAATTCTTGCCACTTTGCTGTCAGAATAGTTTTATCCTCCAATATTATGAGTTACCTTTGTGTCCTTCATCTTGAACCTGACTTCTAACTGTGAAGTCTCACATATAAACCAAGGGTCTCCAGATGTAACGTAAAGGACATAAAAGATAAGAACACTGACTTATATAGGGTTCCTGGCCTATACTTCTTGAATGACCACAGGAAAAATTACTAATATCTGTGTGCACTCACTTAGAAGAGAATACCTCCCCTGAAATTGACAAGTTCTGGGCTGGTTCTCCTGAGTTGTAGCAGAAGGGATCATATACATCAAAAAACGAAAAGAACCAAAGCTTACTTTGTCTATAGCATGTAGCCCCAAATAGACACCAATCACAAAGTTGTTGATGGAGTAAGGCCTCACCCACTTTGTGTCGTTGGTAAGTGATTTTAATTCATCCATAGATCTGAAATGTGCTTATTGTTCTCATTTCCTTTAACCATTTTGAGTATAGATTTGGAATATGCCTCTATTAGGGTTATCCCTGTGAAAATCATTTATTGTATGTGCTCTTTTCCACAAGAACTTTTGTGGCCTGTGGGGCCATTTACTCTGCAGACAGGTGGTTATCTAGTGATGCCTATCTGAGTACATGTATCTTATGCTTGTGGCTTCTTTGTCTCTCTCTCTGTCTCTCTCTTTTTTTTAATGCCAACTTGCTCCTCCTCTTCCTGCCATGTGCCTGTGTCTAACAAAGTTGTGTCCATTCCCCCTACCCTTTTAAGGGTACCCTTCAAAGCTCAATTTTACTGAAAATAGATAATCACCATCCCTAGAATGGTGTCCAAGAGTAAATAGTCTCTGACTGAGTGCTAAAGGGACTTCCTGTGAGTTAGTCTATAAGTTGTAGTGCATGACCTTTGTGACATTTATTTTTGTTGTTTAGAGGCTTTTTTTTTAAAGAACTTCCTCCTTGTTCTCTGCTCTGTTTGAGATTGTTGAGGAAGTTGAAGAAGTAAAGTGTCATTATGTAATGATGAATATTGTTTTTCACAATAGATGACCAAAAAAGGCCCATTCTATTTTTTGGGTAACGTTTCCCTCCTACCAACTGTTATCTTTTACACTTAATGTGATATATTTTATATTTACCTCTAAAAGGTGACCAAGTCTGTAGTAGGCTTTACATAGTTGTGAATAGACACCAGGATCTGACCCTAAATATTCCCCAGTGGTGGCGTTTTAGAGAGCTCCATCTTGGACACCAAAATCTTAGCTTTGTCCATTCTTATTTCGGCCTTCCTGACACTTATTTTTTTTACAGATCTTCTTTATATTCTTTTCCACTTCATGTTTTTTCAGCCTTTATAGTGCCAGAATTCTGCTGTATGTACAAACATGCACATTTGTTGTAGATATAGAATTCTAATCATAATGTGATGAGTGTTAAGTAAATAGTAATTGAATCAGTGCATTCATCATGTCCATACTCCCCCACCCCCATAAAAAAATGTTTCCAGAATTGCTAAAATTTTCCTCATGGGTTTCTATTGGTGTTAGCTCAAGTGGTAGAAGTCATAAAAGTCCCTTTATTTACTAGGTCTAGTTTTGATGTTTCTGGTTTTATTTGGAAGTACTACACGTAGCCAGAGTATCTCTATGCAATGCTGTATAATGTCTGTGTAACTCATATATGAAACAGTCTGTCTGTGATATTTTTCTCTACCACCTCTGCCAACTGTGGTGTGTGTGTGTGTGTGTGTGTATGTGTGTGTGTGTGTGTGTGTGTGTGTGAATCTCTCTTATTTCATTTCCTAAGGACACCTCTAGTGGTTGATTTTTATTTGGGATGCACCAGCACCACCCCACAGATTGTTAAAATCTTGAAATATTCCTAACGGGCTGGGAAGGAGCCAGTGCTCCTCTTTTAGGACAAACTGACCATCTGTGAATCAGAAACGACAAGGTTAGTGTTTGATAGTTCAGGAATTCTAGAGTACTATTTCCACCCCGCTGGCCTCCTTCCTGATTGGTCGGTGTGCCTGCCCCGTTGATTATTATCCATTTTCACACTTTTAGCTACTCACAATTTCAGTCATATTGGAGTTCCAACACCTCTCTCTTCTGCTCTCTGCCTGGCAGCAGAGGCCACGCTGAGGCGTGAAGGACCTTGAGTGAAGAAAGGAGATGGCCTTTTTAAAGCCTCTTTCTTGCAGCTTCTTTTGTTGTGCTGCCTCAAGGGTTGGGGGCTGGGAAGTGAGATGAGGCATAGGGATGTGGCCTACAATGGCACGGGATTGTAGTCCTCAGTTGGTTGTCCTTATTTCTGTGGGCAGCACTGGTCAGGTGCATGTGTGTGGGTAGCCCCTTATTGGCATCTGAATTAAATGGATCACTTTCTCAGGGAGGTCTTTTCCTGACCACTTAATCTGAATTAGCCAGCCCTCACAATCACATCAAGGCTAACTAACTGCATAGTGCTTATTGTCACGTTTGGATATTCTTCTTGTTATTGAGTTAAGTCGTCGTCAGCGTACCCCGACCACCACCCCCAGAGTACACGAGTTCCCTGAGGGTATGGACCTTGTCTGACTTGCTCTCTTCAGGAGCTTGGAGCTTTAGCATCTGGAACAGGGGGTTGTATACAGTATGTGCTCAATAAATATTTGTTGCATGGTTCTGGATGTAGTGCCTTATTAGAGTAAGACTGTGGTGTTGGCTATAATATTAGGCCATCTTTGAAGATGTCTGTTGGTCTTGGAACTTGTACTTTGTTTTAGATTTTTCGTAGGAAGGTAAACTTGTTTATTTATTGGTTGTGATGGGATATGCCAATCAGAGTACTACTTTATAATCTTGGTAAATATACCATGTTACCTGGTGAGCATGTACCAAGCAAGTGGGTAAGTTTCCTAGAACTGGTGCTAGTAACTTTCTTAAAAGTGCCATTGGTGTGCATACCTCTCTCTGTGTTTTCCAAAGATGGGGTGTTGTGTGATATGGACCAAGGATCTGAATAATGGTAAATTTTAGGTGGCTAGACGTGCCTCAAAAAAGCAGTGTGCTTTCCATCCTCTGCTTGTGGCTCACAGATAACTTGTGCGGGATGGACGTCAGCAATAAATATGGCGTGTGGAATGTTAGGACTAGAAGGATCCTGAGAGGCTCTCCTCACCTATGTGTAAAGCGAGACTTGGAGAGCTGAAATGACGTCATCAAGGTCACTGTTGAGTGCAACAGTTTTAAACTGCTAATGTGGTGATATATTTTTGCTTGTGTAAAGAACCAACTAGGCAAATGGGATTCTCATTTTAACCTTCTGATGCATTGTGTAAAAGCCATTCTTTATTACTTTTAGGGGGTTGCATGCTTTGTGGGTTGTGAAGGAAGATGGGACGCCCGTGGTCCTGCAACACAGCTTATAAGAACACTACGGAAAACAATGTGAAAGTAATCACATTGATTACATGTGACAGATACTCTGGCTAATATCTATTACAGTATTTCTGTTGGGGTAGCAATCTGACAGTTTGGCAAATAACTTGAAATGCTATGTTTAGAATTGTTAATATTACATGTCGAGACTTTATTTTAAGCAGGTGTACCCGATCCATGGATGTTTATTTCAGTATTTTGGTTTATGAATTGATGATGAAGAGGATGGTTGACATTTGAATACTTGATTCCACAGGGAGGTTTTTTTTTTTAAACAATAATTTTGAGCATTTCGTTTAGGAGGATGTCTCCCTGGTACAAGTTCCATGGGAATGACTAAATAAGCATGGCTTAGTGGGTTCTAGAAAGCACAACCTGTTATTCTTTCGAATGAATTTAATGAGTGGCCTTCATTTTTATTTACATTATAATATATAGGATTTTCTATGCCAAGGTTCAAATTTCTCTTGAATGTCAGCAACATCAGGAAATAAATTCATAGGTGCGGACTTGAATGGCCTGCCAAAAACAGGATTAAATGACCAAAATTCCGTTTGTAAATTTTCCAAATCTGAGAACAAAAGGAGCTACAAATGATAAAGAGGCGTCATACTAACGACATTTATCGTTAAAGTCAAGTTACTCAGAGTGATTTTGGGAGTAGCATTAGCTCGTTTCGTCTTTGACTTCACGAGAATGCATTTTTTAAAAAATTTTTTTTTTTAACGTTTATTTACTTTTGAGACAGAGAGAGACAGAGCATGAATGGGGGAGGGTCAGAGAGAGAGGGAGACACAGAATCTGAAACAGGCCCCAGGCTCTGAGCTGTCAGCACAGAGCCTGACTCGGGGCTCGAACTCACAGACCGTGAGATCATGACCTGAGCCAAAGTCAGACGCTTAACCGACTGAGCCACCCAGGTGCACCACGAGAATGCATTTTAAATCGAGCTGAGCCGATCCTGTTATCTGACTTCACGTTACGTTTCCTTTGCCATCTTCAAGCAGTTACTGCCCGTCCTCTGGTGACTGAACGGTTTCTTCCCTGGATATTTGGCTTTTGTCTAAGCCAAACCATCTTTGCCAGGCCGGCTTCGCTAATTTTGCTTTCTTGGTGTTACGCTTTATTATTCTTTTACTTTCAAGCTATGATTTTTTTTTGTACTGGGCTTTTACCCTATCGGATAGTAGTTGAGCCATTTTTCAATCAAATGAGGTGTGTATTAGGTTGTTGCAGGGAGTGGAGAATGGAGGGCCTGTTTTTCTGAGGGAAACCAACATCCCCAAACAGCATGAGGCACATTGATGGTAAAGGCAAGGATATAGATTTGTACTATTACTGGTCACTGCGTCCTGGCAAGACCGCCGTGAGAGCTCTCAGGAGAGACACAGGGAGCGCAGTATTTGGATGTGTTTTTTTGTGGGTCGGTAGATGGGTCTAAAGATCTCCCAGTGGGTCTCTGGTTTTGTAATGCTTAATAATGACACCCGAAGAGTGCCTGTTAGTTGCCACACTTGGGCTCAATGTCTGTAGACAGTAGACAGCTTATCTTTATAACCTCCCCGTAGGGTATGAATGGGAAAAACACCAAGGCTTCGCTAGCTAAGTAGCTTAGCCAAGGGCTCAGAGCTGGTAAATGTTTGGACCTAGGTCTGACTCCAAGCCAGGACGGAGTCACATGCTTCTTCCTTCCTGAGTTAAATGGTCTAACGTTTTATTAGAACATTGTTTTTATTCAGCACGTATTCATAAGCATCTGCTCTTGGCGAAGCTCTGCACTAGGTGCTGGACCCACAAAGAAGAAGATGCGGTTCTGCCCTTGAGGAGGTCTGTCCAAGAAGGATGACCCGTCCTTCCTTTGTCTCACGGTCTGTGGCGCTGTGCTCGACGTGCTATGGGAACACAGAATGCTTTATTTCACTTCAAAAATCCTCCTTTGATGGATGAAGCGATTGATTGTGCCTGGAAGAGACGTGCAGGGAGAGAAGTTCCCACAGGGGACGTGACATATTTTGAAGTGGGTTTGAGAGAGGAAAAGAGGAAAACGTTCTAGGTGGAGGGAATAGCGTCCGCGAAAGAATACAGACCTGAGAAGGCATATCATGTGCGGGAGGCAGGAAGAATCTAGTGTTGTAAATATGAGTAGAGGCAAGAAAAAAGTGGAAAGGTGTCCTGGATGGCTGCATTCAAAGGCCCTGAGGCTGTTTGCAGTGTGCTTCCTGCAGAGTTTGCACTGAACAAACCACGTAAAAGAAAAAGTGGTCTCGCAGTTTCAGGGTTAGTTATTTTCTGTCACTTTCTGAGCAGACAGTGGAGTAGCAATGTTCTACTTTGGCGTGGGTAGTTGACTGCTTCTTGGTGGAACTTTCTCCCAGTCATTAGACAACGTTCGGATGTTCGGACTTGGATAGAAGGGCAGCCTGTATAGCCTCCGTTACACTCAAATAAAGTAAGCCTGTGTCCACACTACTCTCTATTGCCTTCCTTCTGTAAACAAAGAACTATTTTCATACTTCATTCACAAAATGGATGGCATGCGGAATGAGGCTGGGTGAGGGATCAGGAGATTGTGGTAAAAGGTAGACAGCTTCCAGCCCACCGAATTAGTGTAATGAAGCTATTACGTTGCAGGAAGCAAAGAAAACAGCCTTAACGCTTTTCAGGGAAAGGCTCTCAAGTTTTGTGGAAAATTAATTCCCGTGAGTGTCCTCGACCTTGAGAAGCTGCAACGTTTCTCTAGTGAGGTTCCTTCTGGTCTCTTGTGTATGCATGGGTTCTAGAAATATTTTGTGGGACTTAAGGACTTGACGAGAATGAGTTTTCTTGGTGGATGTGCTTTCTAGATGCCATGCCATTTTTTTGAAGCTATGCTATTTGCATTCTAGGAAAGCCTCATTTGTGAGTGGATACTATTTTGGGCTTTCCAGTGTTTGCAAGATGGAGATAGGCTTCCGCACTTAAATATGCCCAGCTGGCCATTGCACCTGCCTTTTGAGTCACTACAGAGATCAGGAACCATTAACAACAGAAGTTGGACTTTCGTAGTACTTATCTCATGTTGTTTCTGGCAGTTATTTTTGCTGGGTATTTATAAGGACATCTGTCTTTTAAGGAGTCGTATTACTTATCCTTTTTTTTCCCACTAAGGAATAAATCACAGCTTGTTTCCCATACTGCCACTCTCATTCATAGTCTGAGGTGATTAGAAATGCAAATTGGGAGTCATTAAAACATTATAATTTCTTTTTCTATGGCATCAGGCGATGTTTAAAATCAGTGTGCTAAGAAGGAACATGTGCTTAAAATGTGATTAAGATGTGAACAAATGAGTAGAATGAAATATTCACTTCCTTCCTGGAAATCTCTTACTGGGTCTGGAAATAAGGGGGACCTGTAGTGTTCATCATTTCTGATTTATCATACTTGAAGCCTGAGACGTAAGCCTGAGATGTGCACGTTGTTTAAGAACACGGGAAAACACAGTAGCTTCTAATGTTTTCAAATTGCTTTGTGGAAATATATACTAAAGACTCCTTCTTGCAAGAGTGTGATTTACAGTCGGATTACCCACTCAAAGGACAGATCAGATTCAGCTGTATTTCTCGTAGTGATTCTTGGATATGTAAACACTATAAAAACAAGAAGGAAAAATGGGATAGCTTAAGTATGAAAAGTATTGATCTGCACATTCAGAGCCAGAGATGGGATGTGCTGGAGGCAGATTTCCTCCACTGGAAATATGTTTATTTTGTAGGTAATAAAAAGTACTGGGGGATGCTTCCTATTCAGTAAGTAGCAGTGTCTCTGTAAGTATGCATTTTGTTCCTGACTTTAATTTATAAACAGAAGTACATTGTCTTTCTGGAGGTCTACATGAAAATGAATTGCTTTTACAAAACAAGGGACCAGACCTCATAGTGTTTTTATAATTTCACATGCGGTTTTACGTATATTGGAGATATATATGATGGGCTCGGCTCTGTCTTTACTTTGTGTTAGTCACTGCAGTCAAAACATTTTACTATTTCTAGAAAAATCAACAGTCTAAAAATAGCAGGTGTTTCCCAGGTCAAAAAACCTGCCTCAGATATTGAGAGATGTTGACCGTCTAGATACCTAAATGATGAATGCTAAACCCTGAAAATATCATTTTAATCTGTTTTCTTGTGAATATTAGCAGGCTTGAGGTTTATAAGCAAGAATAAGAATGTAAAATTAGGAATCAAATGATCTCTATGTTGAATTTTTTCAAAAAAGCTTTTCTTTCATGCTATAAAATTTATCTTTAATCTGTGCTGATAACTTTTAATGGGCATCAGTTGGGTACCCCATTAAACTAACTGCTTTAAAATGGTTTCCTTTTAGAACTCACATTTACATTCTAGGAAATCAATTAGAGTGTATGGATTTTACATTTCCCTTGCAATCTTCCTTTACAGTCATTTCTGAATGACCAGCCTACCAGAGCAAAACACTCAGAGGTGCAAATCTTCTGGAAGAAGTGCAAATGCCACACTTTTCCTTGGAAAACTGGAAAAAAAAATTGGACTTATTTAATATATCTGCCGAACATTTAAAACTGCGGAAAGCACGGGAAATACTTTTGGTGTATGGGAATGTGTGGTGTTTCCAAATTACAAACATTGTTTTGAAAATTTCCCCGGTAGTGGTGAATTATATGAGACCACGTCCATCCAAGAAGAGCTTGTTTAACTGGCTTGTGGTCCTGGGGCTCATTCAAACACTCTTAAACAAAATAAAGGGAATGGATGTAATAACCTCTTTATGGAAAGGCCGTAAAAAGGTACAGGGCCATGTAAACAAATTGGGTCGTTTACTAGATGTTTTAAGTGATAGATTTGCAATCCAAATTCAGGGGTGTGTATTAGGTTTTATAGGATCGTGACCATGTTCTGTTCTGAAAATGAAGGTTCCAAGCTTATTTTTTGTTTGTTTGTTTGTTTTTCTTTAGTGCATGGAATCCTATTTTACATATCCTATAGTACACGCTGTTTTATACTGTAGTTTGAACTCACACTCACGATTTTGAGCATTTTCACTTACAAGTTTGTTCAACTTTGGAAAATGGTTAGAAACCCACGTGTGAACAGTTGAATTGACCTGATTTTTGGTAGCACTGGGTTCTGTTCAAGGAAAATAAGATGATTGAAATTGAAATTTTCCTCCTGGGCTCAGACATGTCTAAACTAATTGTAAAATAATTGTTCTGGCTTACAAGAGCAGACTCATAACTACGACTATGTAAAGTAGAAATCCAACAACAGTTATGATTTACAATTACTGTAACTCTGCCAATCTTGTAATAAAACCGCTATTATAACCCACCTACCGTGACATTCATTTGCCTTCCTTGAGACATAGGTTAAAAAAAAAAAAAGCCTCTCCCAAGTTGTCTGGCTTTAGAGAGCCATTCCATTACAGCAGGGTATTCATTTATCTTCTCTGAAATGGGTACGAGGGTTGTGCCAGAGCAGCCTGACACGGGGAGGAGGGTGGGCGGGCATACAAGAATGTGTGGTGCTGTGTTCCGGTGGTGATGCCTAGTGGCAGTGGAAGCCAGAAATAAATTTGGAAGGTGAAGTGAGGAAAGGAAACGAAGTCATTTCTCTGTTGATACCATAGCATTTATTCATTCAGCAGCTTCTCTCAATCAGGGTTGGCTCACTTGGCCTTAAAGGAAGTAGATTGTGTAAGAAACCTCAGTAAAAATCAATGAGCCTTTCTAAGTTTTAAACACTGATGGCATCATACCATACTGGCAACTTTTAAGTGTTGCTGCTGGAAGTTTGGCAGCGGAAATCACTGCTCCAGGTTCATAAGCCTTAAAAAACAAGGGACAATGGTGGATATTATAGTTTCTGTGTAATTTGTGACTTGCTATTTCCTTTCTTCTTTCTTTTCTTTCTTTCTTTCATTCTTTCTTTTCTTTCTTTTGTTCTTTCATTCTTTCGTTCTTTCTTTCATTCTTTCTTTCTTTCTTTTGTTCTTTCTTTTGTTCTTTCTTTCTTTCTTTTTTTCATTCTTTCTTTTGTTCTTTCTTTTCTTTCTTTCTTTCTTTTCTTTCATTCTTTCTTTCTTTTGTTCTTTTGTTCTTTCTTTTGTTCTTTTCTTTCTTTCTTTCTTTCTTTCTTTCTTTCTTTCTTTTGTTCTTTTCTTTCTTTTCTTTTGCTTGCTTTCTTTCTTTCTTTCTATCTTTCTTTCTTAACTTAGAACTAGATGGCCTTAAGTCTATGGAAAACCTAAGCTCTGTCTTTAAATTGGGTTCTGGGTAACCTTAAAAACAACGATTCACATCTTTTTGCCTTAGTTGTGCACTCACCTCTTTTATGTAGCATGGAGTCGCGTGTGGTTGTGTACTACATAAATACGCATCAAACTGAGGTGAATACCACAAAGTGACACCACTACCTGCCTGGAACCGTGAGGCGTTGTGAGAGATGCACTGCTGACTTTGACTTAATCACTGCCTTCAAGTAGTTTATAGTGCATTGGAGAGATAAGACATAGAGCCAGCTGTAATACAGAATAAAATGCAGCATTGGGGGTGGGGATTGAGGGAAAAGCAAACTTATTTACAGCAGAGCCATTAGAAACCACTTAGGAGAGTTGTCAGGGGAGACTTCTATTTTGAGCAAAGGTGCCTGGAAAGATGAGTGGCTGTGTGCATGCGGGGTTGGAGGTACAGTGGAGTGGATTTTAGGTGATGGGAGCCTGCTGGAAATATGAAAAGGAAGGGAGTCCGGGAAATCCATGCAGTCAGTCCAGTGGGGTTTGTTCTGACTGAGACCTCAGAAATGGATTCAGCAGCCAAGTGACTAGAAGAAGCACTAGGGGTGCCCACGTGGCTCAGTCGCTTAAGCTCCCGACTTGGGCTCAGGTCAGGAAGGATCTCACGGTTCATGGGTTCGAGCCCTGCACTGGGCTCTGTGCTGACAGCTCAGAACCTGGACCTGCTTCAGATTCTGGAGAGAAAGAAAGAGGAAAGAAGCAGGTTGATTTAACTTGTTTGATGGGTTTGAGAGTCTCCGGAGGAGACCCAAAAGGTTGTATGTGTAACGAGAGATAAGACTTCTGGGCTGGAAATTGCCTGTGCAGTTGCTGAAGGAACATGGGAGAAATGACCGCAGAGCACTGGGCAGCGTGTCAAATTATTGCAGAAAGAACTGAGCATACCTGGCAGAGAAGAAGGAACTAAATTTTGGAGGAAGCGAGCCTTGAGGCAAATTTTGACCAAGTGAGAAAGTGAGAGGAGATGCAGGAGAAATTGTAGTGAAGTTTCCCTGGAGGTGGTGTCAGAAAATTCCATCCCTATGGTGACGTTTTAGTCCTGCCTGGTGTGTAAAGTAGAAGCATCAATGATAGGAGGGACGAGATAACAAAAATAGATGTTTTGGCTTGGTCAGTCCACCTGGAGGATAACGGATTAGTTATCCGTAAGTCTGGGGATATGGGGATGGAGGAAGGAGAGGGGGGCTGGTAGGTAGAGATGTATGATTGCAGTGGCCGGAATCAGCATCACATGTAGTAGAAAACGATAGTTACGGGGAAGGGCGTGACATGTGGAAGAACGTATGTTTAAAAGACCCATGCTAAACCAGGGTGAGTCAAGGCTTCTAACCAGTTACAGAGCTGCAGAGACGTGAAAAACAATCATGGACATTCAAATCAAAAAGCCACTTTAATGCCCCTTACTTTTTCTTTCTGGTGCTGATGCCCTTAAAAGTGTGCGGTCAAAAATCATAAAAGGATCGGGGGAAGCCACTGCAGGCCTCTGGGATCTCTGCTGCGGAAACTCTAGCATCTGTTGCAAGCACCACACAGGTTTTTTGTTTTTGTTTTTGTTTTTGTTTTTTTTTAACAGCTATTAAGACTGCAGAAAATTGTTGGGGGGGTTCAAGGTACACCTATTGTTTGCTCAAGAGAAGAATATACCTCGGTGTGTGTATTCCGCACTCCCCAGAGAGGCTGTGTCCTGAGGATTGTGTGTGCTTCGATCGTGGGGAATCTTTTATGTTCCTATAACCATTGGCAACGTGTGCGTGGAACTGGTTTGTTGAATAACCATGACCATTGATTGAGTCTTGATCAAAAATGCAACTTTATTTTTGTTGTTCCTGAGTTTTATTGAACAGGGAAAATCTTCCCCTGTTCCAGTATGGATATTTCTATAAGACATGGTTTTTCATGGGCACCTGAGTGGCTCAGGAGGTTAGGCATCCGACTTCGGCTCAGGTCATGATCTCGAGGTTCGTGAGTTCGAGCCCCGTGTCAGGCTCTGTGCTGACAGCTTGGAGCCTGGAGCCTGCTTCAGATTCTGTGTCTCCCTCTCTCTCTCTCTCCACTCCTCCTCTCCTTGCTCTCTTTCTCTCTCTCTCAAAAATAAATAAACATTAAACAAATTAAAAGGAAAAAAAAGACATGGTTTTTCAACTCACCCTTAAGAGACGCTGAGTTTGAGAGTGGTTTCAAATGTAAACACCCTATGATTTAGAAATAAGATTGCCCAGGCCTTTGGCAGTTAAAACTCCAAATGTCTTCACTACCTACCCAGGTCTGCTGCTGAGTGGATTCTGTCTGGGAAAGCAGCTGGCGGGAGGAGGCAGGAGTTTTGATGTGTCTGAGGGATTCCACCTTCAGGGAGTAGCTCCTGGCCATTTCCCATGAACGTCTTACTATCGCTGTGGTGTAACTGTACCCATCCTGCTGGCCCCTCAGTGCCATCCATTCTAGAATTCAGGTACCCGTATGTTCCGAGGACTCCCTTTGTCCGGGGCTTGCTTTCAGGATTCCAAATCTGAGAACGCCACTTCAAACGAAGTCTCTGTTCTGCTTAAATAGGATTCCTTCACAAACATTTAAAATGTGGAATATGGTCCATTAAACACGCACAGACTTATCGTCAGGCTAATGAATGAAAACATTTCTATTTTTGAGTAAAGTAATTATGTTGGTATTTGTAATTTCTGCATTCTCCCTGTCATCACCCCTGGTCGGGTGCTGGTCACCTAAACTGTTGCATAAATGTCCTTATTCTTCCTTAAGAGGCTCTTTCCATCCCCCCTCCCCCCCCCCCCTCGATGGATCATATAAAAGAGGCTGATATAGGATAATCATCCTGTAATAGAGTTCTGGTTGTGTTTACTCAGTGCTTCTCAATCTTTTTTTTTTTTTTTTTTTTGGAAATTTTATTTTTTTTAAGTTTATTTATTTTGAGAGATAGAGGGAGAGACAGAATCCTAAGGAGGCTCTGTGCCATCAGCATAGAGCCTGATGTGGGATTCAAACTCATATACATACTGTGAGATCATGACCTGAGCTGGAATCAAGAGTCAGACACTTAACTGACTGGGCCACCCAGATATGCTTGTGCTTCTCAAACTTGAACGTGTGTACACATGAGCTGGGGACCTTATTAAAATGCACATTCTGATTTTGTAGGTGGTTGGTGGGGCCAGAGAATTTGCATTGTAGCAAGCTTCCAGATGCTGCTGTTGCTGGGCTGAGGACCAAACGTTGAGTAATGAGGGCCTGCTTGGGTGTTCTCAAGGTCTGCTGTGATCTCACCTCAATCTTTCCAGTGAAAAGATTGCACAGAGCTGATCTCTGCTCACCGCAGAGATGACTCCATGCCTCTGATCTTGGAACTCTTTTAACCCAGAAGTCAGTTCATTCCAATAAATATCACATGCCTTGTGTTCTAGTTACCATGGCACATCCTGAAAACAGAGAACAAAACGCAGGTTTTTGAGTCCTGATGGTGACAACCAAATGTGGCTTTTCCTACACTAGAGACAGGGGTAGGCTTAGTATGCTGAAGGAGCCCAGAGATGTTCCGTATCCTGGTCGTGAACGGCTTCGGGTGAGGCCTTCTCTTAATTGGGTCTTGAAGGATGGTTCCCTAGAAAGTAAGAGGATTCGAAGCAAAAGTCATAGACTTGTAGGAAAGCATGAATGAAGTCTTTTGAAAAATCAGCTCTGTTTTTTGGAAAATAAGATTGAAAAAATTACTCATTGATTGTGAAGAACTCTGTGTGATATACTAAGGAGTGTGTTTAGACATCATGTTCGAGGTCCTAGGGAGAAGGCTGCACGCTTTCTGCACCAGCTTCTAGTGGTAGTGGCCTGTCTTTCCCCCCATTTTCGTATTCTTGTATCTGTAACAGATCAGTAACTATTCATTGAATGATCTGATTTAGGTTTGGTTTTGGTTGTTTTTGTTTTTTGTTTTTTGTGTTTTTTTTGCTTCCAAAAAAAGAAAAAAAAGTATAGCAGGATGATTGTAAAATACAGAGAAGTGAGGGACAAGGATACCAGTTTAAAGGCATTGGCAATAGTCCAGATATCAAATAATGACTAATGGACCAGTTACTGCCTGTGGGGAGATGGGAAGGGTAACCATCAGGTAACTATCATCCCTCTTTCACTCTGTCTGTTCAAAGCCTATGTGTATTTAAGGTCCAGCCCGATTGCTGCTGCCTCTACAAATCCTGTGTGTTTCACTAGTCTGACATGTGTGCCTGCCCTAAACTCCCAGGATATTGCAGAACTTGCCACTTTCTACCTTAAATTCTAGTTCTGTATGTGCCTTTTCTTCCATCATTTTCAAGTGTCAGAAAATAAAATGTTAAATAATCTTTAGCTTAGTGTCTCCTTAGATGGTAGATCTTTTTAAGTGAAGTGAAAACAGCCCACTTGGACCCAACACAGCCGGTTCTGTTGTAGCGTTGACATCTGGTCTCCCAGGTCATCACTGATAGGCTCTAAAGAGGTCATATGCTTTATTTCACAACTGAGGGATGTAACTGATGTCTGGCTTCATTTTGAGGAACTAAAAGGGGACACACTGGAAGGACTCCTAATCTTTCTGCTTAGACTGAGTAAAATGAATGTACAAAGAACATTATTAGCAAAATTATAATGATGACTGTTTAGAATGTTATTTCCTCAACAAGAAGAAGAAATGTATCATTTCCAGGAAACTTATTTTTAAACAGGGAACTTTATGATAGCGTTTATTGCAATCAGTTTAAGAAAAGCATGACTATCAAAAGTCTGTTTTCAAAACTTTAGCTTATTTTTATTTTGAAGTATTTCCTCCTTCTGTTCTTTCTAGTGGATGTGAGATTTATCCTCATGTGCTTGCTTATTTTCAGTTTGCTTTTCCTTTTTTTGTTTTCGGCTTTTGAGACTGACAACTGTGATTTATCCCCGGGAAAGCAAAAATCTTGGAAAAGTCATTATTTCAAAAAATCATTCAAAGGATGTATTTATTTTTTTCTTGGAAATAAAGTCGATTTTCTCAGCTCTGATCATATGAGATTATGGGCAAGTAGTCCTTAGTTCTGGCATGTGGACAAAACAGAAGCAGCCCCTGGAGAGAGAGAGTTCAAAATTCATGGCAGTAAGCACATGTTCAGTATGCCAATATTTATGGTGTCACAACCAAATTAAAACCATACCCTCTGTGATTTACATAAGTACGGTACCCAGACTACAGAGGGTTATGCCCAAGTTTCTCAGTAGATTTAAGGCAACACGGTTGTTCAGGACTCTCAGAGACCAGTCTGTTTGTTTTTATATTCATTTTATTCATCTCTGTGAGGGAAAGTGAATTATCTTCACTTATATTCGTTTTGCAGTCATCCCGAATTAGCAGGGGTGGCAGATAGCAGGGCTGAAAACTGACTTTGTGCTTCCATATACAGTTTATTCAGGCAGTTGTATCCTAATATTCTCAGTTCCTGTGCTGGGGGAGTTAGATGTATTGGTTACTGAGAGTGAACACAGATAGATGGGTAATTCTCAATCTTTCATTTCTCGTGTCTTACTCATGCTATTAGAAAACCAAGGTTTCACCAATTTGGAAAAAAAAAAAAACAGAATACATACTTTTGGCAGGAGGGCATACTTTATGTCTTTTTATGGCAACTTTTAAAGTAATACCATCTGGTAAGATTTTTAAGAACAATAAAGTTTCAGAAGCCCTGTTGAGAATACATCGTATTTCTCTACTTTGACCAAAGATATCTAGAAATGTATATTCTAACACATGATGCACTTGTACAGCAATGTAAGTGACAAAGATAATTCAAAAATTACAGTGGGGAGTAGGTTTGGTAGGAGCTAGTGAGTCACCTTTGCTGGTGGATATGACATTAGGGTGTTAATGCTTTCTTAATGACCCTTTTGAAAGTCCCAGATTTTTTCCAGATTCCTCCTGATTCCACTGTAGCGGGGACTCTAATCTAGAAAACAGTCTGGACAAGAACCCAGTTCCTGGATGTTTTTAATAGATTGGCTCTTTAGGGTTTTGAGAGACGGTCATATAACCATCATGCTATCAAGCAGAAATTTTTCACAACTGATGACTGCAAGTGGCAATCTTTTGTGAAGGCAGGGAGGTCTTCTCATTTATAGGATAAAATCATTTCTTAAGAGTAAGTCTCATGTGAACAAATGAAGCTTGACTATGTAAATCTTTCTTTTACTATGGGATAGAATCCAAGGTATGTAAGAAGTTATTTTATTTTTTGAGTTCAGTAATTTAAACATTGTGCTTCGGCTCTTTTTTGGTACTCCAAACATTTATTATTAAGGTTTCCTTTGGTGTTTCCTTAAAAAGACAAAATTCAGCATGTTTTCTTTGCAAACGATTGTCTTATACACAAAACAGAAAACAAACTTTCCTTTACTATTTTTTTCTCAGACCTAATTATTCAGTTGTTTTTATGCCTACGGATTTTTCAATGATCACAGATTTTTCACAGATCTTTTCATGTCTTATATTGGTGCTGGAAAAAAAAAACTGTTTGAATCCTGTGCAGATTAATACAAAAATACCGAGGAAATTTCCTTGGTTGTGTACTAGAAATTTGAGGAAGATCACTGACTTTTGCAGTTTATTAGTGGATCAATTTATTGAATGTTTGGTGTTAGGTATCTCATGTATCAGACGGGTCTTAAGAGCTAGAGAAACCTGGCCTGTGCAGTTTCCATTCTCGTCTAGCTGCCAAAATTGATTTTTCCATTTTGTATATGACTTAGCTCTTTGTACTGTAATAGATGCCAAGTTGAAGAATTGTTTTTGTCTTAAAACATGATTAGATTGAGTCAATGCTGTCAATAATTTTAGTGAATAACAGAAAATACACTTTCACTTAAATGTTCTTGAAGATTTCTATTTGATTTTCTACATAGTAATGAATAATTACTATCTCCCTCAGTGATAACTGACAATAAATAAATATTACATTTCCTAAGAAACTTGGTAGTGTCATCCTAGGTCTGTGTGTACTAACTAACCTATAATTTAGGCTAACTCCATCATTATATTGTGACTTGAGATTCTTTGTTTCTGACTGCTTCATGATTCCTCTTATATTTTATGGAAAATACCTTGTTTATTTAAGTGCAAAGAGGATGTTGGTGAAATGAGATATTTAGTAAATGCTCTAGGAAAAAAAGAAGTTTTGATTATTTGAAAACCCTGCATTTTAAAAGCCAACAGATTCATGCTTTTGCCTAAATGTATAATGCCTCATGTTATAAACAGGACATTTTTTGTTTCGTTTCAGTGGCCGTATTAAAACAGGTTACACAGCAAGTCAGCTAATGTGACCAATCGTTGTCGTTATACAATTTTTTGGGGAAGGAAGTCTGAAGCAGAAGAATATTCCTGGGAGAAGGATTTCTTTTTTTTCTACCAATTTAGACCTTCACTGGCAGTCTCTTTCCCCTAAAATTTATGCTTGAAATGGCCCAGAGATTTTAAATGTGGGGCATGTTAGGGGCCTTAAGTACGTTGGTGGATTTAAGAATGATTTGCTTTGAACCTTCTTGCAGTGAATCTTCAGTAGAAAGCAAGGATTTTAATCTCTCCAACCAGATGGAGTGTGGATCTCCAGGCTCAGATTTTGGCTAAATTGAGAAAGACCTTTCTCTGGCTAGGTTAGTATTACGAAACTAAGGCTGGCTCTGGTACCGGGGCAGGGATTTCCTTCTTTTCATTATTATTTACCATTTGAATTGTATTTGACAGGTTAATATCAAGACCCGCAACAAGAAACCACTCAGGAGTCCTGGTTAACTTATGCCCACTTAATGACATATCAGTTGACATTTTTATTCTGAAATCTTTGCCAGTTTTTATCATTGACTGAATTTTTCATTCCATGAATTTGTAAAGCCGTTTAGCAATTCAACAGTTCTAAATTTCAAAGATCTATATATCTGTGAAAGTAAGTAGAATGTTTCCAATTGCAGCACTGCTCTTCAAGTTTCCTAGTGAATTGTGGGGGCGGGGGAAAAAGGCAAAAAAAAATCCTTTTTTCTACCCTTTCAGGTTCTGTTGTATTTGAATTTAACTGACAGAAGTCAAATTATCAGGAAAAAAAGGCATATAGATTTGGTTAATATTTTTAGTTTTCTGTGGACAAGGGCTTTACAGAAAGGAATGAAGAGCTCAACGTAGCAGTTAGACTCAGAGGCTTATATACCATTTTAGCAAAGGACTATAAACTGTGGGAGAATTATTGGCTCTAAAACACATGGGGAAGGGGCGCCTGGCCGCCTCACTTGGTGGAGCATGTGACTCTTGATCTCCAGGTTGTAAATTCGAGTCCCATGTTGAGCGTAGAGATTAGTTAAAAATAATTTATGCCACCTTCACAAAGGGAAATTTATGCTCTGCTTTTAGGCAGATAAGGGGAAGACAGAGAACTTTTCCTGCATTTGTTGATTCTCACTCGCCGTAGGCTCAAAATGATCCTTCTGCCAAAGCGGCATATTTTGGGGTGGCATCCCTTCATAACGGTCAGATATAACAGTTGGCTTTTTCTAATAACCTGTATGTTCTAGAAAAGGGGCATGGGGGTGCTGGTGGTGTGTGGTTGCTGGTGCTTTTGTACCTCTGAGCAAAGCTATTTTTATTTTCTGGTCCACTCCTTCTTCTCCTGTAGGTAAAGCTGACAGTTACAAATAATATGTCATCCGGTTTTTAATAGTTTCTGCCAGGACTGGATCTATACCATCTCAGATATTTCCTCAAACAGGGTAGGGAGGAGGGGCAGGGCGAAACAGTCTACATCCTCATTTGTGGCATTCTTGATTTCCGTAGAAAATCCGAGGTCATTCTAGTAATATCCAGTTAGGAAATGTGAAGTGTTATGACTCACTTTATTTTGGCTTTGCACAATATAGAAAATTTCTTGGCTAGGAAGGAATTCCTTTTCAAACTGCCAGTCCTCCCCAACAATTCTGAATAGGTAGTTCTCTCTCTGCACATTCTTTTGGGTTTAACTGCTGTGTAACCTCCTAACCCCTCATTAATAATTTCCTGAGGCTGGTTTGTTATAAAGAAACATCGCAGCACAGACTGTGTGTGTGTGTGTGTGTGTGTGTGTGTGTAAGTATGTGAGTGTGTGTGTGTGTGTGTGTGTGTGTGTGTGTGATTACTCCTTAATGACCAACTCAAATGGTATTAATGCTCTGAAGGAAAAAACAAGTGAACATTAGCTTCTTTCCCATTAGTGCGCATGTTAATCAAGGAGATCACACCCTTAGGCAGAAAGTAATGAATGCTTTTTAACTTCTCTTCATTATTCAAATTAAATGGCCCATTTTCTATATTGTACACACATTTCAATGGCTTGAGCATTTAAAGGAATAATCATGGATCTTTCAAAGCCTTCTTAATATCAGGATTCCAGAGAATAAATTTGTCTCTTTTTGGTTCTTAACAAGAACAAGAAATCGCCAAGGAACTGAACGTGTTTTGAGATGGGCACTTGGGCTTCCATTCTTCCACCCTGTAATCTCTTCTCACCTTTCTCATATTTCAGCTACACATGCCATCGGTGAATTTGACACTGGTCCCGTGTTGGTCAGTAGAGTAATAAACCTCCCACGAGAAATGCTGTGAATTATACACAGTTGTTGTTACTCATGGGATTTAGGGTGGTGATCAAAATGTGGTGTCCTCTTGGGAAAACGCTCACACTACGCTAAGTGAAGAAGCAGGGTGACAGTAGCATTGTAAATATTTTTATGCGTGCCCACATACATCTTTCCACATAAGTAGAAAGACTAAAATGAAGTATAGTCAAATGTTATTAGAATTTTGTCTAGAGGGGCTGTAGGGGAGCAGTGGGGGTGTTGATATTTTATTTCCTAAAATACATTTAGGATTTGCTAAATTTTCCATAACAATCTATACTATTTCTGTCATAGAAACAAGGCTGTGCAGATTCTAAGCCTAATTTAAACAGTGAGGAAGGGGGGCAAATACAAACAATAGCCTTTTCTTCTATTCTAAAGGAAAGCACCTAAAATGCAAGACTTGTTTTTTAGAAGCTTAGGAGATGGCATTCTGAAAGGTGGCCCTTTGGGGTTAAGATTTAAAGTTGACTCTTAATTTTATCCCAGAGGCTAGATGTGGATAAGCAAAGCAGTAAGGCTGTTGCGGCAGCCGGTGAGGAGAGCCATCACAACAATTATCTGTGTTGTTTTTGGCACTTTGCAGGAAATGTTGTTTTCATAAGACCTAAGAGTTTTGTCTGGGAAGAAAGAAGATAGCTGCCAACATTTGGCACCATATGGGATTTTCTTCTTTTTTCTTTTGTTTCTTTCCTTTTTTTAAAAAAAAAAAGCTTAGCGTGTAGTCTGTACATCCTGCTCTTAAGCCTGAAAGATCAAGAAAATATTATGGGGTGTTTTTTTCCCCCGTACACTTGCTGGAAACATCTGGAACATGCCATTTGTTTGCACACCACAGGCTTTAAGAGTGTGATATAAACCATGATAAAAACCCAAAATCAAACCCCTGCCTTCCTTTGCAGCTGCGTTCTATATCGCACTGTGAGCCAGGGTCTGTATTGACCATACAGATGCTTGCCAATCACATTTATCGAGCCTGGTGGATTGAGAAACCGCACGTTACTTGACTTTCTAAGTACGGTGTATCCTTCAGGCGTACCAGCACCTGGTCCCTCATGGAAATCAGGCAGCTTCTGCCTGTACTGCATTAACCCTGGGGCTGCATGCTCACGCGCTTTGCAGTATGTAAGCTCATCTGTTCGGTGAGCCTTTTAGAAATTCAAGAGTAAAAATTATTTCAGACCCCAGGTGTAAAGCAGGTAGGAAATTCTCCTCTAAGGAATAATACTATTTCATTTTTGGAAGAAATACTATAGCTGCATTTATGACACTAAACTTTCAGTTAAGGGAAAGGAAAAAAAAAAAAAGACGAGTGGTGAAGACTTTGTTTTTTTATACTTGTGATTGAAATTACACCTCAACCGAGGCTCACATTTTGGGATTTCACCCATGATAGGTTCATCTAACACATAAGAAATGAAAGAAGTAACAAATAAAAAACCCAAATAAACAAAACCCACAAAGTAACGAAAAACTACATGTTTTGTTTCCTGCATCTCATTTTTCTCATATTGCTCGTATCCTTCGTCGTCATGCCTTCATTTTGGTGTTTAATTATTATGGTTTCATGTCTCAGGTGAAAACTTCTGTCTGCAGAGTCCAGAACCCCTCAAAGTGCATTGACCTCTGAGACTAGGATCGTCTCAAGGGAGAACTCTACATTAAAAGGGAGTTTTGAGGAGGGAAGTAAATTTGGAGCTTTGAGTAGGGAAGGGAGTGCCAAAGCAACCCTGTGTGTAAACTGTGGAGGGTAGGGAACATCCACGGCAGAGGCCTGGGGGGCCACTGCTGTGTGTATATACACAGATCCATAATAGGAGATCACTAGTCAGGGCCTTGTGTGTGTTCCTCCTTTATTTCCCCATTGGTCTTCTGCCCTGTTTACTTCCTGGTGTCAAGAATCCTAAGAGATCCAAGGGCGATTCCTTTTGTTTCATTCTGCTGCCCTCCTTTCCTTATGCAGTTTAAGATTCGTAATGGTGACTCATGACCACTGTGCTATGAGAGAGTTGGAGCCGGGTGATGCACACGCACGCTCCTGCGTCCAGCCCTTCTCAGCTTTGGAACAGACATTACTCTGGCCCTCTACCCTCTTCACCAAAGTAATTGTAAACATTACTTCAAGCATTCTGAAATGAACGTGAAGATGTCTTTTTAATGCTTTTGTTCTGGAAAGTTTCAGGGCTCGCAGAGTCTTTAAAAAAATTGGGAACGTGCCCCCGGGAGCGACGTAGGTATGGTCTCGTGAAGTCCTCCCTGCCTTGTTTTCCCAGAGGTGAAGTCATTTTCTTAGTCATGTAGATCTTGGAAGCAGGAACAGAACACAAGTGTAGCTCTCTGTGCTGGGCTCTGTCGGGCTCGGTCCAACATGCTCCGTTCAGGTTGTCTTGTTGATAAATAGGTGAACGTTTGAGAGAAGGCAGGAGCTCTTCCCTCAGTGCTTTGGCAGTTTTGAGCTCACTTGTTGCTCAGAAAACGGATTCGTCCTTTAACAAATACCGTGCTCACTAAACGAAGAAATAGTATCAAGGCCTTTTGTCAAACCAGGTAAAAACCTTGCTCTGGCTTACTCAGTTTATAATTTTCATTGCGAAGCAAATGAAATCATCTTGGGTGAAATATTGTGTCGTATGCTTCCAAATGGGTTGGTCTCTTTTTCCGATTTATACATCTTGTATTTCCGGGTAGTTTGTTTACCATATGCTGTGAAACCAGAGCTATTATTTTTGCCTCAACCCGAGAACATGTTCAGTGTTCTAGGTGGCAGATAAGGAGAGACTTCAGCCTTTCACTTCAGATTTCTTGAGTTTTAAAAATTATTTTCTCCGTATCTTCTTTGTCAGAGGTGAATAATATTAAGTAGTACTTTCTGCAGGACTCACCGTACTCCTATCTGCATATTCTGTAGGCTGTTTTTTTTTTTTAATTTTTTTAACGTTTATTTATTTTCTTGAGACAGAGAGAGAGAGACAGAGCATGAACAGGGGAGGGTCAGAAAGATGGGGAGACACAGAATCTAAAACAGGCTCCAGGCTCTGAGCTGTCAGCACAGAGCCCGACGCGGGGCTCGAACTCATGGATCGCGAGATCATGACCTCAGCTGAAGTCGGACGCTTAACCGACTGAGCCACCCAGACGCCCCTCTGTAGGCTGTTTTAATAGGTGGGAGGACATAACCTACTTTGTCCAGTTTTTTTCATAAACAAAATGCATGCTCCACAGTTTACAAGAAGATTAAAGCATGATGTCGTTGGAATGATATTAGCAACCAAATATGAGAAGAAGACAGAATGTGAATTCTGATTTCTTAGTGTTCAGCAGTTGGTTTGGGTGAGACGTGGCTAGCTTGTGGCAGCAGAGGGCTGGAATCCTTCTGATAAGGGCCCAGGTGCTTCAAGAGTCATACTGAACTCATGAGCACCTCTGTTATGATAACAGAGGACAGTACTGGATAGTTTTCAGGTTAGAAGTGAAACTAAACTGTTGAGTCTGTGTGGTCATTAAAATTCCCGAGGTGCTTTTTGCAAGATTATGAGTGTTAGCCATCTTCCTGGCCAAATGAGTAATTGCTCTGTCAGTCGGCCCCTGCAATTTCATTCGTACAAGGTCATCACATCCACTCCTTGAGCTGGACTGTCACAGTAAGGGAGAATGGCCTCTTAAGGGAGATGGGACAATCTCTTTAATTAACAAACTCATACATTTATGAAGGTTTTTTTTTTTTTTTGCCCCTGCTTTGAGAAAAAGATAGCAATTGTTCAGCTTCTATAAATTGGAGTTTAGTTTTTTTTTTCTTTTAAATCTTTGGGTTTTGATTTAGTTTTTTTGTTTTTTTGTTTTTTTGTTTTTTTTTTTTTTTTTTAATAGGAGAAAGCATTTTGCTGTCTTAAGTTTTCCCTGTGGAAGCTATATATGTGTGTCTTGAAATACTGGAAATATCTAGACTATTTATTTGTCTAGGGGTGAATAGGATGCCCCCTGCTCGTTTGTTCTTTCAATGAGAACATTGAGCATTTATTACGTATGCAGCAGGATGCTAGACATGGGCGATACAGCTGTGGACAGAACGTACAAAACCTGTGACCTCATTGAGTTTACACTTGAGGGAGGAGAGGAAGATGACAAATAGCATACATAAGTGAACTGTCAGTAGAAGAGAATATGATCAGTGTTGTGTATTGGGAGACCGGGAGTGTGTCTGGTTAGAGAACATTGTGAGGTAATACAAGCAAAGAATATTCAAGTAAGCCCTGGGCGGGGGGGGGGGGGGCCACTCAGGTGACTTGTTTGAGGTGGTTGACGTCTTCGTTGCTTTGGAGGTGAGGGGCAGGTGCTCAGGAGCTCTTGGTGGGCGGGCCTGCTTCCTCTTCACCATTCCAGGCTGTGGCTGCCAGGATGGCTCCGGCTCTGAGAATGGCAGCCAAGGGCAGACCTGGGCCCCACTGGTGCCTGATGCTGCTGGGGGTGGCCCATGGTGGTCTGCACGTAGGAGGTGGCGGGTTTTCGCTGGCCGGATCTCTGATCCACGACCACCACGCCTTTGTCTTCAGCCGGCCGGCGGCTCCACCCTCACGGGCTCGAGGGGAATCAGCCTGTTGTAGCGGAAGTTGCAAGCTTTCAGGTTATGGGGCTCGGTGCCGCGTGCCCGCTGGATCCTCCTCATCGGGAAGCGGGAGCAGTTCCGCACCACCATCCGTTGCAGTGGGTGGACGTGGCGGCAGCTAGAATTCCTAGATATCTCCTAGTAGTCCTCTCACTACTGCGCCTGGAAATGGAAAAAGCCCACCGAGGTGCCTTTGACCTTGGAGCTGAGGAGATAGATGGGGGAGAAGGCCTTACCGGCAGGGCCCGTGGGGAGTGGCAAGACCCTAAGAGAAGAGTGTGGCTGGCAAGATGGGGCACAGCTGGGGAGCCGGAGTGAGCTGAGCAGACGAGTGATGCATTTTATAGGGATGATTATTTCTGCTGGCATGAGTGGGGGACGGGAAGACACGCCATCCTGGTGTCTTAGACCAGCATGAAATAGGTAAGTGGTCAGTGAGATTTTGGATATATTTTGCAGTTGGAGCTGTTAGAATTGCAGGCGGACTGGAAATGAGGAGATGTGAATGGATTGTAAGGAGCAAGGCCAAAACTCTCACCTGTAGGTCTGGACACGCATCTTGGTCTTTGGCCTGTTGTTTATGTGTTAAAAGTCTTCAGGCTACCGTTTGTTAACTGTTCTAACTAGGTACCAGTGGACACATGAATTGACTGTGGCAGGGAAAGGCTGTAAAAAATACAAGTTGGTGATGGATTTTATAGTTCACTTGTAATAATGATAAGCAATCAATGTATGTGAGGTTTAGATCAATGAAAGAGAAGGAAGCAAATGTCGTATTGATTTGGAACACTATTACCAACTGCTTAGCTAAGTGGAAGGATTTTTTTTTTAATAGAGGCAGGTTATACTACAAGCAGAAATTCCATTGAATAATAAATATAGTTAACACTTATTAAGTGCTTACAGCACGCCACACGTGCATTAGTATATGCTTTACATACATTAATTCCTTTAAACCTCACAAAAAAGCCTATGAGGGCACAATTACTAGTATTATTCCACGTTTAAGAAGAATGTAAGCCATTTGGCCAAGGTCAAGTAGCTGAGCAAGGGTTCCAACGAAGACAGTCTGGTTCCAGGCTGTATGCCCTTAATCATGACATTATCAGCTTCCAATAGCTGCTTTAATTTGTTAGAACTACAGCTCTAATTTGGTTAGATGCTGAGCAGACTTGCTCAGCTTATGGTCACTTCTTAAATGTAGGGAAGTCAATGAAGGCTCTAAATACCCTGGAGTTTTTGTCTTGCTAATGCCACATATTTATTTTCAGTAGAGGAAGCCTGGATATTTGGGATAAAAAGAATCCATAGAGGAAGAAAAGGCAGAGTGTGAAAATATGACTTACTGAAGTCTGGAACTGAGTTTAAATCCTGGCTTACCCACCTGTTAGTTACATGATCTCAACTTAGTCACTCAACCTTTCTGATCACCTAAGACTCCCAATTTGTAGAATTTTGAAACAAAGAGTTACCTCACAGAGGTAGAGTTAATGAAACTCCCAGCAAAATGTCCGGTCTACTTAATGAATTTTACTTTCTTCACCCATCTTTCCAGCCAGATAGGCTGAAAATGCACATAGGGGTTTCTAAAAATAAATTGGATAGGATGAACAAAAGAAAAAGCTTGATGTAGGGAGGCTAGCAAAATAATCCAATGTGGCTCCACAAGAGAACATTAAAGAAATAATGGGTGTGCATGTACTTAGATCAGTGCTTGTCAGACTCGAATGTTTATTTGAACCCTCTGGGATCTTGTTAAAATACAGATTCTGCTTCAGTAGGCTTGGGGTGGGGCCTGATAGTCTGCATTTCTAACATGCTCATGTGATGCTGATGTTGCTAGTCTGTGGATCACACCCCGACCAGCAAGATTTATCAAAATAGATTTATGAAGTACGATGGGAAGTTAAAGTGGCTAACATTGAGGTTGACATCAGTGAGACAGTTTGCCCGAGCTTCTCAGAGATGAAGTGAGCTGTGTCACAGGTATATTTCTTTCACTGCTGACCTGTACTATTGATACGTCCAGTAATCCGGAGGCGGAGCTGGGCTTGCATTTTATCCTATCCACGGGGGCAAGTTAACCTTAAGTAGAAGGTGGTAGAACATTTAAGCATTATTGGTTAGATGGGTTCCTGGGGGAAGGGACTGAGTCTCTCTGGACTGCAAGACCATGAAGCACAGATGTTTTAGGTGGAATTCACTCACCGAAGAGATAATCAAATTAGACGATTGCTAATGTTCACTTTGGCCTTGTAATGAGTTTTTATGTCAGACTCTATCTCAGTGTGATAATCTGAGATCTATATGGCGTGTGTCTAACCCATGTTACCAAGCAGAAATATCAGAATTTCCCAAGAGTTTTAAGAGGAAACCATTCACTGTATTCACAGTCATGTTCACTTGTTTGCTCTGTAATCATAATATTGTAATTATTCATACACACACACACACACACACACACACACACACACACACCACCTGCCAGGTATTGTGTACCTGCATTATGCTGTTCCTTTAATGTATTGTTACCAGTATTTTTGGGGACCTGAAACGGTCATGATAATTTGTTCACTTACTATTTCTCAGAAGGTTTCAAACTCTTGCCTTCTAAGTTACTGAGAAATGTCAAGAGATAGGGCATTGTTATTGACCACAAATACATTGTTCCTTATTCCTCAGCTTTCGCACAGCTGTAATGTTGCAAGAAAAAAGTGCCTATTTATGGAAATGTGTTTTCTGTCCTCCTGCTGAAACTTAAAGGCTTATTTTAAAGTATTTCTAGGGCTGCCACCTGTTAAATGATAGCAATCTTAGGCTTTGTAGATATTTTTATCATGAAAGAACATAAGCTAGAAAAATAAAGTACGTTCGATGTTGGAAAATGTCTTAGACTTTTTGAATCCTGTTTGCGTCGAGCCTGTGGACCCTCCTCTTCTGGCCAGCCTTCAGGAGTGCCTGTGAGCACAAAGGAATGGCATGTATTTATACTTGTGTAAATAAGATCCTGTATACTTTCCACTGAGAACATGCAGGCAGCCCTTTTATGGTCAACAAGGGGTTTTCCCTCTGGCCTTTAGGCAGACCACAGGGCTAGGCACCCAGGAGTGTATTTTTGATATCATACAGAATAGTTTCACAGCTGGCTCCCTTTTATAAAATCTTAGAATGGTTTTGTTATGCTTGCCTTTACTCATTAATAAGTCATTCAGGAACTTATGAAGGGTTTTATATAAAAAGTCCAAGTTGCATTATTTATTTATTTATTTTTATATTTATTTATTTATTTATTTATTCATTCAAGTTAGTTAATGTACAGAGTAGTATTGGTTTCAGGAGTGGAACCCAGTGAGTGATTCATCTCTTACTTATGACCCCCAGTGCTCATCCCAACAAGTGTCCTCCTCAATGCCCATCACCTGTTTAGCACATCCCTCAACCAGCCTCCCGTCTAGCAACCCCCAGTCTGTTCTCTGTGTTTAAGAGTCTCTTGTGGTTTGCCTCCCTCTGTGTTTTTATTTTATTTTTCCTTCCCTTCCCCTTTGTTCATCTGTTGTGTTTCTTAAATTCCACATATGAGTGAAATCGTATGTTACTTGTTTTTCTCTGCCTGACTTATTCTGCTTAGCGTAGTACCCTCTAGCTCCATCCACGTAGTTGCAAATGGCAAGATTTCATTCTTTTTGATTGCCGAGTAATATTCCATTGTACATATATACCACATCTTTATCCCTTCATCAGTTGATGGACATTTGGGCCTTTTCCATAATTCGGCTATTGTTGATACCACTGCTATAAACATTGGGGTGCATGTACCTCTTCGAATCAGCATTTTTGTATCCTTTGGATAAATACCTAGTAGTGCAATTGCTTGTTGTAGGGTCGTCCTATTTTTTTTTTTTTAAGTCACCTCTGTTTCTGTTCAATTTTTAGCTTTGTTACTAGGTTTTGCCTGCAAAATGGATAATACTTTATGTGTTTGATTATATCTTATGTTTAGAGTTGCTAGTGTCCCTTTAAGGGATATATAGCACCTTATTTTATCATTTAAGTAACTTCAAAATTTGTCTTTGATGAAGAGTCTTATGCATTCACATATCCAAAAAATGATTAACAATCTGAAAGTTGAAAGCAGGATAATGGGTGAGTAATTTTAGAAAACATAATTGAGCAAACATGTATTTCATATTTTGTTTTGATTTGACATTATTTTTAACAGCAGTTAGTATTAATGTTGATTTTTTAAATATTTATTTATTTTTGAGAGAGAGAGAAACAAAGTGCAAGTGGTGGGGGGGGGGGGGAAGAAAGAGAGGGAGACACAGAATCTGAAAGAGGATCCAGGCTCTGAGCTGTCAGCACAGAGCCTGATGTGGGACTTGAACTCAAAACTGCCAGATCATGACCTGAGCCGAAGTCAGATGCTTAACTGACTGAGCCACCCAGGTGCCCCTATTAATGTTGATCTTAATAACATTTTAAAACATATTAAATCTAGAAAATGACAGAGCTAATGATAAGCCAGTCTCTTTCCCTTGAAAGATGGTTGGATGTCCAGCTTCGAATCCAAGATTTTCTCTAGAACTACAGAATAGTTTGTGGAGAGGCATTCATTTTTATGACTGGTAGCCCCCCATCTTGTCCATTTTCTCCTTTGTAAGAAAATAACTTCATTTTTAGTCATTTTCTATAAGTTATTCAACTACACGGAAAACGTTTTAAATAGCACTGTTTTTAAACTTAACCTTTCACTCGTCTCAAAGACCTCTGTCCATCCCTTCAGATCTTGGCTTAGTAATCACTACATTAGTATAACCCTCCCTGTTAATTCACTAATCAGTACTCATTGACAACCAACTATGTGCTCGGCCATTTGTCCTCAGTCTTCTTGGTCTCAAGATCTTTTTATACTTGTGAAAACTATTGAAGATGCCAAAGAGCTTTTGTTTGTGTGGATTATGTCTATTAATGATTATCATATTAGAAATTAAGATTGAAAAAGTATAAACATATTGATTTATTCATTTAGAAATAGCAAATTCACTTAAAAAGAGCAGTGATCAACATATTAACATTAACCTAGCTTATGGCGACAATAATTATATTCTCCAGAATAAAAACACTTAGAAGAGTGGCATCGTTTCACATTTTTTGCAAATCTCTTTAGTGTGTGGCATGCTGGAAGACAGATAAATTCTCGTATCTGCCTCTGTGCTCACTCTACTGTGATATCACATATTAAGTGATCTCAGTAAAACTTGACTGCACACTTATGGGAAAATAGCTTTGATCTTATAGACCAACACAAGGGTCTTGTGGACAGACTCCCAGAGGTTCCTAGAACATACTTTGAGAACCTCTGGTCTAGGGTGTAGACCAGGGTACAAAGAGATGCCAATCCTGGCCCTTGTGAACCTGAGGCTTATTCTCATAATACTGAGCGATTTTCCTTCTTAATTTGTACTTCTAACTCTTTTACTAAAGTGAAGTTTCTAAAATGGCAGAGATTCTTTGTTTTCGATTCTTACTCATTGGTCTATTTTTCTGGTTTACATTATTAAACATTTATTGAGTGAATGGGTAAAATTAACTCTTCATAATGTTGAATATATGTTTTCTAATCCTATATTTAGGGTATTCACTTTATTAGCATAGACATGGTGTGATTCCAAAATCTTAAGGAAGACCGGCTTAAGTCTCCCCAGATTAAATGTGTACCTTTTACACTTTTTCAGGGTACCTGGGAATATATACTTAAGTACTTATTTAGGAAGGAATGGCTGTCTTCAAACTAGAAAATAATTGATTTGATGTAATAATGGGATGGTTTCCGTTACAGTTTAGTGACTACAAATCAATGATTTGACTCTTTAAATGTGTATTTTTTATTTTTAATTATTTTTTAAAAAGTTTATTTATTTATTTTGAGACAAAGAGAGAGGGAGGGAGGGAGAGAAAGAATCCCAAGCATACTCCATGCTGTCAGTGCAGAGCTGGACGCAAGGCTCCATCTCATGAACCGTGGTATCTTGACCTGAGCCGAAACCAGGAGTGGGATGCGTAACCTACTGAGCCACCCACGTGCCCCTAAATGTGTATTTTAAGTTATTTACATTGTTCGTCATTATAAAGGCCTTTCGTATATGAAGTAGCTATCTGAATTGTTGTTAATTATTTTAGACATAATGAGAAAATCCGATCTTTTTTTTCCATGCATGTGATCGTAAGTAAGGAACAGTGCTTCTAGAAAGCAGTATTGCGGACTGACTACAGTTGCTCACAAGTTTCCAGTGAGCCACTTTCTTTCCACTAAGCCACTAACAGCTTTATATGTTGTAAACCCTAGTAGTGGTTCCATCATTATTCTGTTTTCTGTCAACAGGAAACTGGTATCAGTGTTCACAGTGTTATATCATATGGGTTGTATCTAAGAAGTAATGTTTGTAGAGGAAGGATCAGAGTTAGGAATCAAAATTATTACACAGTCAGTGCTTAGAATTAATATTTGTTAGAAGGATGTGTTAATTCCATTTCTTCTTGAAGATATGTTGATTTTATAACCTACTTTTGAAAGGTATTTTATTTTAAAAAGCCACAATTTAAATATACAGTGATAAAACATTTTTTTTTTCATATATTTCATTTGGCTCATAAGACAACTCTGAGGTGAATTTCTCATTGCCATTTAAATGAAAAATATCTTTTCTTATATATGAGATTTGTATAGACTCATCCTTTCAAGCCCTCTTTTATGAGCCTAATTTTATTTTTTAGGTTTATGAGAGAAGATCCAGTAAGTGAGAATAAGACCTTGCTGATTATAGGATTTTCTTTCATGTAGGGTTGAACTTGCTTGTTATTTCTTGTTTCTTTGTATGACTCATTGAGTTATTTTTCTAGTGAATTCACATTGTTCATGATGTCATGATATTACAAGTTTATACACATGTTGTTGTATAATATAATTTAAGACAATATTTGGAACCAGAAAACAAATGTAACTTTAAAGGGGTGATGTAGTAACTCCAGTAGAGGTTGGAGTAGTGTGTATGGCTTGGCATATCTTTGAGCCTAAATAGCGATAGATGAATTAAATATCAAATGATCTTTAATTAATTACATAGGCCTGGATTTTATTCATCCGAAGGCTGAAACAGAAACCATTATGTGGTTTGGATTAATTTGTGGGCAGTACTGAATCTCAAATCCCAGATCCTTAGGGGTTGTATCCTGTACTGGCCTTGACATTTATTTAATAGAAAATCTAATATTTGATAGTAATGCAATCATTACCTCAAATCAAATTTGATTACAAAAACTTCAAACTATTATACCTATTTTAGTATCTAGAATATTTCTCTAAGTAGCAACATGTATCATCAAATAAACTATAGTTAATAGTTTACTTATATGAGAAAGCATTAAATATACAGATGGTTTATAATTTCCAGATTTTTTCTTTTGATAAGAATGTCTAAAATCTACTTGCAGTAGCTATTCTTAATACTTTGTTACATGGCTTTTATAACTTTTTATATGTGTGAATATGTATGCATTTCGAATTATCGTTTACAAAAATGAGATCTCATAAAAATGTTATTTTTCTGATTGAAGTATAGCTGATACCCAATGTTACATTGCTTTCAGGTGTACAACATAGTGATTTGACAAGTTTATATGTCATGCTGTGCTCACTGCAAGTGTAGCCACCTTCTGTCGCTATACAACATTATTGCAATATCATTGACTATATTCCCTGTGCTTTACCTTTTATCCCTGTAACTTATTCATTCCATAAGTGGGAGCCTGTATCTCCCATTCCCCTTCACCTGTATAGCCCATCCCCCCGCCACCTCCCTACCCTCTGGCCATCATCAGTTTGTTCTCTATGTTTATGGGTCTGTTACTGCTTTTTGTTTGTTCACTCATTTTTTCTTTTCGATTACACATGTAAGTGAAATCATATGGTATCTGTCCTTCTCTGTCTGACTTATTTCACTTGCCCTCTAGGTCCATCTACGTTGTCATAAATAGCAAGACTTCATCCTGAGTAATACTCCATTGTGTGTGTATTATATATCTCCCACATCTTTATTCATCTATTGATGGACACTTATGAGAAGGGGTTAATATCCAAAATATATAAAGAAGTTACATAACTTTACACACCAAAAATAAATATTCCAGTTAAAAAATGGGCAGAAGACCTGAATAGACACTTTTCCAAAGAAGACATCCAGATGGCAAACAGACACATGAAAAGATGCTCATTCTCACTAATCGTCAGAGAAATGCAAATTAAAACCACAATGAAGTATCATCTTACACCTGTCAGAATGGCTGCAATCAAAAAGACAAGAAGTTGGCAAAGACGTGGAGAAAAAGGAACCCCTCTGCACTGTTGGTAGGAACGTGCAGCCACTGTGGAAAACAGTATGGGGATTTCTCAAAAAAATTAAAAATAGAAATACCATATGATCCAGTAAGAATGGATGTTTACCCAAAGAAATAAAAACACCAATTTAAAAATATATTAATTTAAATTCTAACACCCTTATGTTTGTTTATTGCGGCATTATTTACAATAGGCAAGATATGGAAGCAACCCAAGTGTCCATCAATAGGTGAAAGGATATGTTATTTTTTAACCTGATTTTTTCACTTGACAAAATACTGTCAGTGTCTTTCTGTATAAATAGTTGCTTGTAATGTCAGTGATCCTCAAAATCCTTTGTGTTATAACTCATTTGATATTCTACATAAATCTGTGGAACATCTCTCTCCATCATAACAATGTATATAGAAGAAAATATTATATAATGTTGTAGGGGTCTCAGGGCCATGAATCTCTGAATGAGAAACATTGATCATATCATTCTTAATTGCCTCATAGGATTCCTACCAGTGGAATATAGTTTAAGTGGTAACACATGGTTGGGCTTTAAAATTATTTAATTTTTTTTTTTTAATGTTTAATTGTTATTTATTTTGAGAGAGAGAGAGAGAGAGAGAGACAGGGAGAGAGAGAATCCCAAGCAAGCTTCATGCTTAGTGCAGAGCTGGACGCAAGGCTAAATCCCACTATGCTGAGGTCATGACCTGAGATGATATCAAGATTCCACTGCTTAACCCACTGAGCCACCCAGGCGTTCCCTAAGATTATTTTAAATTTGACTCATACCTACTCTACAGTGAACATTTTGGTTATAAACATATTATATATATATATATATTCTATTTCATTATAATGACTTCCAGAAAGTTGAATTATTGGATCAAAATTTTGCTTTATTCAATATGTTTGATACATATTGCCCTATTGCTTTAAAAAAGTTATACTAATGTCTTTTCATAAGAACTATGTAAGAGTACCATTTTAGTTTATTTGGTATAATGCCTCTAATATTTGTCAACCTGATGTGCAAATGTATTATATTACTTTATAATTAGTAAATGTAACATATTAATATTAAGTGTGTTACTAAAATTTAGAAGAATTTTCAGGTCCTGGTTTTGTTAATCAGCTAATGGATTGTAAATCCCCTGGTCGTTGTCTTCTTGAAGGAAAGAATTCAGTTCAGTCCATAGACAGTTAAAGCAGCAAAGGTTTTATTTCGTAGAGCAAAGGTACACTGCAGAGAAGTACAAGAAGCAGGCTGGCCCGAAGTAGGTATCCGCCCTGCTGAGTTCTGCATTGTGTTTTCTATGGGGGTCTGTTTTGCCTCCTCCTGCCCATCTTGTCATTATTATACCACCCTCTGGATCTGCCCTGGTTTCCTCCCCTCCAACTTTGCTTCATGTCAAGCGCCATCTTCCCTGGAGTGCCTACGGGATACCCAAGGTGCTGGAGGGAGAGAGCAAAACTGCAAAGCAAATGATACCATAACAGCCTTGGAGTTACTAGAGGACAAAGTTTTTTCCTTAAGTGTGCATGCTCCAATGTTGAGAACGTCTCTGTGGCTTGTGTCTTTTGCTTATTGGGCTGTGCTAAACCGCAAAAGGGATTGGTCTAAAGGAGTCGGGTGGTCTCTGGGCAGAGACTGGGTGGTCCCTGGCAGTTTCCCATCTACCGTCCTCTCCTCTCTCCTGCTCACGTGTACATAACTGCCTACTCCAGATAGATTACCCTGCTGGTACCTTCATCCTGCACTTCACAGTCTCCAGAACAGTGAGAAATAAATGTTTGTGTAAGACACCCAGTCTGTGGTACTTTTGTTATAGCAGCCCGAAGGGAGTAAGACATTATAAATTAAAGCCCATTATGGATTCTTGTTCTCTAAGAACTTTGTCTTAGGTGACTTTTTTCCCCACCAGGAAAAAAACTGCGACAGAAAGAAATTTTGCTTTCGATAAATGTTAGAGATGTGGGGGTCATAGAACATTCAGAAACTTATTTAGAGATTTTTAGAGACTTTAAAAAATATTTAGTCCACCATGTTCCAATAGATGATTATGTCTTTCTTATTTTAAGCTATCTAAGTGATTTTTTGGATTGTTCACTTTACGTTTTATTGTGGCGACATGCAGAAGAAATCACTCAGATTGGGTTCATGACGGAAAGGCTGTAGCACGTCATCCAGCTCCACGTAGAATCTTATGAACACTCATTCTTGAGAAACAAGACTCAAAAGCTTTAAATGATGACGTTTCCAAGAATCCCATCTTAGCCTTCTTACTATAGCCTTTTCTTGGGAGATTTCTTCCACGACTGTGGCTTCAATAACCATACATTTATTGATAATTTTCAAATCTGTATTTTCTGCACACATCTTGCTTTTGTCATTCAGCCCCAACGTATCCAAATGCCTGCCGGTCATAACTACGTGGATGTTCCCTTAATATCCCAATTTCAATATATTGAAAACTGCTGTTGACTCCCATGCTTAATTCTTCCCAAAAAATTCCATTGTAAAGGAATGTCTTAGCCCATTGGGCTGCTATCACAAAAGTAGTATGGACTGAGTGGCTTACACAAACATGCATTTCTCACAGTTCTGGGGGCTGTGAAATGCAAGATCAAAGCACCAGAGAGATTATGTATCTGCTGAGCGCCTGCTTCCTTGTTCTTGGACAGCAGTCTCTTCACTGTAACTTCACATGGTAGAAGGGGCAAGGGAACTCTCTTAAGGCACTGATACTATCCATAAGGACTCCACTCTCATGCCTTAGGTCCCACCTCCTGATAAAATCACACTGGAGTTTAGTTTGCAATATGTGAATTTCGAGGGAAACAAACGTTCAGTCTGTAACAAAGGGAATAGTAACACTTTTCACCAAATTGTTTCAGTCGGAAATCTGAATTCCTCATTCCCATCTCTATCCTTATATTTAAATGTTTTCCAGGATCTATCGTTTCTACTTCCTAGCTCTGTCTTAAATATTCCTTTCCATCACCTCTGTTGCAGCTTGAGTTTTAGGCAACATCACAGCCTCCTGGATTATGCAGTGGCTTCCAATTTGCCATTCCCCTGCCATTCATGTAGCCCATTCCATATGTCTTCTACACTGCTGTCAGAAATATCAGTCTCTTAAAGTTCTTCTGTCGATGGAAGCCCCTTCCGTGCCTCTGTGCCTTACCTCTGCGCCAACCTTAGTTCTTGGGTTGGACCAAGAAACTCTCCAGTAAGTAAGAGTTTAATGGCAGTTAAAGGGAAAGTACGCTTGTAAGATGGGAGAACGCGCAGGCCCAGAGGTACCAAATGCCGTGGGGTTTAGGAGCGTCTTTTCTTCTTATGTTTGCAAAGGTTATGGGTCATAGCTAGGGCGGTCTCCTGCTGAGGTTGCCTCCACTCATTTAAGAGACTCCTCCAACCAGTGAGGAGGGGATGTTTTTGGCTGTGTATGGTGATTGCCAGAACTGTCCTGACAGTTATCGCTGTGTGTGTGTGCGTGTGTGCATGTGTGTGTGTGTGTGTGTGTGTGTGCGTGTGTGCATGTGTGTGTGTGTGTGTGTGTGTGTGTGTGTGTGTAATCAGCAATATAAACGTATTATGCTGTAGCTATAGGTTACTGTAGAGCAGCAGTTGTAGGGAAAGGTACATGAATGCTCCCCGGGGCTTTTTCTAGCTGTTTGTCTTCCAGGGGTGGTTGGCGGTTTCTCGATTTCTGTCTTTTTAGTGATCAGAAAGTACCATTCCCTGCTTACATCTAACTAACTGCCTATTCTGTCACTTCTGACAACCCTCCTTTCCTTTTCAGATAAAATCTGGGTTTCTCAGCGTGGCGTTCAATCTTTCAGTCTAGTTTTTCCTCTTCTACCCTCCACCCTTCATTAACCTCATGGTCGTACCGCATGAAACAGAACTGCAGAATTGGAACCTCATGCCTTCTCATAGCTCTGCATATACCCTGCCGTCTTCCTGGTACACCCTTCCTCACCATGAGGCTATAATTCTGGCGCTCAGTTCTGGGTTTCCTCGTCCACAAAGCCTTCCCTAAATCTTTTGTGCTGTGTTCTATGTTTCTCCTTCCTTTCATGGATCTTGGCCACATGTTTACTCAGGCTACATTTTGGCGTATAACCTCCCATCTTTTTTATTGTGGGTGTATACATTTCTGTTTTCACAAACATGGAATCATGGTGCATCCCCTTTATAATATGATGTTTTCAACAAATAATAAAATACAATGGGTATTAAACAATTCGTCCAGAGCATTACTTTATTCACCGTATGCTGCTGTTCTTTTCAATTCATGTTCTGCAATTCCTTCAACCAGTTGTCTGTTGAACACTATGTAAATTTTGACTCAAATTTTTTTGTGTCTCTTTAAGCGATGATATAATGATTATCCTTTTTGCCTAAAACTTAAAGCACTTAAAAGCCATTTCTCATTTTGGTTAGCATGTTTTTAGTGCTAGTAGAGGTACACATTTTTCTTTACCAATTTGTGGTCATTTGCTTCTCTCTTTTGGTGAGTACCTCTTCTCACCCTCGATCTATTTTTCTGTTGGTCAACATCCCTACTGTGCCTGAAAGGGTCCTGGCAAGAAACAGATGGAAACTTAATAATGAAGAAACTTTAATAATATACTCATTATATGTTAACATAACTTTATAAAAATAATCCAGTTTTTCAAAGAAGAGCTTTATTGATAATGATGGAATCGTTTTAAATTTTTGGAATTTTCTTAATGTCTGACATCATGGAAGATAGGTAGATGTTCATTTCTGCTTCTGCATCCAGTCCATCGTGATACCATGCCATGTTGGCATTGACAAACGTCACTGGACCCTCATGAGACAATGAGTATGCAAAAGGCAAAATGTATGTTAAGATTATCATGAAAATAATTTTGATATCGTGGACCTCTTGAAAGGGCCTTGGAAACACCGGGGGTCCCTGAATCATACTTTGAGAGTCATTAAGGACAGGGTTTTAGAGGAAGAGGTCACCTGACTAGAAAATAAATGCACTCCAGGACTTTAGTGAGACAGGATATAGAAGTAGATAGCCTAGCCTTTCTTTCCTTTTGCCCTCTGTAGTTCTGCCAGTGCTTTGCTTTGACCAAATTCAGTCAGATGCTGGAGGGCAAGGGAGCCTGGTCTGGGACCGTGTCAAGGTCAGCTCCCTGAAGGCACAGAAGGAGGCACAGAAGGAGGCAGAGCAGAGTGCAGAATGATGAAGGGATCAGCCAGCTCATTCTCTGCCTTTCTTTGTACCGGAGGACAAAATAAAGAACAAAAAGCTGAGTGCTGGCATGGGTAAGTCCAGGAGAAGGGGTAGAAACTGTTGCTGTCGTTGTTGTTATTTCAGACACAGCAAGCACAGTAAGCCACTTGTTAGACCAGTTAGGAGTATGAGTTCCTAGGAGCATAGGGTGAATCAAGTAAAAACTTGAAAAAGGAGAGAGTGGTAGTTCCTTCCCCCTCTCTTGAATAGGAGTGAGTTGGGGGTGTGTGAGGGAGGTTGTGGGGAGGAAGAGGACCTGAAGTTTGGTGGAAATTGCCTTCCAAAGTTTCTCACCCCGCCACCCCCAACTTCTCACTCATTCTTGAGATGCAGTCAAGGCTTGAAGTTCAAATACTCAAGGGAAACAATTCATATCCTGGACAAGCTAAAGACGGATACTTTTGAAACTCAGCCTACAGAGATGATGGGCATGCATAGGTTTAGCTAATAGATATATCAGACTGTGATAGGAAGTCATATAGCTAATAAATAAGCCAGGCATTTTTGGTATTTACTGCAGCCAAAAAACAAGGAGGTAATTTATATTTTAATATTAATCTCCAATGACGTGACGCTCATGTTTTTCACACAATAGGAAAAGGAAACGTTCTGATTTGTAAATTACACCTTGCCGATCATATTTCCATTCTAGCAGCTGTGAGTTTGTATTCTAAAGTTTACAAAGTGAGTGGCTGACATTTTAATTTCTTTGTGAGTAAAGACCTACATTTTTAAATTGTGTATTACTGTTGTTTAACGTAAAATCCAGCATACACAGTCGGTTCTTGTAACTCATTGTAGTTATGTTCTATAAAGTCATTAAAAACATGGAACTAGTGAATACTGAACCATTGCTCCTTGGGGACATATAGGAGGATCAAGTTTCTTTGAGCCCTTTGTCACATTGTCATCAACTGATAAATAGGAAAACTTGTGTTGTATGTACTTCTGTTTAAAGACACCTTATGTTATATATATTGTTGAATCATTGACACTGAATTCATAGCCAACAGCGCGATAACTCGTGCCTGAATAAAGCTTACCTAGCACACCTGTTTTCTCCGTAAGGACTCAGTCTATCCTTCCTGTGCCTAGGAACATTAGATAGCACTTCAGAGGTGTGCCTGGGGCCTTTTTAAACGGTGAAATCACCAACAGAAAGCAGAAAAATGCGAAAAACAGGGCACCACATGCACTGTGAAAGGGACACTTTGTTGTCAGTGAGAGAGCTGAAACCAGCTGGCAGAGCATTACCTTGGTCCACATAGGCTGGGAATGTGCACCTTGGATGATTCCAAGTTTTTACAACTGCACATGCACTTGTCCACGAATGACCACAAAAGTGCTGCATGTGGATTTTGGGGTTGCAAAAGACTTTTAGCCAGTAGGCAAATTAGCAAATATGGACTCCATGAAAAATGAGAATCTACTATGGTAAGTTTTAATATTTTATTAAATACATGAACAGCATTCCATTTTATAGAAGGGGATGGAGCTAATATCTAGCGCTATCTACTGTGGGCCAACATTTTGTTAGCTTTCTTTCACTTAGGTCTGTAAGCGAACCCATGAATTAGCAAAGATGAGGCAGCTCGGACTCCAGAGAACTTATGGAGCTTTCCCAGGGTCTTAACGGTGAGGTACAAAGTGGCAGGCCTGTCTGACTCCACCAGGTGATGATTATGAACAAATATTAACTCACTCCACACTTTTTTTTTTCTTCACTCTTTGACTACAAATACAGTGTGCCGTTTCTGGGTTCACTTCCTTTAACTAGATAAAGTAAATATTATGCTTGCCCGGATATCTGAAAGCTAAACCTGAGTGCATTCATTTATATTTTTTTTCAGTGTTGCCCTTAGAAATGTAAATTGTATGAAATGTGAAGTTCAACTTAACACAGTCAGACTCCTGCTCAGAGCAGACTCTTTGGCATATTAAAAGCTCCTAATAATAGATTAAATTAGCATTACATTGGTAAGTAAATGTACCCCTCTCACTTCTTTGACTTATACATTTTCTAAAACTTGGAGCTATTTTTAAACCAAATTATATACTTTAAGTGACATGACTAGGTATTGTAAGTGCTTTTTAAATGTTGCCGTAATATACTTTTTATGCAGAATGTATGTACTGATTTTCAAGGGAGAGAAGGTTCTTAAAAAAATAATGAAGCACATGGTACCACCTGAGGGTTTTCTGTTCAACAGATATAGTTAAAAAAAAAACCTCCTATAAATGTAATGTTTAAAATACATATGAAGATACGTTCCACTGTAAGCATAACCCCTCATTCTGAGTAAATATCTCCACTTTAGTTGAAGAGGATGGTTAGCAAAGTGAATGTCTGGGTGGTCCAAGATTTCATGGGAGCAGAGCAGTCCAGGGCATAAGGGCCAGGAACTTCATTTCTGATATTAACACCCTTACATCCGGCCACTGTCATGCCCTTAATTGTCCCAGCTCTAATAAACAGTTAAGGTGTAATGTGCTTCAAGATTATCCTGGGACACTTTTCCTCAATAGCCGTGGAAGAGAATCACCACTGACCCTCCTCCCCCACTGCCAGCCAACCCTGTGATTGTCAGGCTTTCTAAAGCACATGCACTAACCAAAGAGGTTAATGTGAACCTGGGCAACTTAAGCCTTCATGGATCTCTGCCTACAGAGAGTGTTCTTCTCACTAGAAATGCAATACTGTTTGTCCTGTAGCTTAGAGGCCCCCTTTAACAATCTTTTTATTGTCACTGTGCAGTTATCTTTTCAGAAGCTGTATGTTAACATCTTGGGAAGATAATCCCAAAATGTTTTAATAACAGGAAATATTTGCCATTGTACCCAGAATACAAAAGAGTTCATGTGTATTGGGGAGCTGAGTCATACATCTGGTTTCAAGTTCTAAAGGTCAAAATTCTGGGGCTGTCACATCCTTTGTTTTCACAATTCTTGTCAATTTTGTCTGTTCAGAACGACTTTGCTGCATTCCACACCTCGCCCCCGCCCCCTCCCTCCCACCCCCAATAGGTAGCAGGGAAAAAAAGTTAAAATACAGTTATGGGATTACTGGGCAGGAAAATTAGAACCAATAATAAAGGTGATAAGTGAAAAGAAGTGAGTGTTATGTACAATAAAAATATAAACCCAGATTCTTAATTGTGGTCTTTATTACAAGGAGCCTGGGCTTTATAATGAGATTACATTTTTGTTTACAATTATATGACTATTGTGGTAAGGTCTTATTTAAATGAAATTTCTTTTAAGGTAGTGTAAACATTTTACTCTGTACATTGTGTTCCTCCCACACCCCCCAAATCTAATAGTAGGATTTCCTATTCTACGAATCCTTCATTGATCAAGCTCAAATGTCTTACGGCAACTTCATTCATCCTCTTTAGATACCTTGAGTTGAGCCCTTGAGAAATCTTTTCAGTTTTCCAAATTTGATGATGATTCCACAATTTTGTATATCCTCTTTCTTCCTAATGCCTGAAATTCTTTTTCCACTTGTCTGCCTGAAAAAAGTCGTACAGCAATAAGAGTAAACTATATATTTTTAGTTAAATCTGATGTTGAACAAGATTATTTTTTCGATGCTATTTTTTCTTAAAGTGCAATTTTGAGTAACATGTGTATCCAGTATATATAATAGATTACCCAGTATTCACACAAAGGCATATACTGGTGAGGTAAAAAGTAAACTGTGCTTTTGGGAGGTTGGAGATGTCAGTCTAATGACAGACAAATGAATTCAGTTAGCAAGCCAGTTCATTTAATTTAAATCCAAAATCAAATGACAACTTATTTGGTGTTCTAGCATCTGGTATATTACCATCTGTGAACCCAGATTTTTTTCAACATTTCTACTTGTGTGGGCCTTCTGAACACGGCTGTGCACTTCTCAGGACACTACAAGTTCTAGCCTGTCAACACAGATATCTTGAAAGGGCCATTTGAAAGTAGGTAACTTGTTGTGAAATCAAATATTTAAAAATATTATCAGCCATTCCTAATATCTAATAAGTCACTGCAGGATAAATAATCAGGAGATATTTTCTGTTCTACTTTACATTAAGGTTGAGCACTAACTCCCTTTTTCTTTTCTTTTCTTCTTCTTCTTCTTTTTTTTTTTTTTTTTTAAGTTGACCTGAGTTAACCTTTATTGAATGGTAAATCATTCACTGAAGGAGGAGGAGGGGGAAGAGGAAAGATTGTGTCTCTTTGGATAATTCTTTTGTATTTTTATGCTTTCCAGAAGGCTGGAGGAATCAGAATTGTATGCGCGGGTGCCCTGGGGCAAAATCAGTTTTATTTTTTTAACTGGAAAGTAGTTTATATTTTATTGATCTTTTTTTGCTATGAAAAATTGATTTTATGTACTGTAAAATTATTTTTATAAGATACTACTTACTTTTTCCCCTTTATTTCCTTTTTCTTCTCTTTCCTCCCTCCACTGATTATCAAGGTAGCTTAAGACACAGAATGTATATTTTCATAATTTCTAAGTTTTGAATAGACAATGATAAATTTTCTTTGGAAGTACATAGATATTTACATGTTGGATTGGGACATTATTTACATAGTATTTTTACCTTTATTCAGTCATTTTCCAAAGGGTTGATTGACATACATGTTTTATCTTCTTGCTGGTTGGCATTTTGCATATTTACTCATGTATTTATATATGTACGTATGTATGTATGTATGTATTTACAGTGAGCAGGGGAGGGTCTTGGAGAGAGAGAGAATCCCAAGCAGGCTCTGCACTGTCAGCACAGAGCCCGACGTGGAGTTTGAACTCACAAGACCTGAGCTGATGTCAAGAGTCAGATGCTTAATTGACTGAGCTGCCCAGGCGGCTTTTTTTTTAAACTAAGATTTTCCAAATTTTGAGGGTCTGTAATGTTGTAATGTTCAGTCTGTACAGCAGAGTCACTGCTTTCTTATCTGTTGCTTCCATTTGACATCCGTGAGTGTCCCCCTCATGGGCTCATTTATTTGAATTGTTTCTATTCGTTCTCTATTTTTGAAAGAGTTCCTGCACATTTTTGTGTTTAATGTTTCGTTGCCTTGTTGCGTTTTCTTCTTCTTTTGTTTGGCTCTCTTGTGCATGTAATCATATTGTTAGCATGGCGGTCCTCTTGAGAACCTCCATGGAGATAAACACTTGGTCCTTCACTAATGATAAACTTTATTCTTATGACCAGCAATATGAGAAAAAAAAAAGGATTGTCTTGTAAGCAGTGTTTTTCAGAAAGCTCTTTATGGCTAAATTGTGTTTTTTAGGGGCTGTGTATGAAAAAGTCTTTAAAGGCCACCATAAAAGGATGTTTCTCATAGTCTTTTAAAAAATGGCAAAAAGAAACTGAACTTATGGGTTTAAAATGAAGTCTGTCTAATGTGACTTTTGATCACGGGGCCATGAATTTGAGCCCCACGTTGGGTGTAGATATTACTTAGAAAAATGAAAGCTATCTAAAGGAACGAGTTTAGAGCATGGAACTGGGTGAAATACCTCTTTACAGTCTGTGAATTTGCCCATCCCTTCTGTTGGCCATTTGTGCCTCCGTTGTTCTTCCCACCAGTGTGCCCCCTGGTGCTGTTTACTCCTCTGAGCCCGTGTTTTATCTCCTTACCCAGCCTACGTCTTTTTCTTTTCCTTTATACTGACTAGCTTATAATGCATGAGTTTCCAGCGTTTAAAGATAAAGTTGGATAGATGGAAAAGGTGCTATGAAATGATTAAATGAAGAAAAATATAACCAAAATGGACAGTAGATGTGAGAAGTGAATTTCTAAGCGCAGAATGATTGCTCATGGTACATTAGTACAGTGAATTGAAATGAAATGAACTTACGGCTTAACATTTTTTCTTAAACCCAATCAAATTTGTGTTTGACACCATGGAAAGTGAATTATTTCTTTACATGGAAAACGTTAGAGATGTATTTAATAAATGTGGTATCCTAGAAATGTTCACCATCTATCCCATTCAGGTATTTTATCATCTAGCAAATTGAACTGTTCAATGAGCTCTAGAATTATCCTCCCTCCAAAGTCTTCTCTCTGTGGTTTTGTTCTTTAAGTCTCTCACTCTTGAAATGCATCCACTTCCTAAGTGTTTAGAGGGCAAGTTTTACAAATTTGAAAAGGCTTTAAGCCCCAGCTTAAATGCTGTTTTCCACTCAAAACCTTTTATGATTTTGCCAGGTGGAAATAATCTCTTTCTCCTAAGTTACCATGGTTCTTTCTCTGTATCTCTCTTAGAACAATTACCACAGTCAGTCTTTAATCTGTATTGGTTTAGACCATGAGCCCTTAAAAATGAGGATTAATATATGATAGATTTTAAATTTCTTACAGTTCTCGGCGTAATGCCCTGAGTCTATTTTAAACTCAATAAATACTGAACGAATGAATGACAGAATGGGTTGGCCGTGACTACTGAGGTATATTTTACTGTGATACAATAAAATGTTATTGACAGATGTGTTCTTATTATTTGCAGTGTAAAAGTCGGTCTTTGGAGCCTGTTTCTTCTTTATGTATAATACTACCCCTGATCTAATTTCTTGCCTTCCAGTGCTATACACATGTAGATGCTTCCTTTGTATCGGTCTCTGGTCCTGATGTTTCTCTGGTTCCAAACTTGTGTCTTTAACCTTAACTAAAAGAAACTTCACTGTTTTTCACAAATCTACTTCTCACCTCATCTTCTTCCTTCCTAGTAAAAGGGACCACTGCGCCTACCTTATATAGAGTTGCTAGTGAGGGATGTATGAGGGATTCTTCACCCCGCCTGCCTCTCCCGTACCCTTTATTGCATATCCAGCTCCCTGGCAGGTCCGCTTTCTTCATATCTCCTGCCACCACTGTAACTTCACTGTGGCAGTGTCCCCAGTTTCTTATTTTCACTCATGGTCCGACTATTCATTTGCACCAGAGCCCTCTTTTCAAAACGTAGGTAAGATCCCGCCAAGCCTGTACTTCCCACCCGTGTCTTCCCAGTTTGATTAGAATGAACTCCAGGCATTTTATTCTGGCTTCAGAGCCCTTTGTCATCTGGTCTGTATCTGCTTTTCCGACCTGATTTTCCCGGCCTCCCTCTTTGCTCCATGCATTCTGTCCAGCTGACCTTTTCATAAGTATACCGAGCTTGATCTTGTTCTGGCAGTTTCTTGTGACTGGAAAGCTTGTATCCCAGATCCTCCTGTCCATTTAGATTCCAGCATATATGTATGTCGCCCTGCCATCAGGCTTCGTGCAGGCCCGCCCGTACACTCTGCTTTGCCTCCTTCACAGCACGACGGTGGCACCTGCCTTTGATTGTCCGCATGCTGTCTTTCCCCATGTGGGCCTCCTGTTACTGACCAGAAGGACACAGGCACTGGGGAACTGGTTCTGTCTCCCCCATCAGCTCTCAACCAGGAACCGTTAGGGTTTGGTATATAAATATCCCAGCCCCCCCCACCCCTCAGATGGAAAACTCTGAAGCATGCATATGTTCACTGGGTCCCAGAGTTGACCCAGTGGGATTAAATAAAGTTGCTGGCAGTGTAGCTGTCCTGGTAAGGAACCCTGTAATGGCCACTTGGTCTCCTTGTCTTAGTTCCCGCCTTCCCACTGATGTTTCCTCCACCCCCCAACTAAACTTTTTGTACCTAAATCCTTTCCCAAGGTCTACTTCTCCAGGAATCAAAACTCAGACACCTTCTGAGACCACCAGCAGACTCACCCCGTCATTTTAATTCTCTGCATAGCACATATCACTATTTGATAGTATTTTTCCTTTTACTTTAGATAAAGTTTATTTAAAAATTGTTTTTCTTCCTGCTGGATTTTAAGAACTAGCAGCTTTTTTTTTTTTTTCCCCATTAGCAACTGTGTGTATGGTTGGGGCAGTGGTCCCTTTTATTAAGAAGGAAAACCAGGGGAGAAGTGTATTTGTGGGAAAAAAAACAATGAAGAGTTTGTTTTGTTGTGTTAAAATTGAGGTACCTATCAGATGTCTACAGATAGATTAAGTATAAAAGTTTGGAATCAGAGAAACATCAGAACTAAGTATATATACCCACTTCATTATACCCAGCAACTAACGGGATGCCTTGTGTATCATAGGTCCTCAATAAGTGATTGGTGAAGAAGTGGGTACCGCTCTTACACAGAAAGAAAGAAAGGGCTCGATTTCAGGAATGCACATTGTAAGTTCAAAACTGTTCAGCTGTTCATGAATAGACACTTGACTGCACGCAATGAAGTTTTGAACTTTTACATGGACCAGCTTTGCATAGAGGGAAAAAAATGTCTATTCATTTGGCCAACATTTATTGAGTAGCTCTTCAGTGCATTTTAGGGTAGGCTGCCCGGCTAGGGTAGAATATTAAGCAGATCCTTTTAAGAGTAATATTTCAACTGCTGCAGCCATGGGGATTGCAACTTTTCTTTTTAGGAATAGGCGTCAGCATTTCCCCACAGCACATCTTTCTTTCATTTTCCCTGCCCCACGACCCATCTGTCCGTGTTCCCCATTGGTCTCTCCGCCCCCTCTCCCAACACCCATGTTTGCTGCTTTTCTGTCCTGACTCTTTCTCTAGACCTTGAGGGGCAGAATTGCAAGAACTGATTTTTTTCTCAGCTCTTCGTGCTCTGTTTCTTGCATGAGTTAGTAAATGATGAGTAAATATTTGCTGACTGATTAGATGTTATGTCTGTTGGAGTGTGGGTTTATGTCACATTGTCCTTTTTCCAAGAATCATGTAGGTTACTTTAAAAGAATTAGTGGCAATTGTTTGTCGTTCTAATGACATTGAATGGAATTCAGAAAAAGAAGCTCTGCTTTTATATTTCATTTAAAAAGATGTCTTGGAGAAAATGACTTTTGAGTTTTCTTTAGAACTACTTCTTTGTTTACTTCCGAATTAATGGCTTTTTGTAGCGTTTCCCTTTAGTGCTGGTAATTAAGAGTATTTAAAAATAATTGACAAGCACATCCAGTCCTGATTTTCAAAGTCTGTTCATTGGATAAAATTGAGTAGTGTGGTTTTGTCTTTTTATTGTTTTTCAGCTAGTTTTCCTAGCTGTTTATTTGTTTATTTATTTATTTATTTTTGTTGTTATTTAAGGTTCACAGAGCATTGAGTTTGATTCATAGATTTAAAATAGTTCTTGGGGCGCCTGGGTGGCTCAGTCGGTTGGGTGTCCGACTTCAGCTCAGGTCATGATCTCACAGTCTGTGAGTTCGAGACCCATGTCGGGCTCTGTGCTGATAGCTCAGAGCCTGGAGCCTGCTGTGGATTCCGTGTCTCCCTCTCTCTCTGCCCCTCCCCTGCTCATGCTCTGTCTCTCTCTGTCTCAAAAATAAATAAAAAACATTTAAAAAAATTAAAATAAAATAGTTCTCATTGAATTCTAGCTATTAACTAGTTTGAGATATTTTTAATAGTGTACTATAATTGTGGGAGAACATGAGCTACAGATAGATATGATGAATTAATAATTATATGTTTTATGAATATATGTTAATTTTCCCCATACTTAACACTTTTTATAAGGAAGAAATTAATTACCCTTAACTCTTTTAGTCACATAACTTATTTCTAAAAAACAACAAAGTACGCATATTTGAGGATATTTTATTTTTTAATTTTTAACACTTTTGAGAGAGAGAGGGAGAGAGAGAGAGCAAGCGCGCACTTGCACAAGCAGGGGAGTGGGACAGAGAGAGAGGGAGACAGAACGCCAAGCAGTCTTCATGCTCAGCGCAGATCTTGACGCAAGGCTCAGTCTCACGACTGCAAGATCACGACCTGAGCTGAAATCAAGAGTTGGGACTTAACCCACTGAGCCACCCAGGCACCCCTGGGACATTTTAAACAAAGATTTTACAAAGCCAAAACGGATAGCAATGGTCTCTGGAATTTCATGTCTAATGCACAATATTACTACAATCTGTAAGCCACTCTTAGGGAGTTTTGTGTGTAAAAATGCAGGAAATTCAAAACTCTGTTTCACATTTATCATTAGCAAATGCTATTCTTTAGGACTGACTTTAACTTAAACCATTATTAAGAAAAAATAAAATGGGGGCCCCTTGGGTGGCTCAGTCAGATGAGCATCCAACTCTTGATTTTGGCTCAGGCCATGATCTTATGGTTCATGAGTTTGAGTCCTGCATCAGGCTCTGTGCTGACAACACAGAGCCTGCTTGGGGTTCTCTCTCTCCTCTCTCTGCTCCTCCCCTGCTTACTCTCTCTCTTTCTCTCTCTCTCAAACTAAAAAACATTTAAAAAAAATAAAATGGGTAGGCCTTGCTATTGGAGACATTTCCAGTTACACTTTTTATATATTTATTGTGCACATTATTTGTTATTTTGTCAAACAGTATTGGCATGGGTTAATATGATTTTTGTGTACTTTTTCATTATGCATACGATCTGTTTATAACTTAATAATAGCAATAAATATAACAAACTGATTGATGGTGTTATAATCATTTAATATTCCTCTAGTGAACATTTGTATTTCCTTGATTCTAAGACGCTCGGTTTTTATAATTTTCCATTTGCTGAAGGAGTAATATGCCTTCTAGTTGGAATGCATACATAAATTAATTAATTTTTAAGTTTGTATCTATTTATTTTGACGGAGAGGGAGAGAGAGAGAGAATGAACAAAGGAGGGGCCGAGGGAGAGGGAGAGGGAGAGAAAGAATCCCAAGCAGGCTCCAAGCTCAGCATAGAGCCCAACACAGGGCTTGATCCCACGAACCGTGAGATCATGACCTGAGCTGAAATCAAGATTTGGATGCTTAACTGACTGAGCCACCCAGGCGTCCCTGGAATACATTCAATGTCCTCTTGGTTTTTTCTTCAAAGCTGTGATGTGTCTTAAAGCAAGTGACATCTTAGGCATATTAATTATATATAAACAGTATAACCCTTTTAAAGTGTGACATATGATGATTTAAATCATATGTATTTGAGATAGAAAAGATCTTAAGGTATCAAATGGTTCACTAGAGCACATTTATTTTACTGCTAAGGTAGCTGAGGTCCAGAAAAATTAAAAGAAGTATTGAAGGCCAGACAGCTAATACATTTATGAGTGGAGTAAGGGGACTTCAGAAATAATGTTTATTATCTGATCCTTTAGAAATTATATGTTATTTTAACTCTCCTTCTAGGTTAGTGAGAAAGAAGGAGATCATATTATTTCTTTTATACCAGCTTCCATTAATGAGTGCTAAGACTAGATCTATGGCCTAATTATGTTATTCAAGACAATGGCCACCATGTACATGTGGTTATGTAAATTTAAATGAATTAAAATTAAATAAAATTTAAATTAATTTAAAACATTAATTTCTTCCATTGCTGTACTTAACAAGTCTATGATCACAAATGGCTAGTGCCTACAGATATTTCTATATTCAAGAAATTTCTTTTGGATGGTGCTGGCTAACTGATGAGAAATCTACATTGGGGTGGTATCTTTGAAACTTAAAAGCCATCTAGGAGAAGTGAATTTTTATTAAGACTTAATGTGACTGGGAGTGCATGGCTCAGTTGGCAGAGTATGTGACTCTTGATTCCAGAGTCACAAGTTCGAGCCCCAAGTTGGGGGTAGAGTTTACTTAAAAAAAAAAAATAATAAGGTGAATGAATCTTTATCTATATTCTGAGGCATTTGTCTTTGTTTATTAACTTTAACCTTGGTAGCAAAATCTTTTTAACACCTAGAAGAGGTCATTAGAAAGCGTTCTTCATTTATGGGAGATTGTTTCTCTTATAAGATATTTTCACTGTCTTATATACTTAACTTCAGAATGTTGTATTTACCTAGATGCATGGTTGGGGAGGCCTGTAAGTCTCTACTTGTCCTGAATCTCTTTTCCATGGGCTTGCTCTGTAATGCCTTTCCCTCTGGAAGGAGTGCGATTCCTAACATTAAGACCCATCACTACATTAGAAATCAAAGGACACTGTTTCCAGAAGGCTGCTTGTAACATTTGTTCTGAGACTGGAAAGAGGAAGTAGCCTCTGTAGCAATTTCCTAGGAGAGTAAAGTATTAATATAGTATTAACCGTGTCTTCAAAGTTGTGCTCATAGTAGGTGTCCAATAGATGTTTGAAAATGAAAGGGGATTGGAAGAAAGAATGATTAGATGGCTTAGGAAGAGTCCTTTAATGTTGATGTTGTAGGATTCGATAGTTGAGCCACAACTCTTATCATAATGACCTGTTGGTTTGTTAGCCCATTTAATAGGAATTCATTGAACTTTTGTCATGTACTGGGCACCCTTAGGCAGGAAGGATGTGTTCAGCTACTCAGTTGATGATTCATACATTGCTCAGGCTGATTTCACTGTCCCTACTAGGACTAGAGTGCTAGACTAGAGCTATGGCCTAATTATGTTGTTTAGTACACCACCCTAGTCTCAGTCTCTTGGGATGACAGTCTCTTCCTCATTTCTAGAGAGTATCAGTACTGTCCTTGCTTCCTCATGGGCTTTAATTTCGATCTGGGGCTATTAATTTTTTTTCCTCTTGCATTCTAATACTCCACTTGGCCTTTGAGCTTTCACTCCTGTGTTACCTCATGTTTATCTCATATCTCCTGTCATCTCATTGAGTATGTCACTGTTTCAGCAAACCTTTCTACCAGCCTTCCCATTTAGTTGTCCTCTTCTGGGCTTATCCCTTTCTTAGGTCCTCTCGCTCATTCTTTAATATCTTTAATTCTTAAATATTATTATGAGGGTCTACTATGTGCCAGGCATTGTTCTCAGTGCTGGGAATGGAAAGGTAAATGACAGAGGGCAAGTCCCTTCTAGAGTTTACATTGTAGTGCAGGAGAAACAATAAACAAGAAACTTCACACCACGCACACACACACACACACACACACACACACACACACGAAAGAAAAAAATACGTCTTTAGATAGTAGTAGCTGCTTTGAGTAAAATGAAGCAAGACGAAGGGAACAGGGAGGATAGGAGTGCATGGGGGAAGGAGTGTGAGTGCGGGAGAATGGGGTTAGTCATGATGGACAGGAAAGGGCGTCACATCTGGCTGGAGACATGGATGATGAAAAGGAAGCAGCTATACCCAAACCAAAGGCAAGAGTTTCTAGGCAGAAAGAAGAGGAAGTATAGAGACCCTGAATAGGGACCAGCCTGGCCTGTTAAAGGAACAGCTTCCAGCTCTAATAGTTCCTGATCTTTGATCATAAAGATCAAGTTAGTTTACATTGTCATTTTAAGTTTCAAAAGTCAAGCATTGCACTGGAAACATCCTTCTGTCCCTTGACTTGATCACCAAGGGAGGAGGGAAACGCTTCTATTTCAGTGGTTGTCTCTTTTTTTTTTCTTTTCCTTTCTTCTTTCCTTCCTTCTTTCCTGCCTTCCTGCCTGCTTTCCTTTTTTCTTTTTCTCCTCCTTCTCCTCTTCCTTCTTTTTCCTCTCTCTGTCTCTGTCTCTCTCTCTCCTTCTTTCCTTCCCTCCCTTTTTCTTTTCTTGCTCTTTTTTCTTTCTTTTCTTTTCTTTTTTCCTTCCTCCCCTTTTTCTTCCTTTATTTCCAGCTGCTTCTCCCTTTCCCCTCTTCTTTTTGAAAATTCATGCTTACCCACCAAATTCTCCGGACTTGTGTGATTATATTCCCTTAATACCCAAACACACCCCATCCCATTTATTAGGGGAAGTTTAGCACTGTTCTTAGTGTTCTTGAGGCTGGGTTTGAGTACTTACTCTCTGAGTACCTGTTGTTCTGAATACATGGTTATAGCTTGATTGCATTCTTTTTAACACTGTGTTATTTTCTATTTTAACTTTTTTTTAATTCATTTTTGAGAGACAGAGAGAGGCAGAGCATGAGCAGGAGAGGGGCAGAGAGAGAGGGAGACATAGAATCCGAAGCAGGCTCCAGGCTCCAAGCTGTCAGCACAGAGCCCAACACGGGGCTCGAACTCACAAACCGCGAGATCATAACCAGAGCCAAAGTCAGTCGTTTAACTGACTGAGCCACCCAGGCACCACAGCTTGATTGCATTCTTGATCACTACTCCTTCTGTCCTTGCCGTCATGCATTCTGTAGCTTTGCTGCACATATGGGACAGTTCCTCTCTTCTTTACTAGCACAAAGTTGTTATGTATTACAGACTTTAATTGAAGCCTTGGGGGTAAGCAAGGAAGGCAGACTCATCATGGTAAGAGAAGAAAACAGCCTGAAATTGCTTAGGAATTTTAAAATTTCTGTTCTTCACATGGCAATTATCTTATTGGTTGTCTTATTCGATAGGCCCAGCTATGTTCTTAGTGTTTGAGGGGCCCTTTCTCTATTTTAATCCATGTTCCATCTCACTTCTGTCTCCCCAGGTTACACATTTTTGTTATTTTGCTATGGAGAGAGAAATTTAACGTTCAGTCTCTAACCACTAGACTCCAACATACCTTGGCATATACAAGTGTTCGTTACGTTTTCTGAAACAAAAGAACCATCTACCAGACCATACACTTTTAGAACCAGGAAAAAAAAAGTAGGAAAAGGTTTGCAATTACAGTTTCATTTAAGTCCGGCCAGAGCAGATTCTTACGCAGAACTGTTCCCTACTCACGGGACAAACTATAGTGGTTGTGTGTGTGTGTGTGTGTGTGTATGTGTGCACATTGTGTGTCTGTGTTTCCTTTCCTTTTAATCTTTTCGAAAGCAGAATTTATATACACTCAAAATACAAATACTTTCTCAGATCACTTGATTGTTCCTTTAAATGGGGAAGTCTGCTGATTTAAGCTAATTTAAAAATTATCTTGAAACTAAAGACATTTTCCTTGAGCTAGTACAGAAGTTTGAAGAGAGTGTAGAATTTGGAGCCAGACTCTTCTGTATTCAAACTCCCAATTAACTTTTTTAGTTATTTGATCTATAACCTCAATGTATCCGTCTGTAGAAACTGTGATAGTACTCTCCACTTCACAAAATTGTTATGGGGACTAAATGGGACTAATGGGACCCAGGCCTACTTTCCTATGTAAGGAACGTATTGCTTGGATACATTAAAATTTTAAAACAGAGAAGTGGATCGTAGGTTTATATATGAATAAGAACAGTTATGCTTTTAAAGAGCTAAGATATTTTGAAATTCCAATGATGTTTCATGCAGGTAACCGTGTCCAAATTAATAACTGCTGTCTCACTCTTCAAGTGGCTACAGGAAGTCGCGGCTGGACTGTACAGGGTTTTTGACTTCTGATAATGCTGATAATGCTGACTTCTCTGCATTATCCTTTAAGGGGCTAATGACACATCCTGGGGAGCCTTCTGTCTGGTCCCCAGCTTCTCTCCTCATTATCTGTGCTTCCTCCTAAGGACAGGGCCTAGGCAGACAGCTCCTTGGGGGTGATTTACAGTCTGATAAGCAGGATCCCAGGGAAGTAGGAAATACAAAGAGGAACAGAATAGAATGCATGTGAGGAAATGGAACCAGACTATCACTTGAGTTGTTTCCTTTTTTGGAATTAATCTTCCTCTTCAGTTGGGGGTTTCAGAAAACTTCTACATAAGCTCTTTGGATTGGTCCATTTTCCATACCAACAATTTCTCTTCTCAGAGTAAAATTATGAAATTTGGGAATCGTTTAGGAAAGTTAGCAATTACCTCTGGGTAGAAAGAGGTATGTGTACTTTTCTCTATTGAATTGTTAGCTTTTCTTTTTTAATCTGTAAGGAGATAAGTGAGAAAATATGATTTGTAAAGCAGACCTGCTTTAAAAGATAATGCTTTGCTTTGCTTTTTTCAGATGTCCTGACATAAAAAATATACCGCATACTTCACTCTTTTAAAAAACTTATATTGTTGGGGCACCTGGGTGGCTCAGTCAGTTGAGCATCTGACTTCGGCTCAGGTCATGGTCTCACGGTTTGCGGGTTCAAGCCCGTGTTGGGCTCTGTGCTGACAGCTCAGAGCCTGGAGCCTGCTTCAGATTCTGTGTCTCCCTCTTTCTCTACCCCTCCCCCAGTCATGCTCTGTCTCTCTCTGTCAAAAATAAACATTAAAAAATTTTTAAAAACATATATTGTCTATATTGGATTGTATGTATATTTGGAAACAAGTGAACATTTTTGTGGGTCTGAAAGAGGGCGCTTAATATCATTGGAAACATGTTCATACTTGTGAAGTCATTGAAAAATCACTTTACTTTTTGGCCGTACCTTTATTCCCGTACAACTTAATTGGTACAGTACCAAAAAACATTTTATAATGTTCATTGAAAGAAAATTCTTTTAGGGAATTTGGTAATGTCTGTTTTGATAACTTTATGAATTTTACTTTTCAAGGATCTTCATGATAACAAATGACTTGGGACATAATAACTATCTAAGGGGACATGATCTACAGATATCACTTTTTCAATTCCTGTTTTCTCCTTTATTTTTCCTAAATGGAATTTATATCTCTTTAACTCCCTATTGAGTGCAGATCTTTAGTGTTAAAACAATTATACTCTCCTAGAGTAAATTCCTCAAGACCAGTTATTTCTGAGGAGAAGCATAACTTTAAGAGTAACCCAATTTTAAAATGCCCCTAGGACAAAAGATAACAAAATATATTAAAATATGACTTAAGGATGACGTAGCAGAAGTGTTTGATTTATTTAGCAATGTCAACTTTGTTAGGTATATCAGTATCAGAAAGTAAATGCCCTGAAGCAGACATCTAAAATTTGAGAAGTTTTTTCCCCTAATTAATGGACTTTAATTAGATTTGAAACAAATTAAAACTCTTCCAAATGTTGGAACAGACAAGTGTTTTGAAGTTCGGGTCTATTTGAGAACCCAATGAAACAAAAAAAAAAGTATTATTTATAGTTCATGCAGAATTCTTTTAACATTCTGAAATTTTGAAAAACTAAAACCTCCATCTGCAAGCAAAATATTCCGTTGACTGTAACTCATGTCAATTAAGTGAGTTAAAGATGGATTAACTTAATTTGGTAAAGATTTCGCAAAATAAACATTTTGAAGTATCGTAAAACCCTAACTTAGGAGATTTTTTATATCTAGTGTTTATAATATGTAATTGAAAGATCAGACTCAAGGCTTAAAATAGAACCCTTTATGTTTAAGTTTTAGCATTGCTGTTATACAAGTGTGATAGCATTAAAATGATTCAAAGGTGCTTTTCAAATTGTATTTACTGGAACCTTTTCTGCAGTGCTTATGTTTTACCCTAGGTATGGATGGAGAATTTGACAACTCTCATTTGTGTCTCTAATTGTTTTATTGTGTAAGAAGCGGGCGGGGGGGGGGGGTGCTTTCTGAGTGCCTGGGTGTTACAGTAGCACGGGGTAGAGGCTTGAGCGCAAGCCTCCTTGAACTTCTCCAGAATGCAGCCCACTGAGTCTCAACCTCCAGGAAGCTCAGAGGTTCAAATTAAATCTTAAAAAATTAGGAGAAGGTAGTTTTTGATATATATAGGCATTGGCTAACCTTTTTTGGAAAGAGCAGTTGAAGATTATGAATATGATGATGTTCATATATCCAACAGTTTCTGAAATGATGATGAGAATAATTAGTAAATTAAAATGATGGCAACCCCATACTAATGCCGAGTTAATTAGTTAACGTTTATGAAGTTGTGAATATTCGAAAACCATTGAATTATACACTTCATGGGGGTGAATTATATGGTGGCAAATTATATCTTAATAAAACGTTTCCAAAAAAATAAATCATTGACTCACGAGCTCTAGATGGGCTGTGGCTTAGCTGAAGGATGGAAGTAGGAGCTGGAATTGGGAAATGTTTGCTATGTAAGTGCCAGTTGATGTCCGGGGTATCTGTGAAATTTTTCAGGATCTTGTTTACTCTTTGAACAAAAAAGGGTATGAAGGAGACTAGCTTTTAAGAGGCAGATTTTTTAAAACTCAACATTATCTTTGTTGTTGTTGTTGTTGTTGTTGTTGTTGTTGTTAGTGTTTCATGGGAGGCAACTTCTCAGCTGTAAGCCTGGCATCTAAAATGTAAGCATGGATGTGGGTTGTGTCTCAAAAGACTATAATCATAAAAGTGAAGGGAAAATACCTCTTGGAGTTTTGTTTTTTTTTGTTTTTCTGTTTTTCTTTTACTCCTCCAGCTCTTTCAGCAGCATTCTTCTTATTTTAGTTCATAGTTAAAAAAAAAAATATGTGTAGGCTATGTGGCATCCTACTGTGAAGGACACCCAAAATCTGAATACCTCCCATGTAGACACACATTTAAATATTCATGTAATATTGACAGTTATATACCTCTTGAGTTTGCCTCTTAAGATTATTATTGACTTCTTTGATTAAAATTCCTTTTCCTGTGTAATCTCATTGGAGTAGACAAACGATGCCAACTTAGGTCATGGTAGGTCGTTAGAGTGCTTGTGGTTCATTCTCAGAATTTAGGGATGCTTCTGTGGCTTTGCCCTAGACTTCTTAGGGTTCCATACAATTTCCTTACCTACCAGAAAGAAAGGAAGGAAGGAGGGAAGGAGGGAAGAAGAAGGAGGTAAGGGACATTAAGGAGAGGCAGAGGGTCATTTTTAAAGGACATGTGCCTCCACTGCAGTAACCACTCCAAACAGTAAAAGGCAAATATTAACAAACATTTGAACATTTGAGTGTCTACTATATATAAGGGACTGAGCTCTCAGTTGTAGCAGATTTAATGTTGAAAAACATAGGATGCCTGGCCTTGAAGGAGTTTACCAGTTTATTTCTCAGATGGCAAATGCAGCCAAATGGAATATATGGGTCCAGCTATTTTCAATTTTGATGATATCCTTAGGATTTCCCTTGTTCCACTTGATTTTCATCTAGCTTGCAAAAATTGGAAGCCCGGTTCTTATACTAGAATCCCTTTTTCCTGACTGCCAGGAAAAAAGTCAATTTCCTAGTTCAATACTAAATTCACTCTGTCTCCTTATGTATTTTTCTTGTCTAAATTCTTACAAAACTCTTCTACTCTCTCAAGTCCAGACTCTAATCCAGTCTGCTTTTTTTATATTAAAAATTTGATCCAAAATCATTTAATGTCTGCTAAAGAATACAGGTAATTGCTGCTTGACTGTAATTAGTTAATTCTCCCATCATCATTCTATCATGTATAAATCATAAACATATCTCTGCATTGGAAATCTAACTTTTACCTACCAATCCATAGTCCATTAACTATGTAGATATATTTTCAAATATCCCATGTCTTACACTTCACTATTTAGATGGCCATTTAGGATAATTAGACCTGTATGATGCTCAAGGAACTAATTCTAGAGTCAGACAAAATTGGATTGATTTCTCATCTCTGTCACTCTGTAGCTGTTGTGGACCGAATGTTTGTGCCCACCCCCCCCAAATTCATATGTTGAGGTTCTAACTCCCAATGTGAGGTACTAGGAAGTGTGGTAGTATAGGAGGGAATGTCAAATGCTATAGCCACTCTGGGAAATAGTTGGGCAGTTTCTTATAAAACTAAATATGTACTTACCATATGACTCAGAAGTTGCACTCTTGGGTACTGATTCCAGGTAAACGAAAGCTATGTTCTCACAAAAAAAATCTGTAGATGAATTTTCGTAGCAGCTTTATGGATAAGTTGGATGTCCTAAGGGCATATCATGCCTAATGAAAAAGCCAGTTTTAAAAGGGTACATGATGTGTAATTTCATTTATATACTCTCCTCTAAATGACCAAACTATAGAGATAGTATCTGATTTGTGGTTGCCAAAGGACAGGCTGGAGGTGCAGGATCTGAAATAACAGAGTTCCATGAGGGAATTCCTTTGTGGCTCTGGAAAACCAGACTGCAGTGGTGGTTAGCAGAATCAGTACATGGGGTCAAGTTAAACAGATTTAACACACACACACTGGTACACACTCGCACACACACATGCGTACATAGATGAGTGCATGTGGAGAACTGATTGAAGGTTGTAGTCCAGTCAACAGTGTTGTTCCCATGCAGTTACCTGGTTTTGGTATTTTGCTGTACTTGTAGGAGATGTCCCCATTAAGGGCAGGGCAGCGGGTGATAGGTTGAAAGGACAGTAGTTTTACAACTTGATGAGTCTGTGATTCTTTCAAACTATTTAAAAGTCAAAAATTGCAGGGGTGCCTGGGTGGCTCAGTTGGTTAAGCATCCAACTTCGGCTCAGGTTATGATCTCATCATTTGGGAGTTCGAGTCCTTTGTAGGGCTCTGTGCTGACAGCTTGAAGCCTGGAGCCTGCTTCAGATCCTGTGTCTCCCTCTCTCTCTGTCCCTCTTCCACTTGTGCTGTGTCACTCTCTTCCTCAAAAATAAATAAACATGAAAAAAAATTTTTTTAAGTCAAAAATTATAAAATGTAGCTACTGTATCAGTTTACTAGGGCTGTGGTAGCAAATTACCACAAACTGAGCGGGTTAAAGTAACAGCTTCTTCTCCCACAGCTCAGAAGGCCAGAAATATGAAATCAAGAGGTCAGCAGCATTGGTTCCTTCTTGGAGTCACTGATATACTTCTCTCCTAGCTTCTAATGGCTCTGGTGATTGTTTGGTGTTGTCTTGTAGTTTCCTCACTCCAGTCTACCTTTGTCTTCAAAGGACTTTCCCCGGTGTCTCTACTCTTTTCTCTTGTGAGGACACCGATCATTGGATTTAGGGACCACCTGCAGGATGGTCTTATTCCGAGATTCATCATCAAAGAATCCATACAGATGTTATTTCCACATGAGATCAAATCTCTCTCTTTTCTCTTGTGAAGACACCAATCATTGGATTTAGGGACCATCTTAAATGCAGGATGGTCTTACCTTGATATTCATCTTCAAAGAATCCATAAAGATGTTATTTCCATATAAGGTCACTTTCATAGGTACAGGGATTTAGGACTTGGACTTCTCTTTTTGTGGGAACACTTTTTAACCCACCACAACGAAGAGCAAGGAAAAGAAAATAACCCATAATTTCATTATCCAAAGATAACCACTGTTTTAATATCGGAATATATTTGTATATTGATAATGTCACCGCACTTGTCTGGTTGTTACTTAAGGCTGTTGAAATTATAATTTCAAGCACAGATCCCTTTGAGGGATAACTGGCATGGATAGGGGACTTTAATATATGGTAGGTTCAGGTAGCCAGAAGTCCACACAAAGTTACTAGATGGGAAAGAGGTTGTTCAAAGGATTGGGGTTTGCCAAAACAGAAGTAGGATATCATCACAGTATTACTAAAATTTGTTATTTTGTTTAATGTTCTTGTGCTGACAGTTTCTCAGTGCCTGGGTTTTATGCTTTTTATGACTTTTAAAATGCGAAAGAATGCCATACTTTTGTGCTTCTAATTAAAAGTGTTTCTGTGGCACCTGTCACAGTCAGTCGGTTAAGTGTCTGACTCTTGATTTTGGCTCAGGTCATGATCTCGTGGTTGGTGAGATCAAGCACGAGTTGGGCTCTGCACTGACAGTACAGAGCCTGCTTGGGATTCTCTCTCTCCCTCTCTCTCTCACCCTTCCCCATTCGCACTCTCTCTCTCTCTCTCTCTCTCTCAAAATAAATAAGTAAACATTAAAAAAACAGCATTTCTGTTGCATTGTGTAGCAGCTAGTATCATTCATATAAATATTTTAATTTGAAATTGGCATTTCTGGATTGAAATAAAATCATTATATTTACATGAATGAAGAGAATTACGAAAGTTAAATTGTTTAGTAAATTGCCATTAATGAGATATTATATGTTTCATCCACTTTCCAGGTAATTAGAATACTATCTTGATGAAAACAGTGTAAATGTGTTATAAATATCAGTATTTTATTATTAATCTGTTAATATTTTATTATTGCCTTAAAGCTAAGCTTTCTTTTTGTGAAATGAAATATAAGTGAATGAAGTGTTCAGACGTTGAGATGAAGCAAAGCAAAAAGAAAACAAAGTTTTCATTTCATCCATTTTGGAGTACAAGAACTCTAAACTTTTATGTTCCGTTTTTCTGGGTATAGATACCTAAAGTAAGCTTTAGACATCCTTGGGTTTCTTTTGTTTGCAATTTTGACTTGCGTTTAATATTATATAATTTCATTCATGAATAAGTAAATGTGTAGTTTAGAATTAAGGTGTTAGTTTAAGACAATTTGGTGAAAAAATCAAAATGTGTAAAAAGGTATAATGGTTTTATTTTTCACGTATGAAAATAAAGACAAGAGCTATTTAAGAAATCATGCATCTTTTTAATCTCTTTAAAATCTCTTTAAAAACGTATTGTTAATGTCTTTTTGGTCCATGTGTATTTAAGTCTATTGCAGTAGTAAATACTCCTGGTGTAAGAGGGTGGGCTCCAAACGTGCACGTGCTCTGAGCAACATAAATACAGCTAATAAACAATAGGATTTGTTTGTTTGTTTGTTTGTTTATCGGACGAAAGTACATTTTTTTCCCTTCAGTACAGACTTAAGTTCTATTGTGACACGTGTTTGACTATATGCACATCAGGTTTTGATGCACGGTGTCGTGAATGGGACAGAAGCAGTATCCCATCTGTCTTCATCTTCATGCCATCACACAATCCCATCTTCCTGAGCTGCCATGATACAATACCATAGACTGGGTGGCTTAAACTCCAGGAATTTATTTCCCCCAGGTCTGGAGGCTGGGAATTCCAAGATCAAGTTTCCAAATCAAGTAGATTTGGTTCTCTGGTGAGAACTCTCCGGTTTGCAGACAGCTGCCTTCTCACTGTGTCCTCACATGGCCGAGTGAGAAGGAACTCTGATCTCTCTACCTCTTGTTAAGGACTCCAATCCCCTCATTATAACACATGTAGCATAGGAAGGTTAAGATGGTAAACATAGGGAAATAAGGGTTAGGGTTTCTGGGTACTCTGTGCTATCTTCACAGTTTTTCTAGAAATCTAAAGCTTGTCTAAAATATAAGTTTATTTAATTTTTTTTAATGTTTATTTATTTTTGAGACAGAGAGAGACAGAGCATGAATGGGGGAGGGTCAGAGAGAGGGAGACACAGAATCTGAAGCAGGCTCCAGGCTCTGAGCTGTCAGCACAGAGCCTGACGCGGGGCTCGAACTCACGGACCGCGAGATCATGACCTGAGCCGAAGTCGGCCGCTTAACCGACTGAGCCACCCAGGCGCCCCTAAAAGTTTATTTAAAAATTACATGTAATTAAGGACAAAAATCCCAGTTGCCAAACTGAATTGATATACAAGTACAGCTTACTATGTCTTCTCTTCCCTTAAGACTCCCTCAGAACAAGACTCCCTCAGAACAATGCAAAGTATCATCAGAAACCCATGTCTGCAAAGAGGAAATTATAACAGCATTATGAATCACAAGTCTATTTCCACTCTAATTATATCCCTAAACTTCAAAGATAAACTTTTGTCCATGCTCAGAATTTTTTTGAAGTACGTCATAAATCTGTTTTAAACTGTCCCCCTAAGCTACCTTCCAAGAATTCATAATTAACAACACAGTGCAAAACCAGGAAGTCAGCTCTCATTATTCATCTGTCTACTCTTAAGATTATAGTTTTACATTCCATTGTATCACATATTCTACAAGTGATTGTAAAAAAAATACAGTAAATCAAAGGGAGAAAGTGATTATTCCAACTTTACATTACATAGGAGTAGGCCAAACCACACTTCACCAGGAGCCATAATCATTGTAGAATTTTAAGCAAAGAAATAGAAATGGAATTTCAATTACCATCTTTAACAATAGATAATAATTTTGATGAAAAGAAAGCAGAAAAGCTTACATTTACCATTTTCAAATTTAGGACACTAAGAAATCTAAGCAGGCGATATGTGTGTATATATGTGTATATATATATTTTTTCAATGTTTATTTTTGAGAGACAGAGACAAAGCATGAGCAGGGGAGGGGCAGAAAGAGAGGGAGACACAGAATCTGAAGCAGGCTTCAGGCTCTGAGCTGTCAGCACAGAGCCTGATGTGGGGCTCGAGCTCACTAACTGCGAGATCATGACCTGAGCCAAAGTCGGACACTCAACCGACTGAGCCACCCAAACGCCCCAGCAAGCGATATTTTTAAGTGATTTCTATTATTTGCGTAAAATGACCATGTGAAATATTCTGTTTGTTTTTAAAATTTCTGATCTTATAACTGCAGAAGTGCCAGCATGAAAAGTGTATTTTGCGTGTATATATATATTATATATATATAAAATATTTTATATATTTAATTATATTATTTATTTATATATCTATATATAAAATATATATATATGAGAATGCATATATATGTGTATAGACATGAACATATGCATATTGACATGAACATAAATGCATATGTGTGGGTTATAAGTACATGTCTCTCTGTATACTTACACACACACACATACACACACACACACACACAAGCAGACGAAGGAACAAGCATTTTTCTCCTCTTAATCCTGGCTTTCATGTGTTACCTTTGGTCCCTGACACACCTGTATAGTGGACATGTAAGCAGAGCTAAGGTGTATGTTTGAGGTGTTGTGTCTGCAGTATGTTAAATGTGAGACAGTATTTGACAATTGTGTCTTTATTCCATCTCAGAGATAGAATATATAACTTGAATGCCCCTTGGGTAATATAGAAGCCTTTTCTAATGTAATTAAAATAAAGCTTAGATCTTTAAACTCTAAACTGAGTTACTTTGGTATCTGAGCAAATAGTATTTCTCTGGGGATGAATCAGAGATTGGATGCGACTCTTTCTAAATGGTTGATGAAGAGGGGAGAGTTAGATATATTTTCTACTCTAAGTTGAACCACTTGATAGTTTAGAAGCTCTCCTTTGTAAACATTTGAAGTGGAAGTTTAATATTTTAGATTAAGGAGCTTTGAAGATTAGGCTTGGGTATAAATCCTGGATCTGGTACCTACGTGTCTGTTATTTGGGTAAAATTTACTAACCTCTTGAGTCACAGTCTCAGTTTACACATCTGTAAATTAGGGACAACTATCTTATCTTTGAGAAACAAACATGCGATTAAGCGAAATACCTTAGCAAGGTGTGTTTTGCACAGGAGCAGAATTCAAAGATGATACTGAAGCCACTCAGGGTTTTAGTGAGGATTCAATGATATAATAAATATAAAACATCTGAAGCAATGTCTGGCGTAGAGTCGACACACAGAATAACGTCGTCATTATTCAGCAGGTGCTCTCAAAATCATACTTTTATTCACTAAGAAATTATGATTAATTCATTCATTCAAATTTGAAGGTTACATTTGAAATTAGTGTTTATTTCTGGTTCTCAGCCTAGTCCAAGACTTTGCCTCTCCAGCACCTCTGTCCTGTCTATTTCACACATGTCCAAAAGAGGCACAGAATCTCGTTCTGACAGCCCCATGGTTCCAAGATACTGTTGTTGCTAAGATACGGGAATCTAAGCAAGGATGATTTTCCACTTCCAGTGTTCCATTTGCTCTAAAGATAATTTTCTTTTTAAGAGATGCCTCTAGATAATTTTCTTCTTAAGTGATGCTTTTATTCAGCAACTACTTATTGAGCACCTGTTATGGCAGCAGTTTTGCAGTAGCCAACCCAGATTCAGCCTCTGCTCTCATGGAGCTTACATTCCAGTGGGGATAGGCAACGGACAGACACATGATATATCAAGAGGTGAGGAGTGCTAGGAAGAAGAATAAAGCGAGAGCAACAGATTAGAGAGACAAATATACTGGTTGGCAGGTCCTGTTTTATGAGCCAGGGAGGACCTCATGGAGGAGGTACATTTGAGCGTCAAGTTGGAGCAACTATAAAGCACATGAACACAGATGAAACTTTCTTAAAGCTTGTTCATATCCCCCAAACTTTATGCCACATAAAAATCTTAACAGATAATTAATTCTTTTTGGATCTTATACATGGTGGGACTAGTGTTTTGAGAGATGTGTAAATAGTGGCCATTTTTACTAAGGAAAGGATAAGTGTTTAATATGCAAAGGAACTAATAAATACAGGACCCGTTCAATGGGTTCTTTTATTTACTGTTCACAATGGCTTAAGAAGGCATAATTAGACCTGTTGTAGAGGTGATAGAAGCACAGTGAAATTAAGTGATTTTCCTAAAGTCACTATTAACGACTGATGGAAGAAGGATTTCTGGCCTGATCTCTTGCCTTTCCCTGAACTTTTATCCATTATATCACGTGATCAATTAAGAGCACCTCAGGGATGAAAGTCTATGTCAGCTGATAAGGAACTCGGTTCTTTGTTCAAATGAAGAGGATTGATTCTCTCCTAGGTCTCCACCATTCCATTTTCATCCCGATTTAATCCCTTTTTACCCGTAAATCGTATATTGTCATTTCATTGCAACAGTATGACCAATAATGTTCACTTTCATTTACAAATTCAGTTATTACATTTTTTTTTTTGCAGCTATTTTAGTATTTAGGTTACCTGGTTTTGGATTACTAGCAAGGCATGATTGAGTCAGGGTTCTCGAAGGCTGGTATTTATCGCTTTGAACATTAGATCACCCTAGTGAGATTAAACTGGCTGAAAAAACTTGCATCATCTTGGCTTCTGGAGTCTTGCTTTCCTTCTTCTTCCTGCCAAACCTGTGTCATTACATATTTTCTCTACATGTACTTTGCTATAGTTTTAAATTAATTTTGAAATCCTGTCAAGAGACTATACTGAATTATTTGCACTACAAAGTGGATTGTCTAGTCTGTTTGCTGGTATTTGATGGAACACACTATTTGCACCCTTGGATTTATTTCTACTTCTATAATTTGAAGAGCATATTGCCTTGAATAACCATGTCTGTTGTTAGTTTTAGCAGCCAAAACCCATTCTTTTATTTTTGAGTCACTTTCATTCTTAGTATCTGTTTCTGCACTTGCTATGTGTTATTTTTTATGATATACTTATGTGTTGTTCATAGATGAGAACTGTCATGTTAACTTGCTGGTGTGTATCATTTGTAATAAGTATAGATGTGGAAGAAGTACTTAATTTTGCTATGTTGGAATATAAATTCTTGTGAGAAGTTCTTCTATCAACTTAGTTTGGTGTGGTCTTCTATTTGTTTTCATTGATAATGTATTCAACTATTAAGACTTAGATGTATACGTATACACATTTGATGTGGCTTATTGCATCATTTTATTATAGAAAGTTGATGTCTAATTGGTTCCATAAATTACCTTATTTCATAATGATGTACTATACAGCAATTAAATAAACTAGAGCCCTTTTTACATGGATAAACCTCAAAAACATAACATGGAATTGAGAAAAGTAAAGTGTAGGCGATCCTTATAGTTTGATAGAATTATGTGAAGTGTGGAAACATGCAAAGCTATACATATGTTTATGAATATACACATATTGGGGATAATATAAAGCATTCAAGAAGTAATTGAAACCAAATTTATGATAGGGGCGCCTGGATGGCTCAGTCAGTTAAGTATCCGACTTCAGCTCAGGTCACGATCTCACTGTTGTTGAGTTCGAGACCTCCGTTGGGCTCTGTGCTGACAGCTCAGAGCCTGGAGCCTGCTTCGGATTCTGTGTTTCCCTCTCTCTGCCCCTCCTCCCCCCCAAAAAATAAATAAACATTAAAAAATTAAAAGAAAAACAAATTTATGATGAAAGTTATCTCGAGGGGGGCAAGGGTCTTCAACTGTGTCTTCAAGAACTAATTTCTTTTAACAATTCTGAAGCAAATTTGGCAGAATATTAAGATTTGTTAAAAAGCTGGATAGAAGATACTAATTTTTCACTGTAGTAGTTTCTCAACTTTTCGTTTAGTTTGAGATATTTTATGTCAAAAATGACATATATTTTATGATAAGATATGGTAGTAGTTAAAAAACAAGAAGTTGAAGAAATAGGAGTTAGATTCTGAAGTGTCTTGCGTGGCATGCTGAATGTGTGTTCTTCCTATGCAAGCGTGTCTTTGTTACTCATCTTTTTGTTGATGACTCTGACGTCATTGAGCACAACCAAACCCAGCCTACTCCTGTGCAGATTTCTGTATCCTACCGCCCTTGATCTGGTATCATGGGCATGTTCTGGTATCATGAACAGAGCATGTTCAAAACTAGACGTCTTTTACTTTATGCTAGATACCTAGCTGTAATTCTTATCTCTCTCTCACCACCAATATATTATTGTTCACTTACTTCTACCTGTTTCTTCCTTCCATAGATGCAGAGTGTGTGATCTCTTTTCTCCTTTGCCGTCATTAACTCCGTCTGGGGTCCCTCAGTTCCTCTTTCCCTGCCTGCTGCAGTGTCTTTGTTGGCCTTTTCTGGGGCTTAGTCTCTTAATATAAGTCCTTTCCGTAGTTTCTAGAGAGAGCCACCAAGAGCAAGTCTGACCATTATGTGTCATTCTCTTGCTGAGAATACTTTTATGACTGCCTATTATCCTTAAGAACATTTTATATGATCCAAGCATCTCCCAATATCAAAGCCACGTGTGGTCCTTGTTAAAAATGCCATTTCCCTGGCATAGATTCTGAACTGATGAATCAGAATCTCTAAGGATGGGTCCAAGATATGTATTTATAAGAAACATCCTGGATGATTTATGTGCATAATACAATTTGAGAACATCAGTCTGTTAGATAAAATACAAGTTTTTTTTTTTAATAAAGCACTCTCTTTTTTTAAAGTTTACTTATTTATTTTGAGAGAGACAGAGACAGTGTAAGTGGGGAAGGGGCAGAGAGAGATGGGAGAGAGAGAATTACAAGCAGGCTCCGCACTGTCAGCACAGAGCCCAATGTGGTGCTCAAAGTTGTGAGATCATGACCTGAGCTGAAACAGAGTCGGACGCTTAACTGACTGAACCAACCAGGTGCACCCTGAAATACATGCTTTTTTACTAGATATAGAAAGCCTATTTTTCACTCTTCAGTCTTCTCTGTTTTCATTCTCTGCCTTCTATATTCCCTTCCCTGGTCTCTTCTTTAGTTAGTGCATTCTTGCTTATTTTCTTAAGAATAAATACAGTACCCTCTCCTCTCAAAGTCTTAACCTGTTACTGTCCCCAACTCCTCATATTTATCTCTATCATTATACCCATCCTATTTTTTCAATTCCTCCCTTTCTTTAAATAATCTTGGTTGTGAGGCTAGGAGATTTTTTTTTTTACATGACCTATAACAAGGTCTTATCTTTGTTAAGATACCACTAGGCATACAGTGGGCTTTTTAAAAAGATTGTTAAATGAATGACATTGCTCTTTAGTTGACAGGGTGCCAACTACAAAATTTGAGCCCATATTTTAGGTAGGTCGCCCGAGAGCTGTATGAAGAAGAGACCAAAACTGGAGACAGTGGCTGCTAGTTAGAATTTATAAAAGCAGATGCTTAGAAGATCAAGGTTGAAGAAGAACAGTAGATGAAAGTAGAGATGATTAACGGCTGAGACCAGTAGCCAAGGGGGATGCAGAGGATGAGGGTGTAGTTTTACACATGTTTGGTTCAAATGTTCTGTTTATTTCTTTAATAAAGATGACCAGTATTTATTTAGAGATATAAGGTCGTGGTCTAATGAACTATTTGGCAGATGGCAGCCAAGTTGGGGATAGGTGAGATGATGTGATTAGATTATCATTTCGAGTAAGGAATACAAAGCGTGTAAATTGTAGAGAATACCAATATTTAAAGAGACATTGAGAATCAGGACTGCAGGGGAGTATCCAGATAGTAAGAGCAGAAGAGCAGAGGTGTTATGGCACAAGGGAGTTGTCATCTGTGTGAAATGCTGCACTAAGGTCAAGTGAATTTAGGATTGGAAATTATCTTTTTGGATTTTGCACTTAGGATGTGAATAGACACCATAAGAAAAACAATTTGAATGGTGCTGTGGGAGTGGAAGCCATTGGGTTAGTAAGTGAATGGCTCATGAAGATACATCGACAATGAGAATCCACTACCTGTTCAAGAAAACTTTGAACTAGAGCTATAGGGCAGTAAGGCAAATACGGTAAATAATACTGTATTTTGCTTGTTTGTTTTGTTGGTTTTTAATTACAATAGGTGTAACCGGAGCAGTGTAAATGCCGAAGAGAGGGAATTCCTAGAAAAAGAAAAAAATCCTTAAGAACTGGGAATTGATCTTACGATTGATACTAAGAGGAGTGTGGAGGTAGATTATCCCGAGCATAAGGAGCGGAACTTTAACTTGAGCAGGGGAGCAAATACCTCTTCCTCTGGAATGAAGAGGAAAGAGAAACAGAAACTGTAGTCGGAGTGAAGAACTAGAAACGAGAGAGCAAGGAGTAGGATCTGGGGGGGCTTGTCATACCAAACTCATTTATCTTATCCTCCTCGACTATAGGTTCTGATAACTTTCAGTGTGTATTTAACTTCTTTGTTAAGATACCACTAGGCTTCATCTCCTCCATCTCAGGCAGAGCAACAGCCTTATGGTATGAAGCTTATGATTTTGAGAGACTTATTCATGAAGTGAGACTCACTTTATTTTTGAGTCAAATGCCTTTCTCTTTACCTCTATAGAACCTAAAAAAATTAATCTCACTGCCTCTAAATCTCCAAATAAGTTTCTCTCCTACTTCCTGTTCTGCATAGAGGTCTGAACATTGGAAGATTTTGTATTATTGAAGAGGGGTATTGGCCAGCTTTCTTAATGTAGATATTAAATTATACTTCTCATAAAGTGAGTGAGATCATTTCTGCCAAAAATGATGCCATCATTTTAGCAGATGGTCGATAGGCACATTGTTAGTATCTTCTCGGCTCAATTTCAAATCTTAATAGAATATCTGTCTTCCAATGAAAAAATCTATTTCCAGATATGGTGCTTGGTGGTACTTAAAGCTTACACAGTTTTCTCATGAAGTGTCTTTCAGTGGCTGCTCTTGTTTTCCTGAGCTTCATGTACCTGAATGGTTGAATAACTTTCTACTTTCTACCTGCTTTCGTTGCTATAGTAACTTGCTGTTCAGAGAGCACAGTGAAATCTGCATAGTTTTCTCTTTATTTTCACCTCTCAATGCACATTTGATGTGCTATATGTATGACTTTTGTAACTATATAACTGAAATTTTTGATTTGTTCATGTTCAGTGTTGTATCAATCTGTTAATTATGATTTACCAGTTTGAAGTTGTGATAATAGTTTGCCGGGCTTTGTTATAAATAGTAGCTATGACAGAGGGCTGGAGGGAACCAGCCTGTTCCCTGTAAGAGAACAGTCCAGCCTATGGACCGCTGTGGCCAGGAGCACGTAAAACTCCTTGATCCTTGGGTTTCGCATCTGTAAAAGGAAGGTATCACTTACCCCTCAGGGTTGTTTTGGGGCAATGGGGACCTAAGTACTCTTACAGTCATAGATTAGATACTCATAAATGTTGGTTGAGACTTGTTGACCCTTGGGGCGCCTGGGTGGCTCAGTCGGTTGGGCATCCGACTTTGGCTCAGGTCATGATCTTGTGGCTCCTGGGTTCGAGACCTGCATCTGGCTCTGTGCTGACAGCTCAGAGCCTGGAACCTTCTTCGGATTCTTGTCTCCCTCTCTCTCCTCTCCTCCCCTGCTCACACTCTGTGTGTGTGTGTGTGTGTTTCTCTCTCAAAAATAAACATTTAAAAAAAGAAAAAAGAAGTTGTTGACCCTCAAAAACTTAAGACAATTATAATTTTTATATCTAATCTGTAGACATTTATAGGGTTATTAAGTATTTTTTAATTTAAAGTATGCCCTATATATTTGATTAAAAGGTACATTATGTTTGATAAATTAATTGCTTTGATTAATATTTAATTAACCAGAATTTTTAAATCCTGATATTGAATTTTCATCATTAGGCATTTTCTTTATAATCTGTAGTTGAAATGCCATAATCCTTTCTAATCGTATTTAATTTTTGGGAAGATTTGGCTGAATTATCTTCTTTTGACCCTCTCCATGAGCGTGAATTAATTATTATAGCAACATTAATGTTTACTATATTAGTCTTGTTTTTTTCCCTAGTAAATCAACATTTCCAGCTCTTCTGTTACTTTACTAACTTCTGTTTCAATATTTTATTCTTCCTTGTTTACTTATTCTCTTGCTTTTCTGTGTGACTTGTTTTAGTCTCACCGTTTTGTTTAAAACCACGTAGATGCTTTACACATACAGCATATTGTACTGTATATACACAGGCATGTGGACCTATAGATTTTAGATCTTTGAGGAAGACTGGTAGAACTTGTATGATAGCCTTGCTTTTTCCTGTTGATTGTTATCATAAATTCGATACAACAGCATTTAAATTCTTGTATATTTTATAGCACTTTTGTGTTAACATCTTTTTTAAGAAAAAGATTTTGGGAACTAAGGGGTCCTTACAAGCTTGTCTGGTCTTCTGTCTAAAATGAGTGAAGAATCTATCGCTTGGTTTTTGTTCATGTTCCTTGTAACTTTTCCGTTAACTTTCATGACCTCTGTCGTCTGGGTTATTAAGCAGAGGCCTTTTAATTTCCTATTTGGTGGCATCCCGGTTAGCCAGCAACCTTATGCTGTCCATTTTATCTTCTGTTTAACGTATTTCCTGCGTACTACCTGCCTCTGCACTAGAGAATTCGTCAGTGTTGACTACAAGCTCTTGGAGGTGGAATTATCGCTATACATTTGTCTTGATTAATTGATTAGTTGCTAATGTGCTTAAATGTGTGTTGAAGCACCCATTGTGTACATTGCAATAGTGATGGGTCCAGCCTTGCTGGAGCACAGGGTTAGTGATGGGCAGAACGCTAAGATACTGTTGGAATGTGGTCCATGACACGGCTATACAGAAACTTCACGCCTAGGCCTCCGTGTGAATTTGGGGGGAGAACTAGATACGTAAGGTGTCCATTTAGGAAGTAAGAGTGGCAGTCTCAGTTTTGAGATTTCATGTTGTATATTTAGACTCTAATTAGGCTACTTTTTCCCTAAAGATTTTAAAAACAGCCTCCAATTAAAAAGTCAAGATTATTCAAGTGAAATATAGTCAATCAAAATTGTACACTGAGGGAGTTAATACACTGAAATCGTTGCCAATATGTTTATAGTGATAAAGTAATAAATTTGGGCACGATGTCCTTTTAGGTGTGGAACAGTGGAATTGAATAAATGATTAGTTAGTTCACCAGTTATTTTTTGAGCCCTTGCTATATATATCAGGCACCTTAGGGGATGTTAGGAATAAAAAATGAATGATACAAAGGTGTGAACTTCAGGGAATGCACAATTTAAGGGGGTTTTTCAAAGTCTAGTTTTATGAGAGAAAAAAATTACCAAAGAGAAAGAAGTCATGTAGCCGTTGGTATGCTTTATATGGATGACTTTAAAACATAGTATTTATGTATATTTTTATTTTCTACCTAAGATGTCAAAACACTTTGAGTTTCTAAATTATATTTGTTTTGCTTGCACTTTGATTTTCTTAGTGTACCTCACTGCTGTTTAACCAAGTGTAGAAATCAACAGACCATTGAGAGCAGTAATTGTCCCACTATTGCTTCATCAAGAATATTTTTTTAAAAGTGATGAATGATTTCATAAATATATCCAGTAAAGCTCCTTGTATTCGTTGTATTCACAGGGGCCTTCTCACCATTAAATCACAGGACTAAAGTTTAAAACATTTACCATTACTGCTATAGGTAATGAACAGAATAGCTCTGTTCACGTTAAAAGAACTAGACTCCCATCTTAACCTTTTTTGTTTTTACTGAAACTCTTTTGTAGACTTGCAAAATATTTTATTTTAATTTTTTCTAAATGTTTATTTATTCTTGACAGAGAGAGAGAGAGAAAGAGCATGAGTGGGGGAGGGGCAGAGAGAGAGAGAGGGAGACCCAGAATCTGAAGCAGGCTCCAGGCTCTGAGCTGTCAGCACAGAGCCCCACGCGGGGCTCGAACTCACAGATCGCGAGACCATGACCTGAGCCGAAGTCGGACGCTCAACTGACTGAGCCACCCAGGCGCCCCTGACTTGCAAAACAGTTTAAAAGAACTATGACAGAGACTGTTATTCTATTTTCAAATGGACAATATTGAAATGCGAACTACTGAGAAAGGATGTTACAAGGTCCTTTTAAGAATTGTGTGTTGTTAACCTAAGAACCTGTGTGGTCGAGAGGGTAGTGAGGACTTGATCAGGCATGTGCCAAGCATCTGTACAGTTTCACTCCAAGGCACTCAGTGGGAAGGGCAAGTCCTCTGAACACACCCGCAAGCACATAGCTGTGAGAGCCCCGAGCCCTGCACTGGAGGTCTGACACCATAAGATCATAGCTCGAGTGACAATACTGTGGTCTCCCATGCATGTGCAGTTCAATTTATGTCATCTGTGTCATCATCTGTCAAGAAGTGATAAATTCAGATGAAGTCCTTTGGCCGAAAAGTTCATTTATGGAATTCATTTATAGTTAGTTTTTGTCCAACTTTCCCCTCCCCCATAATAGTCCCCTGCGATTTTTATTTTTTTTTCTGGACTTCACGTTTACCATTCAGCAAGGATTAGGACAGTATTCTGTTATGATTTATGTTTCATTTGAGAGTCGTGGTAAGAGAAATGATAGTGCCATCAAAGAAAATTTAAAAATAACTAAAAAAACCCCACAACAACAAAAATTAAAAATAAACACTGTCTAAGAACTGTTTGTGGGGAGACCATTAATTCTGCATTGCATGTGTTGTGTTTTGGTTTCGCAGGACTTCAGAGCTGAGTTGGGAAGCATGTCACTTTTGTGAATTGTGACTCAGCTAGAGTATAACCTACTTAAAGAGAGTGACTGTCATTTTTGTCATAATTTCTGCCACTGTTGATGTGTCAGTGGTCTTGACATTTACTGGTGCTTTATATATGTTTTTGCATTTGTCTTGTGAAGCTGTATTATTTCCCCCCTTTTTTATAGATAAGGAACTCCAAGAGTAGGAATTTTAATTAATTGTTCTAGGCTATCTGGCTGGTAGAGCCAGCCTTTGAGTCTAGCCTTGACTGTGTTGAGAGCTTGTGGAAGACTTACTTTCCAGTCCAGACAATGAAGCTAAGTAAATGCCGGTTTAATAGACAACCAGCAAGTACTGCATGTCTAGGTAAAATAGAACATTCTATTCATCATGAGAGTGGCGTTTTGAGTAAGAGTACTAGTTTGTGTTCAAATTTTTCAATTATAAAAATCTTTAACATACATTGATGCTGATGGAACATTTATTTTTAATCACACTATTTTAATCACACTATTAATTAAAGTGTTCTTTTTTGTATAAATGAATGGTGAATTATTCAACCACAAAGCTAGCTACCTTTAGTCACCACTGAGTCTTAGGACACATGCTAAAGAGGGGCGAAAGGTTTATATTGTTAGCCTTTATCTGCACTTAACTTATTTAACTGAACACTATAAAAGTTTGCTAAAAGGTTAATCCGAGGTCATTTCAATTTGTCTTTGCTTACTGGCCTGGTGGAAATCACTGTTCCTAAAGGAATAGTGACTCTGAGGGTTAATGTCATAAGACTCTGAGGGTAACGTTTGCAGCCTTGCCAATCCTCAGTGAGAATGTAATGTGTGTGTATGTATACATATATATATATACTACATGTATATATATGTATACATACACACACGTATACAACGAAATAAATATGGGGATACAGAAAAATTTAAACATTGCAATAATGTATTTAGGTAATAGTAGGTTTATAAAAGGTATTTGTATTATATTTATATCTGCCATTGAGTTTACATTTATATTTGCTAATGGGTTGCTTTATCAATGTTTACATGCAGCCTTATTTAATTTATTAAGTTTTTTTGTTTGTTTGTTTTTTGTTTTGTTGTTGTTTTTACATTAGCCTTTTGGTCAACACATGTATTGAGCATCTATTGACTCCTGCGTCACATGGGCTGGGCGATCTCGCTCCTGTTTCAAAGAGATCTCAGTTTAGTGACAAAGACAGGGAAATAAACCAACAAAAGTGGATTCACGGGCTTTGGTAGGATGAGAAGGAACGAGCCTTAACCCTCAGTTGAGTTGAGAATATATGCAGTGGTGGGGGCAAGGGGACTGCTTGGGGAAGACTTTTCAGACAAGCTGAGACTTTCCCCAGCCCTGGAAGGTCGAGAGGAATGAGGTAGGTGGCAGAGGGCATTCCAAACAGAGGCAGCAGCACGTGCCAAATGCTGAAGCAGTGCTGCCTGAGATTAGGACGTACATGATAATTTGGCTCAATTGGAGTGATGGGTGCAGGGGGCGGGTCGTCACTTTCAGACCAGCAGAACCTCAGGCCTCCGGGAAGAACACACCGTTCTTTGCACCGTTCAAACCCTCTGCCGTCCTGGCCTTTCCACTCTCTGGGTGAGCACACAGGCTCCTCCTCTTTCTTTGTAATTAGGTTCCTGGCAGCTTGTGTTTGTGCTACTCCATGGGTCACTACTTGTAACGGACACCCCCCCCCCCCTTCCTGTATGCTTCAGTCACCTCACGTGACACGTGTAGCTTTCAGACCAGTGCTCAGGGCCATCCTTGTAATCCCGGGAACTCACAAAACAGAGAGCACTCAGCATGTATTAACTCAGACATCCTGCTTGGGTAAAAATAAGTAAATAAATAAAAATAATAGTCAGTGAATCTATCAAATAGCTAGAAAACCTACCCACCTACTCCCACGCACCATATACGTTTTCACCTGATACACTAATACTTGGACCACTCAACATTTTAAAAATAGCTATATATATATATATATATATATATATATATATATATACACACACACACACACACAGCTTTATATGTATATATATATATATATATATATATATATATATATACAGCTTTATTAGACCTTTATAATGAAGCTTGCAAGGCTACTGTTTAGATATACATATAAGCTAAATTATATGCAGAGAAAGCCAGTTGGCTGTTGTTGAAAGTTGGGCATACTCTAAGAGTGAAGAAAAACAATATCTCTGAGCTTCAGATCTCCTTTAAGTTATGAAGTTCACCATATTCAGCGGGTCCACTTATGTTCTGTGGAGTTGCGTGACCTGGGTCTATGTTGGCCTCAGTTTATGCTGATGAATTAAAGATTCAGGTTTTTACATGTGAACTCCAACGTACAACATTGGCATACTAGTGTTCTGGACAGGTGATGATGAATGTTATGGGCAGGATGGCCATTAAGAAGAGCATTGACTTTGAAAGTTATATACGTTAGCCTCCCAGTTTTAACACCTGAGTAGGTTACTTAACTCTTCTAAGCCTAAGTATTCTTGAATATTCAGTGGCGATAATACCTGTTCTTTCTTGATAACCCTGGGACACTATGAGCATGAGATGATATATACCTATGTGTGTCTTGGAAAGTATAAAATGCTGTATAAATTAGATTGGATGTGAAGGTCAGATGCTTAGGGAAACTACAGATCTGTATTTGATATTCTGTAGTCACTACTGGGTATTTGAGTAGATGAAAGGTGAGGACAAAATAATTAGCATGAACACAGCTAAGAAATCATGGCTGATGGGAGGGGAGCCCTCTGTCTGGGCAAGCAAACTAGATTTTTGAAGATAATAGCTTTGAATGAAAAATGAGAGGTTTGCTATCATCCACAATAACAAGTGTCTGAATTGTTCATCACACAGTAGTAGACACACAATGTGTTTGTTCTTCCAGAGTTCTGAGGGCAGCTCACAAAGGAATCATTACACACCATGTAGTTCAACATTGGACAACCCCCAAAAGAGTGAATACCTCAAAGCATTTAACAGACTGACTTTGAAGAAACTTGTTTATTTTTTCAAGCATGTAGTTCTTGGGTGAACAGTTTTCCTCTCTAATTATCTGAGTTGTATGTACCCCCTTTCTCCCAACTTATTGTGAATACTTCATGTAGGTAGCCACTGAAGGCTTGCACATAAATTGGAAAAAGATGCATAATTGTCCAGTAATAAATATATGGCGTTGTGGGGGGATGACACTGGAGGAAAATGAATGAAATACTAGGAAAGACTGATGTGGCATGCAGACAAAACAAAAGAAAAAAGATGAAGCAAGATTGAGGTTTTTAAGAGGAAACTGAAGGAACAGGTAAAGGAAATCAACAAGAAAGTTACTTGGAATCAACAGGAAAGGGACTTCTGAGGAAAGATTTCTGGGTGTAGACCAAGAAGCAAAAGCATCATGTGATGGGGGGTACTCTTTAGGGAATATTTTTATTTCAAACTTAATTTTATATCCCAACTTATAAGGAGAAAAGATCTTCTTTCCTTAAGGGCTCTCTTGAACTAAATTAGAGTATAAATAGTTAGATGGTCTAAACATGTATACAAAGCTGAGTTCTGTTTGTTTGTTTATATATTTATTTATTTAAGAAAAAAATTAAGTGCACTACATGCCCAGCGTGAGGCTTGAACTCATGACCCCAAAATCAAGAGTTTCATGCTCTATGAAATGAGCCGACCAGGTGTCCCTAAGAGTTGAATTCTGAAACGGTATTCGTGTAGCAGCCAATTGTCTAATCGCAAGCTTATGACCTACCACAGTATTGTTTTTTTGTGTTTGTTCGTTCGTTTGTTTGTTTGTTTTTATTCTCTAAACATCAGAATGTTTGTAGGTATATATCAGACTAAGTTTCTGTTAAAGTTGTAATGAAGGAGGTAATAAATATGCAAGTCGGGGCGGGGGTACAGCAGGGATGTATGTTCATTATACCTCTCCCGTGGTGAAAACAAGTAGTGCTTTTGGCCAAACTGGGGGCCTCTCTATGGTCCCTCCATGGTTTGACATGCATTTAAACTATTGTAACCTCTTAAGGCTGATTAATCTGTAATACCCGTATACATTATAACCATGTTTGAATTTCCTGTTGATATTTACCAAAAAGAGATTTAAGAGGGAGTATTGTTTAGAAGAGAGGTTCCTGTTGGAAAGCTTATTGAGCTATTACAGGCGTGGGTTGTCAGGTTTCTGCTTTTCCTCTGCTAGTTTAATCTTGAACGCTCATTTGTCTCTTCTCCCGCTGTTATCACCATGGACTCTTAAAGTTTCTTTAACAATTGATTTATTCTTTTTTGTCTTTTGAAGAATGTCATTACTTCTGTGACATTGTCAGTTAACCCATTACTAAGAAAGAGTTAAAATAAAATATGTGACTTCAGACAGAGTATTAATGCTCACGTTTATGGATGACGTACATCGCCTTTTGGGAAAAAGAAATAAGAAGCTCACAAATGGAGAATGACCCAGTACTATTGAAATGAATAACTCAGTATGTTCTCTGTGTTACTTGTTATTAAATAGCAGAGCTAGGGGCGCCTGGGTGGCGCAGTCGGTTAAGCGTCCGAGTTCAGCCAGGTCACGATCTCGCGGTCTGTGAGTTCGAGCCCCGCGTCAGGCTCTGGGTTGATGGCTCGGAGCCTGGAGCCTGTTTCCGATTCTGTGTCTCCCTCTCTCTCTGCCCCTCCCCCATTCATGCTCTGTCTCTCTCTGTCCCAAAAATAAAAATAAAAAACGTTGAAAAAAAAAAAATTAAAAAAAAAAAAAATAGCAGAGCTAGAGGGAGTCTTCCTGTCAAGGTAACAGACTTTTAAGTAAACAATTGGCACATAGGCATGCCTAAATCAGATTTTCACACCTACACTAAACAATGATGCTGCTAAATGTTTATGGTGGTCCTCTTCCTCACATTTTATGAATATATGATCTAATGGATGTTTGGATAGAGAAATAAGTTTTTTAAGAGTAGGTCATATGGCTTTGTATTAGGATGAATATTATGTATATATACCTACAAAAATTCTTACGGAGCATCATCACTTAGGATATTTCTAGCTGCCGATGCTAGAAGACTCAATTGATGGCTTAATTATTAAATTTATTGTCTCATGTAAAGAGCAGTCTAGAGTTAGGGTATCTTCAGGCTTCCTTGATTCAAGGGCTCAGTGACATCATCACCAGGGTTTTAAAATCTTTTTTGCCTATCATCCTTAGCCTGTAGACTTTAGTTAGACCTTAGGCTTGTCCCAGCATCACCTCCCCACATAGCCGGGTGCAGGACACAGGAAAGGGAAGCTTCTCCACGACTGTGTCTTATTGCAGTTTCCACTTCATTGGCCAGAATTGGGTCTCATTACTCTGCCTAGAAAAGTGGCTAGCCAACTAGCAATGGGACCACCGTTAATTGTGTTAGTTCATTTGTGATTTCACCACTGGGCTGGGAAAGTGTTCAGCCTCTGCTGAAGGACCTGGTCACTTTGGGGAGGAAGAATAAAATAAAGATTCTGTTAACAGAGTATAGTGAGTGTAGGATGGCAGTTGGGTTATTAACAGAGTTGTATCTGCCAAATATCAATTCACGAGATTTTATAACATTGCTAAATAAGAAAAACTACCTTATTTTTTAACACAGAATGTAAAAAAAAAAAAAAAAAAAAAAAAAAAAAAAAGGATCTGAGTAAAACCGGAAGTCTTGTAAGAACAGTCATTAAGGATGAATGAAATAGCAGTTACGCTTTTGGTCTCCTAAGAACAGTCATTGCAAGATAGTTTGGCATTTTATGACAGACAAGTGAAGTGTCTAAAAAACCGTACCCCCCAAATATTCTTGCATCTATCGTTATGATGTAGATGTTTTATCTTATTGATAGTTTTGTCAATAGTTTTCTGTAGGAGACTTTGCTATAAGTTACTCTTGATTGATTGATCTTATGTAACCTCCTCCTGCTTCTTATCCCCATCGAAGTGTCTCTTTCCTCTCCACCCGCCACCTCCAAGTCTCATTTCCTGCCAAACCTGCCGTAGCTTGGCTTTTGCGGTACAAAATTTTAATAATTTAACAAGCATTCTAGGTGATAATTATCAACCCAGGAGTTGTGAACTGTAACGCAAGATTAAATCTGTTAGTTCAAGTGTGCTAGGTTACCTAAGAAGAATTTCCACAATTATTTTGTTATATGGGAAGTTGAACATAAGAAATATAGAGGTCTAAATCTTATTACACAAAATGAAGTGGCAGCAATTTGACACTAGAGGATGATGTTTGTATTTTTATATGCTATCCGTATTTCAATTGTTAGAGTTAAATTTTTTTTAATGTTTATATATTTGGGGGAGACAGAGAGACAGCATGTGTCGGGGAGGAGCAGAGAGAGAGAAAGACAGAATCTGAAGCAGGCTCCAGGCTCCGAGCTGTCAGCACAGAGCCCAACTCAGGGCTCGAACCCACAAAGCGCGGGATCGTGACCTGGGCCGAAGTTGCATGCTCAACTAACTGAGCCACCCAGGCGCCCCTGGAAAGCTTCTTTGCTGAGAGGTTTGCCTTCGCCAATCCTGAACTCCCAGCAAGTTGAGGCCTACAGATCCCATCATTCTTGTCTAAGAAATCATTGATAAGATTCTACATTTGTAGAATCCGTTAGGTGATTTAGTGTGTTTTATGACACCAAGGTAATAATTTTGTGCAAGTACATATGTAAAATCACTTTCACATAAAGTATTTGCTGCAGAGAATTTAGGTTCCCTCTTTGCTAAGCCTTGGCATGCCTGCATTTGAGGTTTGGATCAGATAAGCATCTCTTTAGCCTCTAACATGAAAGTGCTTGTCAAACTCCGCACAGGTTTTCAGAGTTAAATCTGTGGGTTCTTTTTCATCTTTTGAGAGCATTGGAACTTTTAAAGTAATCTAAAGCAGACATTATGTTGCTTAGACAGAAGAAAACCATCTGTCATAGTTGTTTTCTAAATACAAACACAAACTTACACTCCGTAGATGACAGACGTCTGGTATGAAAAATTATATCCATAAAAATATATGTATATATTTAAATCAGCTGCAGAAACAAATATTTAGGCCCAATAAAAATAATAGCATAGTGAATTTATATATTCCTAACTATATATGAACTTCAAATAATTATTACGGTCTTTGATTTCATGACCTATTCTTATTACATGGAAAAGGGGAAAAAATAAGTATGAAATTTTCAAACTTCACAAATGTTAAAGACACATTATTTTAGCTGATTTTATCTAATTAATATGAAGTGAGTAAATGTGACATTGTCATGGAATCTATATTGGAATGTAAAAAAACCCCACATGAGAACTAGGGATTATTCACTAAACTCTGAGACTAATTCATTTGTGGTTGTTTATAGAGATAAAAGTTTTGATCTGTATTTCTTTATGGATGCCAAGACTGAATATTGACTAGAGCCAAGAACTTAAAACTTGCAAGAATGGGTGACTCAGTCGGTTGAGTGTCCGACTTTCGGCTCGGGTCATGATCTCATGGTTCGTGGGTTCAAGCCCCACGTTGGGGTCTGTGCTGACAGCTCAGAGCCTGGAGCCTGCTTCAAATTCTGTGTCTCTCCCTCTCTCCACCCCTCCCCCACTCATGCTGTCTCTCTCTCTCTCTCTCTCTCTCTCTCTCAAATGTAACATTAAAAAAAATTTTAAGTTGAAAGAATGGGACTAAAAATGAAAAAAAAAACCCACAAAAATTAAACAACTACCTATGCAAGTAATAACTCTAAGTTATTGTATAAAATAAAAATTAGAAAAAGAAATTAAAGGGCAAAAGTGAGGAATTTACCAGCATAATGATTGACTGTATCAGTTACTTTATCTTATGGAAATAAAAATTAAGTCTGAAATAGACTGGATGCCATGTTACAATATGTTTATCATTGTTGAAAAAGAGGATTGAAACTTGATCCATTGTGGAATAGACTCAAATATTCATTAATCTGTTTATTTCATAAAATGCTTTCCACCTAACTAGTTTCCTAATGTGTATGCGGTATGGGTGTACTTGGATATTAACAAATTGAATTTCATGTGTTTTTAATTAAATGTTAAAATTTCTTTTTTCATGGTTGTAAATAATTACCACGTCAGTGAACAGATATTTAAATGGAAACGTTGAGAAGGTATTTATGTGGACAAATAAAAAGAGAAGCCAATTGAAATTTCTGATTACTTTTATTTCTGTAATCTTTTATGTAGAAAGTATTGAAGAGGCAATATATCTGGTGGTTATTTTACTTTTTTAAATACAGACCCTCCTTTCACTGGTTATAGTTAGTTTTGTTATTGACTATTTAAAGTATTACATGTTAGAAAGAGAAATGGCTGGAAACTCTTCTCTGTGTCAGATTTACCTCTAGTGTGGTGAAATCTAACTGCCTCCCAGGCTAGGTTCTGTGTGATCTGTTAGCAGCAAGATACTTCAGGAAAAAGGCACATTCTTCATTACCAGTCCACGGAGTTTCTGCATGAGGACTTAGAAACCAGAGAAGGTCTTTCCCACAAACCTAGACTAGTGCCTAGATATGGGGTCTGTTTCTTGTCTCTTTTACCTTGGGATCAGCCATGAACTCCGCCTTACGGATTATCATCATAGCTGAGCAAGAAGGAAGTCCGATGAGAAGATAGGAAGTGCCTTTCACAGATGAAAGCTACCCTTGCAGTGTTTGCCTTCCCACAGGTTTCCTCTTGATCTTGTTTAGTTTTCCTTCTCAGAAGCAATCTCCAGGTAGGATATGACCTTAAAGAAGGGAAGGGATCTTTAGGGACTCACAGAAGAATACATGCCTTTAATCTTCGGCTGAAAATCAGGGTGGATTAATTCTAAATGGCCTGTGGAGATGGAGATCCTTCACTTCCCCTCAGGATTAGAGTGGGTACTATTTGCCAAAGGTGACCCTTACCTTGTGAGTGTGCTAGGACTCAGGTCCGATGCTTATAGCAAGGGGTGAAGGCCAGTTAAGAAGTGGCACAGAATTTTTACTTTGCACATTACTGGAGGCTTTGAAGGAACTAAATTTATTTCAGGAAAGGAAAAATAATGTGTTATTATTGAAAATCAAAGCAGTGAAAATCTGCATGTTCTATCTAGTAGCTAGAAAATGCTCATGAGTCATGTTTTAGAATATTGGAATTTCTGGTAAAATACCCCCATTGTTTGTATAAAGCTTCAACAGAGATCTGATAAGCAGCTGTGTTCTTTTTTATTAATGTACTATATTTGCTAGTGACACCCTGTTGTTTTATTTTTCATGCTTTTGAAGTATTCATTTTTGTTACCTTTGTCACTGTTAGGGAGATTCAAGAAAGTAAGCAACTTAACAGAGGCAACAAGGAATTGGAATCTAAAACACTTTGCTTTTCCCAACCTGGCTTTGCTAGAAAGGATTGGGGGACTGATTTCGTGTCTTGGTAGATCATTTGTTTATTTATAGATGTAAAAGTAGTTTTTCAAAATGCCTTGTGGAGATAACAAAAATTGTTAGTTACTCTTATCAACCATCAAGGACAAACCTTTCCTTATTGTGATATCCAAAGAGAGAATGATTTAAGGATTTAATTTTGTTGCGGTTTTCAAAGTAAAACTTTCAGGGCTCGTCAAGACTTTTCGGTGTAGAGCAGTAAGGAAGCCTCCAAGAGGAAGAAGAATGGGAAATTAGGGAACTGGTTTTTAAGCAGATACTGTACATAGGTCACCCTATAAGGAAGTGGATATTATCCACATTTACGGATGAATTATCTGGGGCACAGGAATGTAAATTAGTCATGATCACATAACTAGCACACGGTTGGGAAGGTTCAAAATCAGACATATTTCAATCATTTAGGACCTATGAGGTGTCAAGTTCTTTGTTAATCTTTGGAAATGCAAAGATTAATTAGACATAGGAATGCTTGAATAGGAATCCCTTCGAGTGGTAAAGTGAAGTGTTCTCTAATTCTAAAGTTGTAGCTCTGTTTGTTTACTAGAGAATAGTGCTGCAGGTGGCAAGTGCAGACTGTATCAAGACTGTTTGAGCGGGAGTGGGAGCAAGAAAACCTTTGAATACTAGACCAGTGATTTTGTGTTCCTTCATTCTGCACTGGGAAGCCATAAATGTTTTTGAGCAAAGGAATTACATAATCTCAACCAATTTTGCCAATTACAATATTTAAAATCCTTCTCGTGTTGAATTTTATTGGCAATAAAATTCAGTTTGCCATATTCCAGTTGTATCTTACTTTTCTCAATCATATCATGACCCCTAGGCACAAAATGATTGGATTAGGCTGGACTTGACAGCCCCTTGCTCATATCCCCCCTCAGTGAATCTCGATTTTGCCTCCTCTCCTTTCACAGATAGCCATTTATCTATCCTACCCATCCATCCACTTACTAACTTCACAAATACTTATTAAGTGATTTCCACATGCAAGGTCCTGTGGTAAGCCCTGGAGTATGATGGTGAATAAGGTAAACTTAGTCCTGTACCTAGGGAATTTACCTTCTAATTGGGTAGGCAAAAAGCAGACAATGAATTAGTTTAATTGCGTTTATTATATGTGCTATGGAAGACATGTATAGGATGTTGCGAGAACATATTACAGGGCATCCTCTCCTAACATGGTAAGTGAGAGAAAGACATCATGAGCAAATGACATTTGTACTGAGATATAAAGGGTGAACAGAATTAAGCCAAAAAAAAAAAAGGGTATAGATTATGGTATTGAGATTGGTTGGAGATACCAAAAAGGATGATCTTAGAAGAGGAAGCCACATATTCTGTTTTATTCCACTTTTACCTCTTCTGAATTTTTTAGCACTTTAGTGTTTGTACCAGACATTTGGATTTTATTGAATAAAAATATAGTGTATTGTGCTTTGCCTTATTATTTCATGAGTGTACATTCCTAGAATATTGGAATTTGTCTTTTAACAGCCACAGTGCCTTGAATAGTGCTTTACATATATTATTTGTTCAGTTGATAACCTGATATAAGAATAGTTTTTGCAAATTTGTGGGACAGAATTAAGAAGGAAGACAAATTTTTATAAAAATAACCTGTACAGGGGCGCCTGGGTGGCTCAGTCGGTTAAGCGTCTGACTTCAGCTCAGGTCACGATCACGGTCCGTGAGTTCGAGCCCCGCGCCGGGCTCTGGGCTGATGGCTCAGAGCCTGGAGCCTGCTTCCGATTCTGTGTCTCCCTCTCTCTCTGCCCCTCCCCAGTTCATGCTCTGTCTCTCTCTGTCCCAAAAATAAATAAACGTTAAAAAAAATAAAAATAACCTGAACAAGCATCACTTATCTCATTATAATTTCAAAATCTACCCAGAATAATTTAGTTCCGGTCATTTGAAGGTGCCCCTTCAAATTGTCATCAGTAATTTTTAGATTAAAAGAGAACAGCGTTGAAAATGAAATTATGTCTTGCTTACCTAGAAAGCTATATCATTATTAGGTGATACTGAAGTTATTAATTTGAGATGTTTAGATAAATGGACTACGCTGTTTTAGATTACATATTGTTTTTGATTGTTGAAAAGCAGAGTATAGATATATTGATTTTTGTTAATTGAACATCTGTTTCTTAGCTTCTATCTTATGAGAGGGAAGGGTTGTGCTTAGGAACTATGCTGCCATTTTTTGTTTTGAGGGTATTTTAGTAAATGAAAAGAAAGTATTAACAATGAGAAAAACTCCAAAGTTTCACAGTTTTAGTAAAGATGCTTTTAGCATAATATGAAAAATAAGCTATATTTTGAAGCATTCACTGCTATAAAATTCTTGCCAGAAATCCTATATTATGAAGAAGGGACTGATGTTATAATTTCATATTTAAAAAAGAATTAAGCAGAGGAATAAGAAACCCTGGTAACCAAGATTCTTTGCAATATGCACAGTGACTAAAGTTTTTATAGACCTCCTCAACCTTGTCCCTCTTACTGTGGTATGTAAATCGTGCCTCCTCAGAGTCTTGTGTAATTTTCTGTGATTCAGTTTTCTCATCTATCAGGTGGGGGATTAAATGGTCCCAGTTCAAAGCTGTGTTGAGAAGAGTAGAAAGAATAAGTTATCTGACATTTGCTTTGGGATTCCCCCCCCCCATATTTTTATGATTTAAAGTCATTTGTGATTTTAAATGATTAGGAATAGAGTTTCTTTTATTAAGTGCGATGGACACAGGGAAACTTCATCTACTTATTCAGGTCATTGCTTTGTTTGTGTTTTTCTTCTAGCACAACAAAATATTTGTGTTTGATTCTGTTTCTGTTCCAACAGATGCTTCCTCTGGAGCATCTGTCATTCTTAGGTTGAATCTCCATTCTTTGTGTTCTCTGTTAACTTTTCCCACATCTCAGGGTTAATGGACCCTCGGCATTTCATTTGTAATATTAAACAGTTTTCAAATTCTTTCTTAAAGTTTTCTGTGCTAAGTCACTTTTGAGATACATTTTCTCTTCTGATTTGTCAGGATATTACCTTTGGCTTGTGTGTGTGTGTGTGTGTGTGTGTGTGTGTGTGTGTGTGTGTATATTTTTTAAGTCTCCATTTACCTTGTTTGAATGAAGAGACATCTGGTGAGTCCTGGGGTCACTAACAGATAGAATGTGTGGACTTCCTTTTAATGGCTCATCATCCACTCGAATGATGGTCATATTCTCTCATCGGTTCTCAAACGAGAGGGAAGGTTGATATGCTTAGACCCAGAACTTTCCAGTGAGGTGAGGGATCTTCATTGCTCACATTCTGTTTTTCTGATGAAAAGGAGGACATTATGAACGTCTATAAATCCCGCTACGTGCAGGTAATGGGGGTATTCTTGAAGGTACCCTGACCTTAACAGTCACCTCCACTGCATTTTGAATACCTGCCATCTCTCCTTTCTACTCGCACTCATGCATTGTTTTCGTTTTGCTTTCTAATCATTGCACTATCTGAACGGTCATACATATTAAAAGGCTATGTATACACATAAAATGTTTCTGGGCATTTCAAAAATAAGTTATAAAATAGAGGAATGTTTATTTAGTCTGACATAAATTCAGTGTTTTTGGCTAAGAGACAGGTGAAGGGGAAGAGGCAGGATCTTTCTTCCTCCCCTTTTTTTATTCCAGATGGATTGCCCTTTTTTGTTTCTTAAACTAAATCGTAGCTAAGCTGCTGATTTACTTTTCATTTCACCTGCTTTGACCATATCATTTTGTGGAAATTCTCCCCAGATTGTGTAAGATCTGTTTTGTTAGGCATAGTTTTCAGTTGTATTTCAGTTTTTTTCTTTTCCAGGATTAATCTCAGAAGCCACTTTAAGGTCATTCTTATGTTTGAGTTTTCAAAGCTGTATATTTAATACATATTTTAAATATTCAAATAAATATTGATACACAGCCTATGGTTCTATAATATTTTACTTAAATTTTTTTAATGTTTATTTTTGAGGGAGGGAGGAAGGGGGAGAGAGAGAGAGAGAGAGAGAGAGAGAGAGAGAGAGAGAGAGAGAGAACTTGCGGGGGAGGGGCAGAGAGAGAGGGAGATGCAGAATCTGAAGGAGGCTCCAGGCTCTGAGCTGTCAGCACAGAGCCCGACGCAGGACTTGAACTTGAACTCACGAACCACGAGATCATGACCTGAGCTGAAGTCGGATGCTTAACCAACTGAGCTACCCAAGCTCCCTTATAATATTTTACTTTTTAAATTATTTGAAGATGACAGTCTTTATGGTATATATTAATATTTCTTTACTTGTTAATTATAGTTAAGACAGTTTATTAACTATATAATACATGGTGTACTTCGTTGTCACATTTTGTGAACATCTTATAGTCTTTTTTTGTTTTATTTATTTTTGAGAGGTGGAGAGAGAAAGTGTGCACATGCACACGGGGGGGAGGAGCAGAGAGAGAGGGAGAGAGAGAATCTCAAGTAGGCTTTGTACTGTCAGCACAGAGCCCAACGCAGGGCTTAAACTCTTGAACTGTGAGATCATGACCTCAGCTGAAGTCAAGAGTCAGACGCTCAACTGACTGAGCCACCCAGGAGCTGCAACATCTCGTAATCCAATGCCCCATGTCAAAGCTAATGCCCAAAAGGCTGTTAGGCTAGATATTTTAACATGGAAGGTACTTTATGTCTGGTATTAGGCCATGCTATGTTCTGGTCAGTCCTATAAATCTCCTGAGAACCACTGCTGTAAATGATGATATATGCATATGTAACAATAAACACCAAATTTTTTTATAGTTGCTATTTGTGGGTGAGTCTGGGCCTCCAGTATGTTAATTAGGAATGAGCTGTTGCAGACAATTTAGTAAATAACAAAAAGTCTTTGGATCACAGGGACTTGAGAATCTTGTAGTTGCTCCTTTACATAGAGGACTATCTTTTGCTCAAAGAAGATATGTTTCATTTTTTTTAATGAGGTAACAAGAGCTATCCATTTTATGCTTTCTGCAAATGTATATTAAGAGCATAGTAAGTCCAAAGAGTGTTTGAAGACTTTGATATAAAATAATGAACAAATCAGCCACTGTTCCCTCTTCATGACCCTATAGCCTTTATCTCAAACTTGGCCACACTTTCACAATTTTTACAAAATCATATTTGCCTGTGGCACTATTCACTAAGTATTTTTTCTTACATTGAGAAAGTTTTTTTTTCTTAAATAAAGTTTTAAGAGAAGCTGCAGGAAATGCCCATGGAAGCAAAATATAGTTTTTATATATGCAATATCTCTTGAAGTGAATTATCCACTATTAAGATAAAGAAAGACCATGCCCTTTTTATGTACTAGCCAAAATTATATTAAGGACCACTAGTTACCACACTTTTAGAAACAGTGACCAGAGTAAAGATTCTGAACTGAGCAGCCTGGAGGGGCTAGCTGTCCTCATCACTTTGGGGGTGGGAGGTCGGGAGATGAGTGCAATGGACAAACTGCTTGTCCTCAACCTGTTCCTAGGGAGTTACTAATATTGATGAGTAAAAAGTCATTGGACAAAGCCAGCTTTGGAAAGGGAGCATTCACAATAAATAGTCAATGCTTTGTGTTTTTGTAAATCTTGTTGTGCATTTTGCATTGTATATGTGCTTTCAGTGTAAGAGTTTTTTAAAAAGACTAATAGTACAAATGACTTGTGTAATTCATAGCAATCCTGAAATGCATGTGTACTTAAATGCTTATTGTGTGCAGAAGTATTTTCTTATCAAAGATCAAATGATTTGAAATTTTATATTCAGTGGCATTAATGTGGAACGTTGAAAGGAAAACATAGTAAGATATATTTTGTGGCTTTAACTGATTTTCAGTCTAGTTAAGAGATAAAACCTAAACATATCCTGAAAGCCTTTAAGCTTAAACTGCAAAATGTGTGAGTCTGACAGATGTGCCTCAGGAGTTCAGATGGGGTGAGATCATTGTGTGCTATATAGGTCCAGGGGCTTTGTGCAAGAAGTCAGACTCTGGCCAGCCCTTTGAAGCTTTGAGTCAACAGGGTATTCCAATTGGAGTGCATCAAAGCGATACCACCAATAATGTTTAGTAATGTATGTGCTAGAAAAAACAAATCCTTCATCAGTTTTTTTGGATTTGAAGATCTAGTCTTGTTTGAATTTCTTCTAAGCCATAGACGCATGCTCTGGTTACCCAGAAATTCACACCTGTGGCATATTGTTTTGCATATGGGTTTACTGATGTGTGTGTGTGTGTGTATGTACAAATAAATTTCACTATATTATCATATATGATACAAGCACAGTAAATGCAACTCTTGCATTAAAGTGGTCCAGTTAGAACCAGAGTGGGCAAAACTATTACTTTTAATCAACAGTGGTAAATTAAAGAGTTTTAGTGATGGTATATTATATGTGGTTTTTCTTAAGTGGTTTATTTTTGTAACCTTAGGTTACATTTTTTTGTTATTTATGCTTTAGTTTATTACATATTTTTAAAGTGCCATTGAATTACTCAGAACCGAAAGAGTGTAGACTTATTAGAAAAACTGAGAAATAGCCTTCAGACTTACGTAATAGATGGTAGTACAAATTTTAGGTGTGAAATCAGTGTATCCTTGGATGTCACCTGTATCTTTCTGTATATAACACATGATCAGTATTTCAGTGTTTATTTAAAATAATACTTAAGTGTTACAACCTAGTCTATAAGTTTCATAAATCATCCATAGAATTCACTTAATTTGAAATAATGTTTAAAATAGTTCTTATTTAAGCTTGGGTCTAAAGTACTTAAGCAGTATATTCTAAGCAGCATAATAAATGATTTTCCTGGATTCTGTCTTTAACTCATTTTCATTTGTATTTAGTATTGTGAACATAGTTTATATTAATCCATATGCAAAAACATTAGGATGTCCATACTGAGCAAAGACAATTGAAAGCTTTAAAATAGTTGAAGGTGGTTACAGGTGAGATCTCTTATCCATGGTCCATTAAAAACGTAAATATCTTCATTCATTTTTATTTTATTTTTTTATTATACCTGCATCATCCCTTATCTTCAGTCAAATTTGTAAGTCAGAAACTTGGAATGACACATTAAAGTTTTGGTTACACTCACTGGATCCTTGTGATTGCTTGTTTTGCTGATTTCCAGTCTTTGCCTGAAAAATAGTTTTAAATCTAATCCTTTTTAGACATGTTCATCTATATATTGACTGGATTTTTTTCAGTTTCTTCCATTTGTCTCTTTTTTTTAGTGCTAATATTTGCAAGGCATTTCTTATACCACTTTCCATCATATGCTGATTAAAACCCCTACGTTGGTATCTGTGTAAGAGATGCCTACAAGGTAAGCAGTTAATAGTAAAGGATAGTGGCCTTTTTCTTCCCACTGTGGTGTTCTTTGCACCATACATTATACACAAAACAGCTCTTGCTTGCGAGCAGCCATTTTGTTTATCTATGGGATTTTCCCTCCACAAATTTACTTCTGGTATTTTGAATCATTCAGCATTCAGTGTTTTCTATTATCTTTTCACCACTAGTTTTTCCTTTGTACAGTTTCTTTAATAAATTTTCCAACAGTTTTACAAAGCATCGTTTTTTTTTTGTCATATAATGATAGCAAGGTATAACATACAAGTAAATGGCAATATAATTGGGTTAAACTTTGGATTACTGTGCGAACATGTGCTGGTGAGAAAACGTACTTAGTTAGCTTTAGGAAATGGCTCTGTATTAAAAGGATTTCTTAATCTGCGTGGTGTTTATGTATCAACTTCATAGGGATTGAGCATTCTTTTGAAGCATTCATTCTGTATCTCATTAAAAAACTAAATCTTGGATTAATAAGCCTCGTGGAAACAACTTTGCAATATCAATGTATTTATAGATGACGAGGATGAAAGCCATTTAAATGCAGCAAAGATAACACCTTCTTCAAGAAGGTTATGGAGAAGAGTTAATTTCACAGGAACCACATACTCAAAAGGAAACTTTCTTAGAAGTAGAAGACAATAATATGTCATGTGCTCATCTTTTCATTCAAGATTTAAGACAGAAACTTTTTTTTTAAGTTCACTTCAGCCTTGCGGTATAACATATATAGTATATATGTTATATATAGTATATATGTTATATATAGTATAACACTATGACATACTGTCTGTCTTGAAACGCTTGAAACTTTAAAGTTCTAATGAGATTCCCTTGGGTAAGATAAATGTATAGGAGGGTGGAGAAGAAAAAGAAAATTCTATTATGGTAAAGGAAGAGGAAAAAAAAAAAGACTTGTTAATGTGTGATAAATGTGTAGAAAGAAGTGAAGAGAAGAATAGGTAGAGGCATGAAATGGGGAAGTAAGTCCATCAATTTTGTTTAGTAGACTCAATTTATTACTGGCTGCTGGCTATGATTTCAGCCCTTTTTGTGTCCTCATAATGTAAGACAGGATTACAGAATCAAAAAACAGTTAAGACAAACAGTCCATTATATAGTGACAGTTAAGGCATAGCATTAGATAGATAGGAATATATTAATTCAACAAATATACATTGTGTACCTCCTTTTGGCGATGTACTGTTATAGTTATTGGGAATGCAACAAAATACATGTGAGATCCGTGTTTTCAAGGAACTTATCTTCTGGAAGGGCGAGAAGGGCAATAAAGCAAACATATGTTAGGTAAGATGATTTCAGAGAGTTTTAAGTACTAAGGGAAAACAAAGTGGTGTGATGAAGAGTGGGTGATAAATATAATGAAAAAACTATCCTGCTCACAACAACTACAAAATCGCTACATTGTAATTCATCTTAAAAAAATAAAAGATGTGGAAGATGTTTGTGAGGTTAATTAAAACTCAGGGTGCCTGGGTAGCTCAGTGGTTTAGTGTCTGATTCTTGAATTTGGCTCAGTTCATAATCTCAGAGTTCCTAAGATGTGGCTCCGCGCTGCTGAAGGCAGGGAGCCTGTTTGGGACTCCCTCTCTGTCTCTCTTTCTCTCTGTCTCTCTCTCTCTGCCCCTCCCATGTGGGTTGAGTGCGCATGGTCTGTCTCCCTCTCTCAAAATAAGTAAACATTTTTTTTTAAAGATAAAACTCTACTGAAATTGAAGCTGAAGAATTGCTTAAAGGCTGTGAATGTGACTTAAAGTAGGGTGGTGTCTCTTTTGGTGATAGGTAAGAGAACCACAATTTAGAACATTTTAACATCTGATGGTTTTGAGGAATATGGCATAGATTACTTTTTCTGCTGTGCATTTGTTACCTTTCGTTTTGGCTTTGGGATGTTGTCACAAAATAAATGGGCAGAGGAATACCATGCTTACTGGTGGGGAAGGTAAGATTATAGCTTTGTAAAATATCCCCCAAATAATTTTATAAATTAAACATAATTTCAATGAAATTCTGTAAGAATTTCATGGACTCTGATCTGCTCATCTGAAAACTGATGTAGAAAAGCAAAGGCCATAAGTAGTCAAGGCGTTAAAGCTTATTATAAAGATATAATAATTAAATGGTGTTTTTGTACAAGAATAGGTAAAGAATACAGTGAAAAAGAATAAAAAGATCAGAAATTGATTCACAGATGTATAGCATTTTAATATATTAGACAAAGAATGGGGAAAGTCCGAACTGTATAAAATGTGATGTTTAGATTGGCCCATCCAAATGTGAAAATGTAAAAAATTAAATAGGACTCACATCATAAATATTTTTTTAAATATTCCAGGTGAAATATAAAAGAATAACTTTTTGACATTTTAAGTTATAGTTTCTTAAAGAAGACACAAACGACTCACAATTTGGATATTAAAATTAAACTTTTACGTGTATGTGCATGACAAAAACCATACCACAGTTAAAAAAAAAAAAAAAAAAAAAAGAACCAGCCTTCCTTTCGTTTTGTTCACTTGAAAATTTAGTCCAATAAAATCAGGCATGGATAAGCATATTTAGTGATACATGTTTACTTCCTATGTTTATTCCTTAAGGAAGTATGAGATTTTCAGCATTCATTTTAATACAGAATATCTGTTTCACTTCAAGATAGGTCTGAGTAGTACACAGACACTGTTGCTTGAAGATGACGAAACTCAGAAGGCTAGAAAACTGAGTATTAAAGGGGAAGATTGCAATTTGAGCAGACTGAATAGTCTGTATGGAAGATGGTTGCATTAAGTAATATGTACTGGGCACTGGCCATGTGCCAGACCATGTTTTATTTAAAATGCATCTCAGGGGCGCCTGGGTGGCTCAGTTGGTTGAGCGGCCGACTTCGGCTCAGGTCACGATCTCGCGGTCCGTGAGTTCGAGCCCCGCGTCGGGCTTTGTGCTGACCGCTCAGAGCCTGGAGCCTGTTTCAGATTCTGTGTTTCCCTCTCTCTGACCCTCCCCCGTTCATGCCCTGTCTCACTCTGTCTCAAAAATAAATAAAATAAATAAATAAATAAATAAAATAAAATGCATCTCAGTCATATCAAGTTGACCACATAAAATGTCATAAACAAAAGTTCAAGTGAAAATGATGATAGTTTGAGGCTAACTGGCTAGTGAAATGATAATTCCATTAATAGAAATGCAAAAATAAAGCAGAAGAGAATGAGCCCTCATACATGATCCTGAGTTTGGAGTAGGATATATTGATGTGAAGGGCCAGTGAGACATTTGGTAATGTGCTTTTGTGACTTAGGAGATAATTCTGATCTATTGCTACAGATTTAAAGGGCATAGGCTTATGAATGGTATATATTTAAATTCAGGAAGTATTTTAGGTCACCAAAAATTTGAGAGTATAGAAAGAAGACTGAGGATAAAATCTTGGATAAGACCCAACTCCAAGCATGAAAGGATCCAGTGCTGTAGAAGCTAAGATATGTAAGGTAGGAAAGGAACGAGGAAGTAGTGCCAGATAGTGTAATAAAAATGAGGCAGTCAAAAGATTAATCAGTAGCTGTCATGTCTTACCATTGGTAATTGGTGGCTCGCTGATAGAAAACAATTTTAAAATCAGCCTTGAAAACGTGTGTATTGATTATCCGTGTATTGAAAACATAGTTTGCTTCTAATTTTGTGAGAATTATTTTACATTTTTTATTTCCCCTTGGATGTTTTTGTTCATTGTAGAGCATTATTAGTTTGAGCCTCTATCAGATGCACTGACCTGCCCTTTGCATTTTCAATGCCGGTGACAGATAATTCTCAAATAGCAATGTTTGCACACAGGAATCATTTTCAGAACAATTTATTTTTGCAGGGCTGAAATTTTATTTGACTTTAATTTTTTTTTAACATTTATTTATTTTTGAGACAGAGAGAGACAGAGCATGAACAGGGGAGGGTCAGAGAGAGAGGGAGACACAGAATCGGAAACAGGCTCCAGGCTCTGAGCCGTCAGCACAGAGCCCGATGCGGGGCTCGAACCCACGGACAGTGAGATCGTGACCTGAGCCGAAGTCGGACGCTTAACCGACTGAGCCACCCAGGCGCCCCTTTATTTGACTTTAAACTGATAACATGATGGATTAATTTCCAGCTGAACAATTAGTTTTACTTTAGATAAAAAAAAAAATACTTCATTTGAAGTTTCAAAATGCTTTCCTTTCTTTTTAGTGACAGCTATAAGTGTCACTAAAACTCGCAGATGTATGCCATTCATAATATTTAATATACTGCCTTTTTTGTCACAGAACATTTGATCTTCTCACATGACATTACCTTTATCAGTGAATCAGATGATGTGATCTTTTTTGCTTGAATTCTAACGTTCACATTTTTTTTACACTTGCATAGATTCTTAGCACTTTCACTGATTCCTTTGGCTTTATGGTTTCAATTTTAGGAACTCTGTCTAATATAGGGAAAGCATTAAAAGTAGCTATAATCACATGCTTATAAACAACAAGAGAGACAAATCACTTCAAATATGAACCTCATGAGGTTACGGTGAATGCTTTTCAGGTCTCTAAACCTCCTCTAGATTGCCTTGCTGCTTGTGACAGCAGGGTGTGGGAGATTGGATAGATAACTTCACTTGAATGAAGTACACTTGACCTTGGCCATGATGTTAACATACTAGCGTTCTACCACCTGCATCGTCACCAACCACCACCATCTCCTGAAGCAAAAAGAAATCTTAAAGACTGTGAATATGGAGACTTACCATATGCTTTTAAAAGTCACTTAGTTCAAGAAGTAGAAGGGCCACCTAGCAATATTGCTGAGAGCTTTGTAGTTCAAGTAAATAACACTTGAGTCTGTGACTATGAGCCAGGACTCCACTGCAGCAGGCTGGCTCCATGCCTTATGCCCTTAATCCAGTAGACAGTCAGTGAATACTTACTCACCTTGTTATTTAGGCATCGTTCTGAAATCTAATTCTACTTAGAATGTGTTCTTTACACGGGGTCCCTGGGTGGCTCAGTCGGTTGAGTGTCCGACTCTTGATTTCATCTCAGGGTATGATCCCATGTTCAAGCCCCACATTGGGCTCCATGCTGAATGTGCAGCCTGCTTGAGATTCTCTCTGCCCCTCTGCCCCTCCCCTGAATGTGTGCGCATGCTTTCTTTCTCTAAAATAATAAAAAAAGAATGTGCCCTGTATGTGATTTACTAAATATTTCAGCTTAATACACATGCTAAAATATTTTGCTTTTCACTAAAAGATAAACTTTGTAAGTAATCAAATTTTTTAAATTAAAATTTCACCCCTCTTTAGGACTTTTTTTTTTTTTATATTGGACCTTTTATACTGTACTGTTATATTACACTTTTTTATGGGGAGAGGGTACATGAAAAAATAGGAAGGAGATCACAGTTAATGAGTGTCTTTTTCATCCCTCTTACATTCTTCAATAACAGTAGAGAAGTAATGATGATCCCTACATTACATGATCCTGAACCCAATGATGATTTATAATGTTTCCACTGTATCCGTTTTACCATGAATTCCTTGTACTGTACTCACTGAAGGACTGAAAGAGAAACCTACTTACTGCACAATTATCAAGAAAACACTGTTTCAGTTTATAGTGTTGAGTGTAAATGTTAATTACAAATGTGGAACTTAAGTGTGTGTGTGTGTGTGTGTGTGTGTGTGTGCATGAACACACACACACACACACCAAGTTTTTTTAAACTTTCTTTCCTCTTCTTTATGAAATAGAAAATATGGTGAAAGATTTCAATTATATTGTTATAACAGTTCTTTAAGATCCAAACATAACAGCATATGCAATTCTTGTGTTACTGCTTTTCGACCTGAGTGAACAGGCTTTTCTGCTGTTTAAAAAAAAATTGAGGGAAATTTCTAATATTGTCTTAAGTATCTTCTGAAAATGAATCACTATTAATTCAGTCACAAAAGAAGTAGGATCAACTGAGATAGGTGTTGTGCTGTCTGACCCACCTACGTGGATCAGGACAACCACCACCTTTTTTAAAGTCCATGAGCTTCTCCTACTACTCATCCTAGGGGTAGTATTGATGAGAGCATTGAAAGAAAACAGCTTTGTCATCAATCCATTCCTGCAGCTCAGAGCATCTCCCCTGGTGGGACCCACATTTGTTATTTTGTTGTTGTTTTTACTTGGTTCATGATGTCTTGGTCCGGTTAGAAGTGTTCTCCTTGGTAGAGTAGTGGTGATAAAATCTGTCTCACAGCATTGCTGTGAGATAGTTCATGTGAGTGCCTACCAGTTTCTAATCCACTATTAGTGCTCCGAAATTGGCACCTGCTCTTGTCCTTCGCACTTAAAAAGTATGATAGTAAATAAATTCTTGTAAATGTAAGAGTGTAATGAAATTATCTGCTATATTCTTTTATGTATACATTTCTCTTTTTTAAAGTTTATTCATTTATTTTGAGAGAGAGAGAGAGAGAGGGAGAGAGAGAGAACTCACGTGTGTGCATGCAGGGAAAGGGCAGAGAGAAAGAGAGAGAAAGAATCCTAAACAGGCTCTGTGATGACAGCATAGAGCCCTTAGGTGGGACTTGATCTTACAAACCAGTGAGATCATGACCTGAGCTGAAATTGAGAGTTGGACACTTAACCTACTGAGCCACCCAGATGCCCCTGTAAATTTCTTGATAACAAATGTTTAAAATTTCCTTAGATCAGATAATACATTTTTCAGTATGTCAAGAATTCTGCTGTTGTTTTAAATTCCATATTTTAGGTACATTTTTTCTAGAAAATATTTTAAATACGTTTATACAGTTGCATTGGAAGTTTGTGAAATATTGTCATTATTTTTATGTAAAAAAACACAATACCTACCCATATATACACGTATCTAAATTTTTTTCCAGCTCATTCCAAAACTCAAGTTAGTCCTTTATAATGCATTTATTTTTTAATGCCTGATTACTAAATCTGTTACTGTTCTGCACTGATTTTACCGAAGTGGCACTGTTAGCCCACCTGACTCTGGAATAAGAACTCATTGTTTTGCTTTTATAATGGACAAGTTATTTTTGGAGACAGTGTTCTTAACCTTGATTTCATAGATGAAAGGGTTCCTACGTAGTTTTTAGGGGCTGGATGAAATCTATGAAATTGTACGCCATCGTGTGAAAAGTACAATAGCTTGTCTTTAGATATATAATTTTCTGGTTTCAGCACCCATATCTTTCATCAGATGCTCAAAACTTTCTCAACCCATTGGTTTAAAAGGATAAAAACAAAACAAAACAAAAAAACAACCTAGTTCTTGTTTTTAAATACTTGGTTCAGAAGTTTAACATACTTGAGGAATTCTGAAGCCTAGTTTTATAATTGGAGCAATTATAAAAGAACAGAGGATTATAGACATTATTTAGCAAATCATGTCAAGGTTTGTTTTTGTCTCGGAAACTTCCTACATTATTATATTCTTCTGTCGAGATCATCCTGCTGGCATGCCCTTTACCATAATGGTGCTACTGTATTACTCTACCATACCGTTACCCTTTATACCTGTCATCTGGCACAGAAAATTTAAAGCATAAGGCTAACTAAAATTTTGATCCTGGAATTGTGGTAAGAAAGGGAATTGTGAAGAGAAAAATCTCAGATTTTGTGTTGCCTAGTATATATGTGTGTTTCCAAAGTCTAGCCAGGAGACTGGGGATCTTATTTTTCAAAACAGATACTTAACTTTTGATTTCAGAAAGGAATAACAATTTTTTTTTCCTTGAATATTATGCTCTTTATGTGAAATCTTGCAGTTGCTGGAAGTTTCATTTTAGAAATCGTGGCAAAGCAATTCCAAATATGAACTTAACATAACTTTATTCCATAGAAACCTATCTGATGGCATGCAATGGGCTGCTGGTTTCTCTCCATATAATGTGAGGGATTTTAGTCAATTCTTCCCAAACCAGCGATCGTTGGAAAATAATGACAGGCCAGGAATAAAGCCATATTTCATCCTTTTCATGTACAAAATTTTGTTCTAAATAGACTTGCAGGTGCAACATGGGCTTTATTCCTAGGCAGTTCAGCCAGTCAACAAACATTTGTTATTTATTATGTGTGAGTCACTGTGTTGTACTTTCAGGGATTCAATACCAGTAAAAACAAACAAAAATGAAAACCAAACAAACCAAAATATAGGCAAAAATCCACAATCTTTTAGAGTTTAATTGAATGACATACAGATACTTAAAAACTAAATAATCAAGTAAGTAAATGAATAGACAGGCGAGACTTGCATTCATAGTGAAGGATAAGCAGTGTTTATGTTTTAGTACAGTTTCATTTTCATAATTTCTTTTAATTTTTTTTGATGTTTATTATTTATTTTGAGAGAGAGAGTGCGTGCCCAAGTGGGGGAGGGGGAGAGAGAATCCCAAGCCAACTCCTGCTGTCTTTGCAATGCCAAAGGCGGGGCTCTAACCCAGGAAACCATGAGATCATGATCTGAGCCAGGATCAAGAGTCAGATGCTTAACTGACTGAGCCACTCAGGTGTTCCCATTTTCCATAATTTTTAATCCTAATCCTTAAACATGTTTTAAATGATCTCTAAGTTAATGTAGAATTAAAGGAGTACCAAATTCTGGAAGAATGTTTACAGTTAGGAATAGAATTAATGTCAAACCTATTGTTCTGAACAGTGGAATGGAGCCAGAATCCAGCAAATCACTAATAATTGGTCAGAATGTCTCCTGCTTCATTGGTTATAGTAGAAACACCTCACAACCCATTAAAAAGCAGTTAAACGGAAAAGGTTTCAGAATCTCTTTTTTTGTTTTAGCTTACCTTAAATAAAGTACTATAAATGTAATAATATTACCAAGTTTATGAAAAGAAAGAAAAAGCTCTCAGTGGGCTATGTTGAACAAGGATACTAATAGGAAAACATATGCTTAAAAATTAATCACATAGATGTTGAAAGATTTCCTGGCAGAGTGAAAAGAATATAGGATTTAGACTCAAAAGCTCTGGATTGAAGCTTAATGTTGTCATTTTTCATTAGGGTAGTCATATGTCCGTATTTTCTAGGGACCATTAATTGGGGACACAATTAAGAATACCATCCTCCTTTATTCCTAAAAATGTATTAGTGTGGACAAGAAGTTATATGATCAACTTACTGTGCCAACCAACACTATTCTCACAATAATAAAGCTTGCATAGTGCATTTGGTTTTTAAGGTTGTGGGATAGAAAAAATAGTGTAAGAAAGTGTTCTATAATCTGAAAATTATTGTAAGAACTATACAGAGATATATCATTGCCTTATTCATTTGGGCAGAGTTCTGTAAGAACTATACAGAGATATATCATTGCCTTACTCATTTGGGCAGAGTGATTAAGGCAACTGTGTAAAAAGTGAGTGGTTTTATTTTAATCAGCCATTCTTGATCAAACTTGGTATTTCTGTTCGAGTGGCTGTGTACTACCTGATCTGCCCAAGGTGTATTATGTTGGAATCACCTTGCAGACCATGACTACCAGGAATAGTGAAACCCAGGCTTTATTTGTGATAAGTATAAGGGACATATTCTATTTAATTAACAAATAGAATTGCTTCCGAAACTGAGTAAGGAAAATAGAACCACTTATTTTGTGATGTCATCAGTATTCAAATCAGTTTTGAATTTCTTCTAGACTGCTCCTTTATTGTCCTCAGGAGGTACCAGTACCCTCTACTAGCTTTGGAAAATGTTACTAATTTTATTATTCTTATAAGTGATTATTGGTAATCACAAACTTTAATGTTTATCCCAATGAATTTGATCTTAAATGCACAATTTCTCAAAGAAAAACTATCTCATTCAGCGCTATTCCCGTGAACCCCATTACGTTTCAGATGATCAGTTTAACCTCTGTAAAATGGCTATAACTTATCCTTTGAATTTCTTCCTGGAAGCTTTTAGAGGACATGTATTAATTTGAAACAAAATAAATCATAAACAGTTTTTATCAATGGCAAGTGAGTTTTCAACAACTTCAAGGTCTCCTTTATCAGTAGGAGGAAGAAACTCATTCTCCCTAAATCTGTGAAGCCATTAACTGAACATCAGGAAGACTGCAGAAACTTGGCAAGCAAGAGTCAGCTCACCATGTGGAACTAAAAAAGATACAGTTTCTGGGACAAGATTGTTGGGGATGATAATTACTTCACAGGGTTGTTAAAAACATTAAATAAATAATGTATGTGAAAGCATCTGGCTAGTAACTTGCAGCCTACTAATGAGTGATATTCAGTAGATATTTGTTAAGTAAATGAGCAAACTCTGGGAAGAATGAAGAGTCAAGGGAATATATCCTACAAAATAATGCTCTTTCTTTTATTTTTTTCTATGCCAGCCAAGACCCTCTCCCTTAAAGATTGGTACGAATGACCATGAATAAAAGTTCATTTAACTGACTCACATAATAATTTTTACAAGCTTTATGTGTCTTTTCAATCATTCAAATTTTTTTACTTCCAAAATCTGAAACTGAAGATTCTGAACCACCTAGATTAGGATGCGAGGTCACCAAAAGACTCAATTTTACTATCTCCGTCTACTGGCAGGGAGGAACTATACCCAAGCATCTGGACTGGCATAGAAAAGAGGAGAAAGAACATTTAAAAGGTAAGCAAAACATATATTTTTATTTACTCTGAATTTTGAAACTTTTCTTATCATGCGCTCTAACGTATTCTCACATAATTAAGGTTGATATGCTGAACCATACATACTAAAGAAGAGGATTTGTTTAGGTGGTATACTGCTCTTACCTGCTTTTTTCAACACAGGTTGTATAGATGTGAATGTCTTTCTTTCATAATGGGAGTCTTTTCTACCCCTGTATTTGTAAATTTTTTATCCGGTCATTCCAGTGCCCGAGTGTTGTTTTCATATTCCTAATGATCTTCAAACTGTAGTGGGCTCACTGAAAAGTCTCTATTCTCATTTCTCTGTTCCCTGATATGTTAAAGGATAGTTTCCCCTGGCATTTTAGTCTGACTCTTGTGGTGTAGAGAGAGTAGAATTGTGTTTCTCCACGTGTAAGGGATGATTCTGGTGTTTCTTAGACTTTTTTTGTACGTTGTTTTTCATCCTTCATTTATAAGTATTTTCTTTTGGCAGAAAGTACTGAATGAAAAGTTTCTTGTTAATGACTACAAGTTTCAATACACACTTGTATCAGGTTTTGTTTTTGTTTTATTGGTATATTGCCTCATCAGAATTTTTTTGCTTGTTTCGGTTGACTTGTGTTGTTTTATTCTAGTTGACTTAATGAGAATACAATATTGTAGTCAAATTGTGAAGTATGAGAACTGCTATAAAATGGTTGATAGTTTGTGGAGATGTACAGAAATAGATCTGTGTAAATTTACATCATGCAGTTTAGTTTTTCTTAAGGCTTATGTAGTGCATATCTTTCTTAAAGAGCCCTATCTCAACGTGAGAATAAAAGTAATAGCCATTTGTCAAGATAATTAATACTGTTAAACTTGCTGCAGTTAATTTAAGTATAAGTTTTCTTTTTTCCTCTTAGTTTTCTCCTGCTCTCCTTGACCTCCCAGGCATTTGTTTCTGTATCTTTTTTTTTTTTTCCATTTCGGGGGACAGTGTTCCACTTCTCTTGGAAGAGGAATGGATGGACTTAGAGGAAACATAGGTAGAGAATTTTCAACATCAAAACTGGGTTTCACGGACAAGAATTTTCAAGGAAATGCTATGTTCAAACAGGTCTGTTTACTGGCTGGGAGGTCATGAATGCAGCTGGTCCATTTGCTGGCTGGGGGATTACACTCTTACAAACAGTGCAAATACCATAAAGAAGGACTCTCAAATCTTCTTGTGGCCTCTGACAATGTCCAACCTGACAGTTATATCCTCAAAGTCTTCTCTGAGATCAGATGGTAGGGAAGTAGGTATTTTTCAATACGGTTGAAAAAACGAATGATAACGAGGTGTTGAAGAAGAATCTCTCCTCACAAAAGAAACTTCTGCTAGAGCCCTTAGAGTCCAGTTCAGTCCCTGTTTTGAATAAAAGTGTGCCTGCCTCTCGAATCTGTTCTAACGTAGGTTCAGCTTCTCTTTTTAGACATTTTGCCTCAGGATCTTCGGTTTAATTTTGACACTGTTGCTAGAAAGCTAGCTATTGCTAAAGAATGCTGTTAATGGATATATTCAAGCCAATTAAAAATATCATTGCTTTGGGGCGCCTGGGTGGCTCAGTCAGTTAAGCGTCCGACTTCAGCTCAGGTCACGATCTCACGGTCCGTGAGTTCGAGCCCCGCATCGGCTCTGGGCTGATGGCTCAGAGCCTGAAGCCTGCTTCCAATTCTGTGTCTCCCTCTCTCTCTGCCCCTCCCCCATTCATGCTCCATCTCTCTCTGTCTCAAAAATAAAGGTTAAAAAAATTTAAAAAAATATCATTGCTTTGAGAAGTAATTCAGGCAACCTATTTTCCTACCGTTAACTTAAGACTTTCATTTCTTTAAAGAGCCTTAACGTTTATATTTTATTTATATCTTAACATTACTTGAAAATTGACAAGACTTGTTGAGGGTGGTGTGGGATGGGGAAATGATGTTTTCCAGCAGGGCAGAAAGATTAGAACATTTATGATCGTAGTTTGTTTAAACTTATTAGCTAGCCTTTGAGGGGCAATCATGTCCCAGTATAATTGCTCTCCATTTATTCTTGATGCCGCTGTGTGGAATTAACTGCTGAAACCCAAGATCTTGCTCCCCATATGATGTGTAAATCTCAGATGTTGTATATGGAAATGCAAACGCTTTATCACTTATCAACAACATTTAGTAGCATTTAAAACATAAGGGAGGAGGACATGTTTTGTAAAGAAGTGATTGGATTTATTATTTTTACTGCCTTTCATATTATGCATAAGAGAATCGTGGGCTTATTACTTACATGTTATATGCATTCACCTGTGAACAGGAAAGACTAAACATAAGTGGGAAGCAGTAAAGTCTTATTTTTCAGCAATTGTAAAGACTGAAATAAATATAGTCCAATTTTGTTGTTTCTTAGGAATCATTTATGTGCCTAATTGAAAACTTAGCCTAAAAAAGAATTTAAAAAAAAATTTTTTAATGTTTATTTATTCTTGACAGAGAGAGAGAACGAACGAGTGGGGGAGGGGCAGAGAGAGAGGGAGACCCAGAATTCGAAGCAGGCCCCAGGCTGTGAGCTGTCAGCACAGAGCCCCACACGGGGCCGAACCCACGGACTGCGACATCATGACCTGAGCTGAAGTCGGACGCTCAACCGACTGAGCCACTTAGGCACCCCTAAAAAAGAATTTTAAAAATATTTTAAACAGTCACTAAAGGCATAAACTAATGGCCTTACTTGCATTTTTTTTCTGTGAGAGAGTTAAGTTTGTAAAGATTACCTTTTCATTAGTATTTTCATGGATGAATTTTAAACATCTTCCCATCAGAATGTCTGTACTGTATATATCCATTGTATGTTCACAAAGAAATAGGTAGCTACTTCCATATTTGAAATTGCTTGTAAACTCCAATCCGAATGTCGTAAATTATATGTCCAGCGTAGATAGAAAATGGACAGATGTTGAGTCTTCAAAACAGATGAGGTTCTTTAGTGATCATATTTTCTCTTAAGTTAGCTTGTTTGTTTGTCTATGTATTATGAATTTGTGCTTAGTGACATCGGCCAGTTTTTGTCATAATTATATTATTTCACATAAATGTATCCTGCTTAAAATATTTCAGAGCTTCTGATATTTTGTGTAAACTTTCTACATTGAATAATAGTTTTAATTCAACAGGAGAGTTGATTAACTATTGAAAAATGAAATCAATAGTGAATCTTTAAAGGGAATGTTTCTTTTGTAATGTGAATTACTCCTAATTTAGTTCTATTCTACTTTGGCCTCTTTGGGGTGGCTAAAAATGCACAGCTTAACACAGGATAGAAAATAATACTATTGCCTAAACATGGTTCACTATAATGGTGTGGGTATACAATTGTATTCATTATTAATTGGTGTGTAAAAGGCTTCACAGGGATTCTGTGCTTATATACTTGGCTATTTATCCTGTGGCATAATAGCTAATGTCATTGCCCATTTATCTTTCATAATTGAGCCTTCATTTGAAAATGTAGTATCCCATTGTGTAAAATCAAATTAGATTATTTTTACCATTACCTTAAGGCTAAAATACCACACTGTCAAATCTTTACCATTCAGTATCTCATGCCTCAGTACCAGAAAAATTTTATAGATATTACTAGCTGTTATTTATGATGTTAATTCAGATATTTTAGAATGTGAAAAGGGAACACTAATAATAATCACACCAGGACAAGAGGCCTAAAGGAAGGCCACCCCAGGCAAACCCAAACATGTTCGCTATATGATGATTTTGGTTGCAAGTGTAAAAAATTCTAATTCTAACTGGCTTAAGTAATAAAAGTGATTTATTTAGACATGTACCTGAGAAGCCAAGAGATGGCATGAACTCACTGTGTGGTTTGAGCTGGGGCTAGCACCATCTTTCTGTGCTGCCATTTATCTGCCTAATTCTCTGCATTAACTTTTTGTTCAGATTGGATTCTGTTACAAGCTTAATGGCTACACAAGTCTGGATCTCACTTCTTCTGCCCCAAATGATCTCAACCCCAACTGTTGAAAAAAAGCCATTGGATTCACTCTGATTGACCCATCAAAATGATCCATGCAGTGAGGGAAATGGGCTTATGTTGGTTTTCCAGGCACAATTCTGGGGAGGGTCAATCCCAGCCTTTCTTTTCCAGTAGCTGCTTCACAGTAGTGATGGGATGTTGAGGATATGCTCACCATATTAACTTTTTTCTTATTGCATATGGAGGATTTGCTGTGAACTTCCTGAACAAAGACCCCCCGCCCCTTCTTGTCATTGATTCTGGTTAGATAGGCAGCTAATGGGTGAATTCTTGTATGTCTCTAAATGCAAAATAATTTAAATGTTTTATTGAAGATAGTTTCAGGTCAAGGAAATGGCAAAATTTCTATAAACGTTTTTTCCCCCTCCTAATCAACCTGTAGAAGGAAATCAGAAATTTGAAATCACTGCCTAAACATCACCGATTCTTGCTTAATTAACTTGATCTTTGCAAAATTAGAATCCTTGTACATATGACCGATGTTGCATTATCTTACATAGCAATCTATTCACTGGCATCACAAACCTTTGATACCTGATAGTGAATTTTCTCTCATTGTATTTTAATTAGACAGAATATGATAGACAAGGTTTCTCCTTTACATCCATACTGATTTACAATTATCAAGGTGATGAATTTAGAGTTATCATTTCATTTAAACTTTAAAACAGTTTATGATTATCTTTAGTTTAAAAAAGGAAATTCTGATATTAAGTGTCTTGCCTAAAATAACATTTTATCATCAGTTTATTCATACTTCAGAGTTAAGTTAATGATTATAATTATGGAAATCTCAGAGTGTGGTAAAATTATAGAACATGTTCTATTTTCTTAAAATAAGCATGTTAAGAAAATGGCAAATCTCTGTGACCTATCACCTTCAGCTGAAATACGTATGTAGCTATAATAGATGAACTTTGAGTAAGATATCAAATATGAATTAAAGGACCTTACTTAGAGGGAGTGTCAATTGTAAAATTTTCTTATCCTTATCATGTGCAGTCACTGTGATCTTAAGAATGAAGAATGGAATGTTGAAATAATAGGGAAATTTGTTTTCTGCCGTGTTCTGGGATATCATTTTTTTATACGATCAATATGTGTTAGGTAGTGCCATGGGCAAGGCACAGAGGTAGACAGTGGTTAGCTTTTGGATTCAGTAACATGCTTGTTTGTCTTTTAGGAATGAATAGTGTGGTGGGAGGTACGAAAGGTAAACCCATACATTATGATTAAAATAGGCAGTCCTAAAGGAATGTTATAGTGGAAGTCAAAGATGGAATCCTGAAAGAGGTAACATCTGAATGTTCTGGTAGCTGAAGGTTAGTTCACTACTATACCTAGCTTAGGAATAACATTAATGTATAGTCCTAAAAGTTGTCACATTAAGAGGACAAGGCTTTGTTTCGTTTGTGATATCCCAGTCACCTGGAACAGAGCATGAAACATAAGAGGTTTCTAATATGTAAGTTTTTTGACTATTCATTCCCTTGGGGAGTAAAATGATAAATCTTCTGGGATAAATTCAAGAATCTCAATGGAGCATATCTTAAATAATTATATTTGTTTTATGGTTTACTTAAAACCATTATTTTCTTTTTCCTTAGTGAAAATGTATTATAATCTGTAAACAGTCGAGGGAGCCAGCGCTGTTGATTGCCTTTGTTTTATTTTGCTGTTGTTTTTAAGGTATGGGAAACAGTAGATTGAGCCTATGTAGTATATCATTGTACTTTCGTATGAATAGTCAGAATTTTAAATATTAAACGTAAAAATAGGGTACTTCTATGTACATTGGAACTTATGGAAAGAGATTTGTTTGCATTATGGTGCTCAAGCTTGTCTTCTCTATACAGAATCAGGTAAGATTAGGACGGGATTATTCTGGGTTTTCTAGGCAAAAAGGCACCAGCTAAAGGAGTCAGTAAAACTGTGCACATGTGTATGTGTATCATATGAGTTTGACTATTATTAAAATTGAAGTTTGTTAATTGAGAGTTAATGAGAGCAAAAGCAGGGATATCTATATAAACAAATTAATAAGAATAGGATAAAGAAGGATTATTATAGACAAAAAAAAAAAAAAGAAAAAAGAAAGAAAAGAAACTGAACAGAGCAAAGCACAAATAAGACCAATAAATACGTGTATTTATTAAGTAAGGATTTGGAAAGAGACGCAACTATTAGAGAAACATTTTTGTAAAAAAAAACGTAATTTCAGAATAATGTACATTTGGAAGTAAACACATCAGAAATTTCACAGGATGTCTGGGAAGTCTACCAGTTTACAGGTGACCTGTCTCTACAGTTGCCTATATGGAACAGGAACAGATTTCTTCAGAACTCCAAAACTAACCAAGATTAGAGACATTTGTTGTTTACATTAGGTAAAATGTTACCCATTATGAGTTGCACATTATTTAGATATTATCTAGAAACCTCTTTCTTCAGTTCTTTTTAAAACATTTTTAAGTATTATAATTTTTATTGCTTGTTACGTTTTTCTTATTCTTACCCTCTTTCCGTCATTGTAAACATGTCTTTAAGGGGACTAATACTACAAAATGCATGGCAAATATTATGAAATTGCTTTGACTTAATGCTAAAATAATTGAATAATATAGATACATGATTATATATCATTGAAATATATGTACATATGTAGTCAACAATTTTACAGTATTTACATTATTATTTTTATTGAGGTATAATTGATATATAACATTATATTAGTTCCAGGTGCACAGTATAATGATATGATACCTGTATACACTGCAAAATGATAGCCACAATAAGTCTAGGTAACATCCATTATCATACATAGTTAAAATTTGTGTGTGTGCGTGTGTGTGTGAGATAAGAACTTACTAGATTTACACTCTTAGCAAATTATAAATATACAGCATAGTATTATTACCTGTAGTCACCATGTTGTATAGTACATTACATCCCATGATTTATTTTGTAACTGGACGTTTGTGCCTTTTGACCCCACCCCCCTTCACCCATTTCACCCACCCTCCACTCTACCTCTGGTGATCACCAGTCTGTTCTCTGTATCTATGAGATCCTTTTTTGTTTTGTTTTTTTTTTTCTAACATTCCACATGTGAGATCGTAAAGTATCTTTCTCTGTCTGACTTATTTTATTATAATGCCCTCAAGGTCCATCCATGTTGTTGCAGATTGCAGTTTCTTTTCCTTTTTATGGCTAATATTCTATTGTGTATATAAAGCACATTTCCTTTGTCCATTCACCCATCAGGGGACTCTTAAGTTGTTTCGATGTCTTAGCTATTGTAAACGATGCTGCAGTGAACATGAGGAGAAGCAGGTATCTTTTCCAATTAGTGTTTTATTAGTATTTACACTATTATCTCCTTCTTCCTTTTTTTTTTTTCTATTTTTGATTCGCTTTAGTTTTCAATAATTTTTCCTTAAGAGGGGCTGGGCAAGATAATGTGAAAGGGTATATAATTATAAATTTTTAAATTTAGTGTTCATATATATTTTCATTTTTCATGCTAAATTCACTATCTAAGATGAACCAAGATTGATTCCTCTTTAGAATACATTGCCAGGAGTGTGTTGTAAATACTTTAGTGGTTTGCCTAAAAACACTGGTTTTATTTCTTTGCTACTTTTCTTTGAGTGTACTGTCCAGTGGATCGTACATGTTCAATAAAATAGTCATAGAATATATACTTGTCTTTTCCTTAAAATACTAGTAAAGTTATATGTTTACAAAGATTATTTTTTAAACAATGAAACTACAGATGTAGACTCCTAATTTAGTAGAACTTAATGTGTGTGTGTGTGGTTGTTTTTTTTTTTTTTTTTTTTCTGATTATAGCCCTGGTTGTTTGAGATTCACATGAAAGTTTGACAATCCGGTGTAAATCCTATGTGTTTGGTGGCAAACCTCACTGCATTTAGAGATGAGTTTTCGGGAGCAGTAACTTACAAGGAAGTTTACTATTCTTTGACCACAGAGGAGACCTAGATGTTTGGTCTTTAAATTATGTTTAATTAGAGTGTCGTGGAAATGTGAATTATAAAGAAAAAAAAAAGATGTAAACTCCATTTAAGTGTATACATTTTGGCAATGATCTTTTGTGACTGAGGTTATCAAAATAGAATTCAGATCTTTTCGTAGCTATTCGTTTTTCTAGATTGTATATGAAAAACATACACTGCTATATTTGTAATGAGTGCCTCGGTTTATATCAGACATGTTTTTAGACAAAATGGAGCAAATAATAAATTGTAGCCAATCTAAGTGAAGCCATTCACTTCTTGAGAGACAGAGACAGAGCATGAGCAGGGGTGGGGCAGAGAGAGAGGGAGACACAGAATCTGAAGCAGGCTCCAGGCTCTGAGCTGTCAGCACAGAGCCCGATGTGGGGCTTGAACTCATGAACCATGAGATCATGACCTGAGCCAAAGTCGGACGCTCAACCTACTGAGCCACCCAGGCGCCCCTAAATTTTCATGATTTTTATTTATTTTTTATATTTTTAAGAAAAATTTTTTTAATATTTATTTATTTTTGATGAGAGAGAGAGACACAGAGCATGAGTGGGGGAGGGGCAGAGAGAGAGGGAGAGAGAATCTGAAACAAGCTCTGGGCTCTGAGCCGTCAGCACAGCGGGGTTTGAACTCACAGACCGCGAGATCATGACCTGAGCTGAAGTCGGATGCTCAACCGACTGAGCCTCCCAGTCACCCCTGTTTTCATCATTTTTAAAAGAAAATTTGCCAGAATAGAAAAGAATTCATCTAACTTGATAGATCCATCTATGTTCTCAGGAGATAGATTGGTGCTAAATTATGTGCATAAAAGAAGTATTGATTATTTCATACAAGTTAATATAGCCAATAGCAGTATTAAATATTAGCATCCAATAAGAGAGAGCATGTTTCTGAATAGGTTACTTATTACTGAGGAGAATGGCGACATTAAATGATTTAATTTAAAAATTCTGTGGCAACTAACACATATTTACTAATATGATGATTTTTCTTCATAATGCACACTGGTATATATTCAAAGAACTTATATTGGTCTTAACCCTGTCTTCCAACCCTGACCATATAAAATAATACTTACCAGACTGATTGTTGAAATAGCCAAGTTTAAGAGAATGAAAAAGCTGCTTGAAGAATCATAACTTCAACTTACTAAAGTTATTATTTTTTTTTTAGCAATAAGACAGGTTATTCTTTAACCTCAAAATCTAACAGCTAATACATGACCCTTGATATTCAGTCTTTTAAATTCAAGAAATTTCTTTTTTTTTTTAATTTTTTTTTAACGTTTATTTATTTTTGAGACAGAGAGAGACAGAGCATGAACGGGGGAGGGGCAGAGAGAGGGAGACACAGAATCCAAAACAGGCTCCAGGCTCTGAGCTGTCGGCACAGAGCCCGACGCGGGGCTCGAACTCACGGACCGCGAGATCATGACCTGAGCCGAAGTCGGCCGCTTAACCGACTGAGCCACCCAGGCACCCCAAATTCAAGAAATTTCTAAGAAAAGTAGTCTTAAATTGCATTTTATCAATGTGAAATAATGTAATTTGAGTAACATAAATACTCAATGAACAGTTGCTACAATCACTGCTGAAGAATGGGGGCAAATTCACTATTTGTATTTAAAAACAT